>NC_141537.1:169141641-169458307 GCF_021556685.1 Rattus norvegicus
AAGTGTTTCTTATCAGAATTCTTGGGACCAGAAGTGGTTTGCATTTCAGGTGTTAAAATATTTACATACTACCCGCAAACACACACATGTGATATGTCAGAATGGGACCCAAAACTTAACCATGAAATTCATTTGTTATATATATCTTATATACATGGTCTGGAGATGATTTTTATAGGGTTTTTAAAGTTTTGACCTTCTAGAAATTACCAATATGCTCATGATTTAAACGTGACCTGCCAGCCAAGGTCAGATATGGAATTGGACACATGCGATGCCGTGTGGGCACTCGGGGTTTCAGACCATACAGCACTTCAGAGCTCAGGTCTTGGGTTAGAGATGCTCAGCCCTTGTATGAAGGGCAGGCCAGAAGGAGAAGAGACGAAGCACTGCAGCGTGTGCTTCAGCGAGAGCCCCCTCTGTGGCTGAGCATCCTGACACAGCGAGTCATAGCAGAGACAGAGCACAAGGCTGTGTTCACCCCCATGACCCCACTTCACCGCAGCCACCGGCTTAGCCAGTGATCAGTTGATCGGACACTGATCGTCTCGAAATGAGAATTCACATCACAGAACAAATGTGTCTTATTTAGTTTGCCCATGGCTTCCCGCAAGTGTCCCACGTGGGTTCGTTACATTGAAGTCTTACCTTCCACCCTAGCAAACTGTGAGGAACCTGGTGTTGGCTCCCAGCTTCCCCTCCTGCCCTGGACAGGATAGTGACCACACCAATGCTAACTACCTCCACAGCATAGTCTTCTGAAATCCTTTCAGGCCTTGAGCAGAGCAGTCATCGAGGACACAGCTTCTACTCTGTTGTGGAAGGCGAGGATGAAATATTACTAAGTTGGCTGTACAATGTCTGTTTCATTATTGTGATACTTAGAGACACAGTACTCCACTAATGATTAAGCCAAGACAACAGGCAAAAAAAAAAAAAAAAAACCAGAACCATTCCAGACAACCTGGATGGGACAGTGTGCATGTGTGTATGTATATGCATGTGTGCTCGCTTATGCGTGTGCACGCACTTATGCGTGCACGCATGAGTTTAAAGAATGGGATCTGGAAGTCTAGAAACCAGGCTCTAACCCCCAGTTCTGACAGAACAAATCATGAAGGTCAAGTTTCTCATTTCTCGGTCTCTGTTTCCCCTGTGGTGAGAAGAGAGGATAAATTAGATCATTCTAAAAGTCTTTTTAACAGCTTTAATGATTTATTTATTTATTTAATATGAATACACTGTCTCTGTCTTCGGACACACCAGAAAAAGGCACTGGATCCCATTACAGATGGTTGTGAGCCGCCATGTGGTTGCTGGGAATTGAACTCAGGACCTCTGGAAGAGCAGCCAGTGTTCTTAACCGCTGAGCCATCTCTCCAGCCCCATACAGCTTTAAAATCCAACATAGCCAAGAAATATGGAGATGGACACAACACAGTCTTCACCCTTGGGGTCTTAGGCAATGAAGAAACAGCAAGCCAGGACAGAGTCCTGCTGGGTGCTGCCCAGTAACAGGAGAAAATCCTCCCTAGTCTCAGTTGTGTCCCCTTTTCCAGAACGTCTGGTGGCATGGTCCCTCTCAGCATCAGACAGACAGTAGCCTCACCCACTTGCGGTGAAAAGTGAAGTTTCAATAGGTCCCTTTGCTCTGACTGTCATGACTCATTGTGTCTGTGGCACATGAATTCGATAGTAGGTAAGTGGTTGGTAAAGAAGTAGGGAGACAATGAAATCCATAATGCTGGCACTTGCACAAGAACCAGAAGGCAAAAGGGTCTTCAGAGAAGTCGGACCATCACATGATCATAAAAGAAACCTATCTGGTTACATGTGATTGTGTGATGGCAGCTTAAGTCTTTGGTTTCCAAAAATTAAACGCTTTAACATCCCATGGAGTTAAAAATAACAGATTGCCACTCTTTCCAAAGAAAGTCCCTGTCCCCAAGATGTACATGCCACTGCTCCCCTAAAAGCTCCTTAAGTAAGCTGCCAGTCTGGGCTGAAATCCAAGTGTGGTTCTCTCTGCAGAGTGACCCCTGTAGGATAGTTCAGACATAGGAAGAAGAAAGAAGATCTGTGTTCCTCTCATGTTCTTTCTATATACTGCCCCCTCTTATCATTTAAATTCTTCAGTTTCTCTCTTTCCTGGGATAGTAAGAGGCATAATCATTTCTCCCTCTCCCTCCCCCCTCTCCCTGCCGCTCCCCCTCCCTCTCTCATTCACACAGGCACTGCTGAGTGTTTCTGTGGTGATTCTCGAAGTCTTGAGAGGACAGGGATGCTCTGCTGGAAGCTTTCTGTCACGAGGTGCATGAAGAATTCTCCCATCGTGCTCAGGAGTTCCACATGTCAAAACACTGTCCCATTTCTCCTACAGCTAACCCAGAACTTAGATGGCAGTCTCCTCTTCCGTGGCGGACAGGAAGGCGACTTGCACTCTGATTTGGCCCACTCAAGTTTCATTCATACAGTCTGTCCCTTGAGCGGGACATTATTCCTCCCATCACAACCAAACCCCAGGTTCCTAAGGACTGCCTTGGAATCTTACACAGCTTCAGTGAAATAACTAACGATAGGTGTGTGACACTTTTTTATTGAGTCCTACTATGTGTCAGCCCTCCTAAGCTCTTAAATGTTCACAGACATCCTAAAAACAAGTTATATTATCCTAAGTTTATAGATGAGGAAAGAGAGACTAAGGAATACTCCTCCAGACGAAGGGACAAAATGGAGGGGTGCATGCGTGCATGTGTGCACGCACACGCAGAAGCCAGAGGTTGATGCCCTGTTGTCTTCTTCAATCTCTCTAGCTTAGATATTGAGCAGGGTTTCTCACTTGAACCCAGAGCTCACCAGTCCCACCAGCTTGCTTCAGGGATCCCCTGTCTCTGCCTCCTATTGGTGGGGATTACGGGCAGGCTACCACAGCAACCCACCATTTCTGTGAGTACCACTGGGCCCTGGTCCTCATACCTTCGTGTCAAGCCGTTTTTACTTGCTGAATCATGTCTCACAACATGCAAAGCTAAAATCTAAATCTAGGTGACGTTCACAACAGACCAGAATGCTCTCGTGGTTTTTGTAAGTTTTCAGTGTTCGTGCAGCCTGAAAATAGAGGAAATGGTTGGAAAAATGAGACAATTTCATCGAGATTATGATATTAAGGTAATTCTACGAGGGCGCGGTGGATCTGGTGACCCTTTGTAAGAGATAAAATGTAAGCAACAAAATGTCAAAGAAAATTTCGCAGAGGCCTTTTAGTTCATGGCCTCCTTTATTTTTCTGAATCAACTGCTCTGTAGCCTGGCCTCTAAGTCACTGTGTAGTCAAGTAAGCAAGGTCTTCCTGCCTCCGTCTCTCCAGTGTTGGGATGACAGGACATCACTATGCTGGGTTTTATGTGGTACCTGAGGACAGAGCCTAGGGCCTCGTTGTCTGGTGGGCAAGCACTCTACCAGCTGAGCTACATCCTAACCCTGGTTCATGATTTTAAAAAACGTACTCAAAATCGGAAGGAATAAACCTTCTGGATGGCTGTTTCTCCCAGGATGAGTAAGTCAGCATGAGGAAATCCTTCCGGCCGGTGTGGTGGACAGGGTCTGAATCAGATGCTAGAGTCTGGAAGTGGAAGCCAGCGCCTCTGTGCAGCTCCCCTTAGGAAGCCAGGCCTTCCTTACAGCTGCCACAGAGGCACCACAGAGAGAAAGCTTTTGTCTGCCCCTGGCCACTCACTGATTTAAAAAAAAAATCACTGGCTTCTCTATCTTACTGGAATAGTATTGATAAATGAAGTGTCAAGGATGCCCCCGGCTAGGATATGACATCTTCGTTCTATGTTTTAACTGTGTGATTTGTGAAGGAGCCAGAGAGCTCCATGAACGTGGGCCAGGCCACCTAGGTTAACGTGTCTTGGGGCAAGTTAGTTCCTCCGTGTGTCCAAGGAGGAAAATGGCAGTACCTGCCTCAGACCATGGGAGAAAGAAATGGATTCCTGTGAGAATTGACCCAGGAAGAGCCCCTGTCAGGAGGCACCCAGTAAATGTCACTCATTGTCATTACTTGACACATCTTCCCGTTACTTAGTTGAGCTTTTAATCGTCCTTTCCTTGTGAATTCTTAATTGTGATAAAATATGTATAAAAGCCTTAGAGCCCGACGTGTGTGTCAGCACAGTTAACTGGGGTTGAATGGCGCCACCTCAGAGAGGAGTGGTCCCTTTTTCTTTCTCTCCTTTGCTTCCAATTCCATGGTTCTTGACCTTCATCTTGGGAACAGACTCCATGTGGGTATCAAATTTGTGCATCCCATGCTTACCAAAGGCTTTTCACCTCACCTAGAACACCTCTCTAGCCCAGCTGGGAACCATCGCTTTCAGAACTACTCTGCTGATGCTGTCAGTCTTTATTGTTTGCAGAGCATGGCCTGTTTGGGAGTGAGCACTTGTATTGCATCCTGGGACCTGGATCGTTCTGTCACACACACACACACACACACACACACACACACACACACACACACACACACAAACACACACACACTGTCTAGAACCTTCTGTGAATCTCTGGCTGTCTCCTCTTACATTTAAGTATAAGGTTAGCCTTCTCACCCCTCTCCATGCTGTGATTCTAAAAGCCGGCAGCAGGTCATGAGAGGTCCCTGGAGAATAAGAGCAGGTCCAGACTGCCACTTCCTGTCCCCAGCTGAACGACGACAAAATAGAGGCAAAGACCCTTCCTTCCTGTTTCAGGGCCACGGTTGACTTGCCCTTGTCTTCTCTGTCCTCCATTCCCTCCTCAGCATGTGCTAGCCACAGCAGAGGAAGGCACTGGTCAGTTCGCATAGTCTCTTGGCATTTACCCGCTAGCCCTCAATCTTCTTCCTCTGTCTGCTGTGGTCTGGAGAATGCTTTTAGGTCTGGGATGAGACTAGTCTCTTCAGCCAAAAGTTTCACGGGCGGGAGATTCCTACACGCATGAGTAACTCCAGAGGTAGGCAGGAAGTCTCCAAGAAACTTTGAGAAAAACTAGCCAGTCCCTTGGAGATCAGGCCCTGGAGTCAGTGGATTTCAACTCTAAAGAAGGAAATTCTCTGCTGAAAGCCTACTGATTGGCTGTCCCCAGCTCCAAGACTCTTCAGCCTTATCTCTGTGCTGCCCTCACCCCCCCCACACCCCACACCCCCCAACCCCCACCCCCTAACCCCCACCCCCCACCCCCGGCTCTGTTAGCTGTTGATAAATTACCCCACAGCTCTGATTGGCTCCTTTCAGATTCTGCCCCTTAGGCTCTTCTTTGTTTTAAGGCGGGGTCTCATATAACTCAAGCTGGCCTCTAACTCACCCTGTAGCCAAGGATGGCCTTGAATACAGCTACCCATTTCCATCCCTGATTTATTTAATGTTGGGGATCAAGCTCAGGGCTGTGTGCGCGTTGGGTGAGCACTCTGACTAAACTACCTCTAAGCTCCCCTTGATTTATTTGAGGAACTAATTTTGTTTTTCCTGCACGTATGTGTATGTATAACCAATGTCTACAGAGGTTCCCTCAGAACTGAGGTTAGAGATGGTTGTGAACCATGTGGGTACTGAGAACTGAACACCCATCCTCTGCAAAAGTAGCAAGTGTTCTTACCCACTGAGCCATCTCTCCAGCTGTCACCCCACTCTTGCACCCTGATTCCTTAGATGGCCCCTTTGGGCTGCTGTTTTGAAGCTGAGAGAGACCTCTCTACTCTGCCACTGACTAGCCTGCGAACATGTGGATGATCTATGCTGGCCCACTGGAAGAGACAACCCACTTGCAGGCAGCATCTACCTGGCCTGAGGGAAGATCGGTGAACCGTTTCGTTTCCTTCAGCCCATGTTATCAAGTGCTTATGAGAAGTCCAGGGTTTGTTATTTATCAAGCTATCCCCTCCAATCAAGATAATTTACTTCTTAGGCCCTAAAGGGGAATTCAAGTTGAGATGACCAGGTAAAAGGTCAGTAGATGGTCTCCAACCAAGCAGAAATTGAACCTTGAAGAAAAGGAATGGGGGCCAAGGAGGCATAGCATTCTGCTAGGCTGCTGTAACAAACACCAACACTAGACAGCTGTCGACACAGCACGTCAGTATGTCCCGCTCTGGACGCCCTCGGTCAGGGTTGGTTTCCGTGAAAGCTGAGGGGAGGAGGACCTGGTCCAAGACTCAGACTTAGCTACAGAAGCCTGGTGGGCAGTTAATCCATAGTATTGCTTGTCTTGGAGGTCCTGTCTTCCTGTGTGCATGTGTCCATGTCCACAACCTCCTTTTTATAAGGGGACCAGACATACTGAATAATAAATACTGCCTTCAGTTTCCCCTCTGTTAATGTTAGAAGCACCCTGACCCAGAACACTGGCACTGGAGAGACGGATTAAGATCGCATGCCGTTCTTCCAGAAGAGCCACCAGATTCAGTTCCCAGCACCCATGTGACAGATAGCAACTGTGTCTGTAACACCCATCCCAGAGACTTCCGTCAGCACTGCATGTACCTGGTTCACAGGCAAACATGCAGTCAGAACACACGTACACATAAATAAACATAACCACCACCGAGGGGAGTAAAGGGTTCATTTCAGCTTACAGGTTACATTTCCATCACTGAAGGAAGTCATAGATGGAACTTTGTGCACAAAGTGTGGCAAGGCAGTCACCGGGAGCCTCTACCATCAGACAACTCTGTGGAGCCTCTGCCATCAGACAACTCTGTGGAGCCTCTGCCATCAGACAACTCTGTGGAGCCTCTGCCATCAGACAACTCTGTGGAGCCTCTGCCATCAGACAACTCTGTGGAGCCTCTGCCATCAGACAACTCTGTGGAGCCTCTGCCATCAGACAACTCTGTGGAGCCTCTGCCATACAGTTTGCTCACTTTTCTGAGTTAAGACTAAAAGCATTACTTTCTTTTTTATTTAACTTCTCTTTATACCTTTTTTTTTGGCTACTGACCAGGGACTAAGCATGTTTTCTCTGGTATTCTGAACTTTTTCACTCTTTCTGAAGCCCCTTCTTATTTTGCCACAGGAGTGCTTATTGCCCTTCCTTGCAAATGGTAGATTTCTTTCCCCTCTCCGTCCCCCTTCTCCTGGCAGCTGCCAAGATTTACAGTTAGCCTACCCTGTTGTTTTCACTAAACTTGGCCCGTGTTTCCTTTCACAGAAAGAAAAGGAAGTAGCCGTGGAGGTGTGCTCATTGCTGGTTGTCTCCAGGCTTTCTCCCAAGCTCACACTTAGATAGCTTTCTTATGTAGCCCAGAACCATCTGGCCAGGGAATGGTGCTGCCCACAGTGGGCTGGGCCCTCCTAACACACAGAATGGCTTCCTCTTAGCTAATTATGTCCCCCAAGGATCTCTTTTTCATAAAGGCCACATTCTGAGAGCCTGGTAGTTAAAACATACAAATTTGGAATTGGGAAGGCACAGTTGAGAGCCTACTAATAGGGCTAAGAGAACATGATGGTGCGTGTGTGAAATATACTTTCACCCCCTGGATCTTTAACCGATCCTTCAGCATTTTTTTTTTATTGGCTTCTTTACAAAACTGCTGAGGTGTGGTCCTCTCTGGAATTCTGAGAATCACGGTGGCCTGAGGCTGATGAGCCTCCTGACTCATTTCTCGGAGCCTGGGGATGATACAGGGTGACATGTAACGTTGACATGTGATATATGAACATGAGATGTTTGCCATAACCTTTTGGGACTTACTCATGGTTTATATGTGACTGAATTGGGGGTTTGGGTAAATTCAAGTAAAAATGATAGAAACAGGAGGATCAGGAGTTCAAGGTCATTGTCAACTATGTAGTAAGTTCAAGGTCAGATTGGTCTACATTCGATTCTGCATCAGTTAAGCTTTTCTCACTGCTATGACAAGATGGCAAACAAAAGCAACTTGAAAGGAACGTCTCTTTTGGCTCACGGTTTGAAGGCACAGTCCATCCTTTCCGGTAAAGCACATTGGCAGGAGGGAGAAGCAGCTGATCGCCGTGTATCCGTAGTCAGAGAGCACAGAGACAATAACACTGGTACTGAACCTGCTCCTCTGCCTCATATGTCCATAATCCCAGCCCATTGGGTGGAGCCACCCACAATTCAGGGTCTTCCTCTTTACCTAAACTTTTCCGAATGCCCTTAAACACACTTAGAGGTACGTTTGCATGGCGATTTCATATTCCTCTGAGGTTGACAATCGAGACCAGCCATCACAGACCCTGTGGGTGGGAGTTGGGGGTGGAGAGGTGGTGGTGGGGTGCTACTGAATGATATGAAATAGGATTAAGACCTGTTAGTCTCATCTAAAATCTGCTTTATTTGTTTGACTTAAAGAATGGGATCCTCGGTGTCTGAAGACATTTATAAAGGCAGAGCTCTGGCTCCAAAAGCTCACCGTCAGCCAGAATGAATGCTCCTTCCTGGGCTTTAGGCCTTTTCCTCCCATGCCCTGTGCCTATATTCATTGTGTGTAGCTCTGCCTCCCTCTAACTTGTGCATTCCCCTCTACCCCACCCAATCAAGACCTTCAAAACCAGGGTGGTACGGAAAGTTTCTCAGTTTTCCAGTTGAGCAACTTACCAAGCACAAACCCAGACATCAAGGCCACCCCCTCCCCCCCACACACACACACCTCCAAAAAAAAAACCTGAGACAGAAGACTCCCACATCTGAGGGATTTCATGCACTTGCTGTCCAAGCAGTGCATTTCCTGTGTCCAGAGCTCCTCTGCCTGCCGGCTCTGGTCTCTTAAGTTTCCACACTCGGCTGCCAACTTATAATAACAGAGCGACAGGCAGGATCAGAGCCTACTCCGTTCGTGGGTGCAAGCTTTGTACTGAAACAAAGCTTGGAAGGTCTTGTTGCAGACCTTTCGGTCTGCACAGTGGTTGTGCCCAGACCACCAGGAGCCGGGAATTAAATACCCTCAGATCCACTTGTCTACCATTAATGTTATCAGCTTCATCAAGTGCTTCCTCTTTCGGTGGTGTCTGCAGAGAAATAAATAAATCAAGGCTCTTCCACATCTTGTTCCTGCCCAGGATCCAAAGTCTGAAGTCCACTCTGAGTTGAATTATCTGGAGCACTGTCTCCTTCCTTCATTGTTCCCAAAGATCTGGGCGGGAACAGAGAGTGAAATCTCCTCAGGACATTACATCAGTTCCCCTTTCCCCCTTGGCATGAAAGTGCTTCCGCTCAGAGCCCTCACCGACTTCCTAAGGCTTGTAAAGCTTGCCCCAACTACACACCCACACCCCAGCCTTGAAGCCAAGACATCAAAGACAGCCTGCAGGTGACCAGATTATTGACCGCCGCCTATGTCTGTTTTGTAATTTAGAAGACGGGAAATGGATTCCGGAGATGGGATATTTTTCTAGTACAGGGTCTCCATGATCCTCAACTTTTTAAGTAAAGAGGGACATCTTTTAAGCAAAAGAGTGACATTTAGAAAACATTTGAAACCCAGAATGAAACTGTCCGAAGTAATTACTTTCCAGTGACCTTGTACTGGCAAGTAAAAAGGAACCACAGTAAGTTTGTCTCTATGGGTGGCAGAATTTAGGTCCATTTTAGCTCCACAAAGAGCAGTCAGTACTCTGGAAGGAATACAAGGGAAGTGGTGTGTGCCATTCGAACCTCTGTCTGGGCAAGCTAGATCAGGACTTCTAAAAGAAACTTGAGGCAGACACAGTAGCTTCTGCCCGTCGTCCTAGCACTTGAGAGGCTGAGGCAAGGTGATTGCTTTGAGTTGTAATTGCCACGGCGTAAGACCCTGTCCCTTGAAAAGAACGAACAACACCTTTCTAATAGAAACTCTCCATCCCCTGTGGAGTAGAGAGGACCCTTTAAGGAAGCACCATGTGCCCACCACCACTCTCAAGACCCTGTCACCACCCAAGTGTTTCCTCCATACCCTCACCTGGCTCTTTGTCACCTCCCATGAGTATCATTTCATTCATCAATACTTCTGGGTAGCCTACGAAGATGAAGGCCACTTATAAAATGAGAACCATGGGAGCCAGTGTTTCAGCTCAACACCGTGCTTTTATTGGTCACCTGGGAAACACCATGGTATACAGTGTGAAGCAAAATCTGAGTTAGGAAGGGCCTCCAGGCTGCAGGTGGTTGGACCTCCCCCACCCCCACTTTAAAAGCAAGCAGTCATAACTGAACAACTACACAATTCATGTTGACTGACTTTGACAGTCCCTTAGAAGAGGCTTGGACCCAAGGTTCAGATTTGGGTTGGTTTTTTGGTGGTGGTAGTGGCAGCGATGGTGGTGGTGGTGATGGTTGGTTGGGTGATTTTTTTGTTTTTGTTTTTGTTTTGTTTTGTTTTTTGCTGCTTTTCCAGATTTTGGAGATTTACTTGTGAGACAGGTTGGTGTTAAGACCCACATGAAATCTCTTTGTATTTTGTAAACTACACGTGTAGCCTGCAGGAAATCCGATGGAATGTTTTTCAGTTGTTTTGTTCATGAAACAAATGTCATAGTGTGGCATTTTCCACTGGTGGCACTGTATAGACACACTGGGTGAGTTTCAGATTCTGGGGAGTTTTCGATGAACAATTATTTTGCTTATTCTAATCTTCCCTCCCACCTACCCCATACCGCCCTCAAGATTCAGACCCCGTACACTCTGATTTTTAAGACGAGGTCTCACTCACTATGTAACTCAGCCTTAACTTCACTATATAATCCAAGCTGGCCTGAAGCTCCTGACAGTCCTCCTGCCTCAGCCTCCCAAATGCTAAAATCACAGGCTTACACCACCACATCCAGCCCAAGACCATCCTTGTCTTACAACTTTAAGCAGCCTTGCTGTCAAGTACCTCTGTGCCATTTCCATTGTGTGTGACCTGTTTGGATTTGCTGAACTTCTGGGATTTTCTAGTCTCTTGTTGATATTGTGGCTCTGGTTATTTCTTCCCTTTCCCCTCTGACCCATTCCTTGTACACTTTAGGCATATTTGACTAGTTGAGTTCATAATTTGTTTTTAATTTCCTCTCTCATCTCCAGTATACTATTAAGCCTGTCTAGTCTACTGGACACTACAGTCACTTTGTGTATTGTACTTTTGGTTCTAGAATCTTCATTTTTGTTTTCTAAGTTTCTGTTTTGACAGCTCCTGCATGTCATGACTTACAGTGACTGTGGTATCCCTGAAATGCTAACAGCTGCCATAAATTCCTTTAAAGAAAGTCTCCTTAGCAAATCCCATCAGTGTTGCAGAATCTGCTTCTGTTGATCACCTCTTAATAATAGGTCACCTCTTCTGTGTCTACAAAAACCGTGTTGATGCTGAACCTTACAGTTAGCACACTGAAGAGTCTTGGTTGTGCTATATTCCTGTGAAGAGTGTTGACCCTTATGCCTGCAGACAGTTCATCTGTTAGCCAGTCACTTCTAGCATGTAGCGACTGGTTTACATTATTCTAGGGCAAACCTGTCTCAGCTTTCCCTTTAGCCCTCAGCAAGGAGCCCTTTGTAGTGTAACACAGGACTTATTCCACTAACATGTGGCCATGCTGGGGTAATGGACAGCCTGGGTTGTTGACAAAGCCTTTTAACTTAGTGAGTCTCAAGCTCTGACCTGTTTTTCTACTACAGTGACCAGGAGTTGAGACTTCTGTTGGAAACTCTCAGCCACGCAATCCCTGCTTTCCAGTCTCCCTGGCGTGTGTATTGTTCAGGAGTCAGACAAGAATGTGAGAGAACTTTAGCATGCTGTTTTAGGAGTTCTCTCTGGTATGCTTCCCTTGATGAGGCTTCCACAGGTTTCTCCATTTTGGGCACCTACTTGCATCCTGACAGCTTACACAAGTTCTTGTCATCTCCAAACTGCCTTGTACAGTCACTGATAAGGGTACTCTTGGGGAAAGGCTGTATATATCTAATGTCTTGCTCGAGGAAGGTCCCACCCTTTAAGAATAAAGTCCCTGTGTTTTCATCTATTTGAGGGTCATTGTCCAATAGCTGTCCATGGATTTTTCTTTTTAGTTTATTGTATCCGCTTCCTGTAAAGTCTACCTGTAGGAAGTTTGGTTTGAGTGGGCCACTCTGCCATTGCTGAAACTGGAACTCCTCTTCGTCCTGTTAGGTGAATGGTGGCTGGTTTTAAATCCTTTACTGTTCCTTTCATATCTGACCGTATTTGCCTGAATACCAGTCCTCAGCAAAATACTAAGATATCCTTCATTCCTTTTTCCAGTTGACTAGTA
Organism: Rattus norvegicus; assembly: GCF_021556685.1. Taxonomy (NCBI): domain Eukaryota; kingdom Metazoa; phylum Chordata; class Mammalia; order Rodentia; family Muridae; genus Rattus; species Rattus norvegicus. Next base: position 169,153,883 of record NC_141537.1, read on the forward strand.
CTCTTACCATTCCACGATCTAGATTAGTAAACAAGTGTCCTAGGTTACCTGACCCAGTGAGGAAGGACTTTTGAATTTATGGCTTCAGATCATACAGTAGTCACGAAACAGGCATTTCCCTTTCTATGAGTCTTATGTGCTGTATTCACTGCATCTTTTGTTCAGTGCCTCCTGTGATGAGGAAGATCTAGTAGAATTTTAAAAAGGGAAAAATTTTTTTCATGCCAGCCTAAAACCTATAACCCTTATGCAAACCCCACCTCTTTCTCTGACCCTGGCAGAGTCCCATTTCCCTTTCTCGGGTTTTTCTCATAGACCAAGGTGATGTCTTGGGCATTGTTTTAACAATTAGAACTTTGGGTAAGTTTGGGGCCAGAATAGGGGTCATCAGAAGTGTTCATTTACCTGCTGAGACTGCCTCAGAAACACCCATGGCCAGAGTGCCCCATGGAGATAAATATCTATGAGTTAAAAAGATAGCTCATCTATTTCTCTGGGCAGATACTGGTTTGAGGTTCAACAGGGAACCCAGCTCTCCTGTGAGTTGGTCTGCCCTCAGTCTAGCCCTCCAACTGCTTCAGCTCTACAGCTGTACACTTCTGTTGTTACGCTCAACAGCGTGTGAATTCACGTACACTGAAGATCATGTGATCTTGGGTGCCCGTGCACCTGTCCTCCCTACTTCCCACTCTGAGTTCACCGTGATGGGACACACTCAGGGACACACTTCTAAAAGCTCTCTCCAGTGCACGATCACCAATCTATAAAAACGGCCATCTTTGCTGCAGAGAGCAGGTTTCTGTTTATGATTTTGTGCCCTGGAGTCTGTGTGACAAGTGCCGTAACACTTGCAGGCTTTAGAATCTAATTCCAATCCTTTGCCCATTGGCCGAGTGGTGCGGGGAAGTTGTCTGCTTTTATAATCTGTGAAATGGTTATATTTCCCTCCTAAGAATGATCCAAGTTTTAAATAATAAAACCCAGGACATAGAAGAGAGTTGTCATTAATCACCATTGCTGACAGCCATAACAATAGCCGGAGAAGGAGAAAAGGAAAACTTAGGCTCACTAGAGAATCTGGAGAGAAACCCCTAAAAAACACCTCAACTCTGAAGCCTGCACAGAGGAGTCAAGGGAGCACGAGATAGAGAAGGCATTGGGTTCCTTGTGTTTTCGGGCACTGTCAGATGCTAGACAGAATGTTGATGGACGTTCTTCGCTTGTCCAGGGTAGGAAAGCAATTTCCAGTATGTGCTCTGGAGTTTTGTTTGAGCCAAGGGACAGACACAGGGATCTGGGTTGAGAGAGGCTCCATGTTCGATACAGCTGCCTGTAGAGCAATGGCGAGGTCCTGGGGCTGCTACTCACTGTGGTCTGTGATTGTCTTTTCTTTTGCCCCACAGATAATTGTGTCCAGAGGACGCCCAGGACGCCAGCGGAGAGCCTGCACCACAACCCTCCCACTATTGAACTCTTACATCGCCCCAGGTCACCCATCACCACAAACCACAGGCCTTCTCCGGACCCAGAGCAGCAGCGGCCCCTGCGGTCCCCCCTGGACAACATGATCCGCCGCCTCTCGCCTGCAGAGAGAGCCCAGGGGCCAAGGCTACAGCAGGAAAACAACCACCAGGAATCCTACCCCCTGTCAGTGTCTCCTATGGAGAATAATCACTGCCCACCGTCCTCGGAGTCCAACCCGAAGCCCTCAAGCCCCTGGCAGGAGAGCACACGAGTGATCCAGCTGATGCCTAGCCCCATCATGCACCCCTTGATCCTGAACCCCCGGCACTCGGTAGATTTCAAACAGTCCCGAATCTCTGAAGATGGGATGCATCGGGAAGGGAAGCCCATCAACCTGTCTCACCGAGAGGACCTGGCTTACATGAACCACATCATGGTCTCTGTGTCCCCACCCGAAGAGCACGCCATGCCCATTGGAAGAATAGCAGGTGAGTGGGCTCAGCCCCCAGCTCCTCGCTGCCCAGCGGCAGCCATGACCATGTTATGTGCCCGCAAAGGTTTGGGAGGACAAGGGGAAGCTTCTGCCTGCATGAGACAGAGTCCCTAATGCCTGGTTAATGAGCCACTATCAGAGAGTAGTTAATGAGCCTCAGAAATGTTAAGGAATGGATGTCCTCCGTCCCGCTTACAAGGAGAGCTGCCTCAGAATCACAGCAAAGGGAAAACATTTAGAATCAAAGGTTTAGGAAGTGCTCTAATGGGCCTGTGGTGAAGGTTCCAGGTGCTAATTAATGGCCGAACACAGCCAAGAAGAACCTTTGTCTCAGATTTGTGCCTGTAATTCTGTCCTTCAGACAGCAACTCAATACTACTTTCCCCTTCGAGAGGGCAGAATTGGAATCGGGGTGTCAGTAGGCAAGTGTTGCCATGTCATTTAGACAGAGAAAACCCACTCCCAAATTCTTCTTTCAATTATGATGGAAGGCCCAAATGAGCTCTCCTGACATGAAACCAAGGAGGGTGGGTAAGAATCTACTGATTTAAACCTTGCCAGCCTGCACTTAATTTCCGTGGAATTCTCCAGAAGGCAGTATACACTAACTGCTTGGCAAAGTGAAGTCTTTACCTCGAGGGTGTACTGTTCATGAGCCATCCATGGGGCACCTATGACATACAGATAAACACATCTGCTGCACTGTGTATGGCAGTGATTTAACATCCAGCATCCTCCCACTTGTAGAACTGAGAGTTTAGATGGAAAAGCACCTCTTACCCGTTGCAGTGTCCAGGTATTCTGCCGTATGGCAGAAGGCCAAAGCCGTGAGGAAGCAAATCAGAAGCTGTGTTTGGCCTGGAGGAGCAGGAGGCTTCACAGGGGCTGGGGGAAAATGTGACTGTGCTTGGTGGGAAGAGACCCGGAGTTAGGGCAGAGCCCTCCGTGTGCAGGTGATGGGGATAAACAGCCATTCTCCCCAGCTGGCACTGCCGTGTGTAGCAGTTCCCAACCAAGGCCCTGCTTCACCTCTGTCTTGTCTTCTTGTCTCTTCTTTTTGTTTAAATCGTTTGTTCCTAGATGTCTGTCCCTGAGTACACTTCTGCCATTGCCTCGGTTTTATTGCTATCAATGATGTACACTGAAGGTGTTGAATTAGGAAAACACAGTGGAGAGTCTGGGGACAGTGCAGTCAGTAACTGTTGATGTGCTCTGTTTAGGCCACACACCCCAGGTGTCGTGGCATACACTTAGAATCCCAGTGTTGGGGGCAGAGATGTACTTCCCAGGGACTTGCTGGCCACTAAACCTAGCCTACTCGGCCAGTTCCAGACCACTGAGAGACCAGCCCTATCTCAAAAGACAAATAGATAGCACCTGTGTGGTGACAACCAACACCGTTCTCCGTCCTCTGTATATGTACACATGCTCAAGCGTGCACACACACATATACACATACATGCACACACATACATGCACACACACATACACACTCATCAGGGTACTAAAAGTGTGGCCCAGTAGTAGAACGCTTGCCTAGCATGCATAAAGCCCTAAGACTTGATGGTCAGAACCACAACAACAGTAAAACAGCAGCTGTCTATGGCTTGCATGACTTAAAAAGCTGTGGAACTTAGTGTGAGCTTGGGATTCAATTCAAAACAGTCCTGCAGGTTTAATGATGGGGAGGAATGGGCTGTGCAGTGAGGTGGGGTTAGCCATGAGGCATTTGGTGGTTATGTGGGTGAGTGGATGCGTGGGGGTTCATACCGTTGTTCTACTTACACATGGGGTTTGCTTTAATAATGAAGAAACTGCAGGATGGGCAGTCAGGAGGCCAGAAAGGAAAAGTCTTACAGAAGTATCTCCTCAGACATCTGGAGGAAAAGGGGATGAGGTGAGAACTCCTGAGTGATGGAAGCTGTCTTGGTCCTCCCTCTTCTGCGTGGTGTTTTCAGATCCTGTTGCTTGTCTATAATTCTCAGGACAGCCCTTTGAGGTTGAATCCCTGTGATGTGCGTGGGTCATCTGTACAGGGGAAACCACAATGGAGATCCAGCCCCCAAGACACCAAGGCTTTTCCCAAGGTCAGAAGAGGGTTTGGTGACCTTGCTGTCACTGGGCTGTTGTCTGCCATGCTTCCCTTGAGGATATAGCATCCTTCCTTGTCAAGGTCATCTGTGTCTACCTTCATTTTACCACAGACTTCTTGAGAATCTTAAGAGAGGCATATAGGTCCAGAAGGAGAACATGAATGAGAGAAGGGGAGGGAGGAGGGCTGAAGGGATTGTTTACTTTTAAAACCTATACCCACGTCAGCAGTGGATGGAGGGGGCTCAACAGTTCAGATGCAGCTGGAGATAAATATCATATTAAGCAATTTTAGTCGGTCTCACGAAGGCAAATTACCACATTTATCTCATTGGTGGGTCTTAGATTTTATGTAGGTACTGAAGCTCATACAGGTGCAGGTATGAAGATGTAAGAACCTGTGCAGGGTAACAAAGGAAATGAACAGGAAGGGAGAGGGAGAGACAAGGGAGGGAGGTGGTATGGCCGACTGCTCCAGCACACTGCATGCTTGCGTGAAAGTGGCCTGATGTCGTACAGGAAGCCTCTTGGAATGTTCAGTCAGTCCAGTGATGAGCCTGGGCTTCCACAGATGCCTTGCCTTGAGAGCACTTAGACACGTAGAGCTAGTGTCTGCCTCTAGGAAGGCAGAATGTTCTAGAAGAGTGTCCCAGGGCCAGATCTTCCGGGGACCATTGTCATTCATTAATTCATTCCTACCGGATGATTGAGTCCCATACAAATCCATATGAATGTTCTTATGATCTTCGTAAAGGCTGTAGAATCTCTAAATATATACATTACCTAATGTACCCAAATTCCAGCTGAGCCAGTTCCGCAGGGGTGAAAGACGGGTCAGGTCTGGTGGTCGCTGAGGTCCCTTCCCGCTCTGCAAGTCCACAGCCTGACAGTGAGTCTCGATTCTGCAGCTCTCTGGGGAGGTGGCCCATAGCCCCACACTCCTTTAGCCCCTTTGGAGGACCCCCCTACTCCTCCCTCTTGTCTTTCTGGGCTCCTAAGATCTTAGTAAAAGTGATTCTGTTTGTTGAAGGTCAAATTCTGTGAGTCATCCCTGTTTACACTGTAAGGTTCTGTCTAGTGAGCAGCCGTGGATGCTTTTAAATCCCTGCAAAGCGGCTGTTAGATGAGGAAACGTAGTTCCTTGAAGCCCTTTAATTGGGCACAGGAAGAAGTGAAAACGCCGCCAAATGTCACACTGATGAGTAACTTCGCTGGAGGGTGTAGACAGAAATACTACTTACCAACGAGGAGCGAGACACAGGCCCGGGTTCCTGCCCTTCCCGGGCCATCGGCGTGGGTGTAGGAGGACCTAGGTGTTCAGACCCCTAGGAGGAGTCTACACTGCATTCTTGCACGGTGGGGGTTCACAGAGGCACAAGACGCCATCTTCGGCATGAAAAGAGCTGAGGTTCACTGTAAAAGTAAAGCCTGTGGCATGCACTTATGACTCCCGCCACATACCACAGGATGGGCTTAAAGGAACGCTTAAGGGTCGGCATGATGGGCATCTGCCTTTAGTCCCAGCACTTGGGAGGCAGAGGCAGGCAGGTCTGTGTGAGTTCAAGGCCAGACTGTTTTACGGAATGAGACCTTGTCTCAAAATAAAATAATTTCTAGTTTGTTTATTTTATGTACATTAGTAATTTGCCTGCCTGTGTGTCTGTATGAGTTTGTCAGATCCCCTGGAACTGGAGTTACAGACAGTCAGTTGTACGCTACCATGTGGGTGCTGGGAATTGAACCTAGGTCCTCTGGGAGAGTAGCCAGCCCTCTTAACCATTGAGCCATCTCAATAATAAATAAATAAATAAATAAATAAATAAATAAATAAATAAATAAAATAATGCTTAGAATTCGGGGAGTAATGAAGAAGAAGCCATTCTAGATGGCGAAAACTCAGGCGCCAACACCAGCTATAAAAACCCAAGTGTTCTTTTCTATTTCTAGTAGAGATACTAGAGCCAAGAGCTTGTCTTTCGAAGTCAACTAAAAAACTGTTTTCTCAGAAACTCTTCTGTTCCCATCTCTGAAAAAAAAAAAAAAACCTGATGAATCGTGCAAATAAAAGATCACATAAACCATGACAAATTACCCTTGTTATTAACCATATGGGAAAACGAATAAGAAAATTCAGTAAGTGATTAGCCATTTAAATACAGATTAAACACAAGTTAAGTCTATTCGCATGTAACGTGTTTTAATTTTACTTCGCAAGTGATAAGAGGTCTTGGAGATTGTCCTCCGGATAGGCATCAGGGGGTTCATGACAGCCTCAAGCCCGTGTCCCCGTCCCACCCCAAATACTTCAACCCAGAGACCTCTCAGCAAGGATTGGAAACCTTGGCCAAGTGCAGCCACCCCCTGATTCTGTAAATGAGTTTGTTGGGAAAGCCACGCTTTTGTTAAGTCATTGTCTGTGTCTGCTTTCAAACCATGACCCAAGCATGAATACGTTGAGTCACTTCGGATAACCTATGGCCACGTCTTAAATATTTACCAGTTGACCTGGTATGTAGACAGCGGGGTGCCCCATGTTCCCCATTTCGGTTCCCATGAACAGTCAGTGTTCTGAGAACCTCAGACACAATCTAGGTTGAGGATGCAGGAAGCTCAGCTCTTGCTGGCAAGGAAATGCATGCGCTTTAGGTGATGAGGCACGTCTGAGGCGCGTGAAAAGGACAGTAACAAATGATGTAAATCGGCAGACACGTTCAGGACCGCAGGCTATGCTCACAGAACAGTACAGAGCAGTTGCAATGGCATCATTAGCATAAGTACAATACAGCTCAATAACGTAGATTCTCTGCACGTTTGAATTTGTAGTCGCATTTGTTCGTTTGTTCAAAGTTTATCACGTGTTTACAATGTGGGAAGACATCGTTCTGTGTGAAAGACAGGAGACTGATCAAGGCTTTGATCCTCCCGCTTCAACCTCCTGGGAGCTGGGGTTACAGGTGGATACCATCACACTGGGCTCAGACAAGTCTTTTTTTTTTTTAAGTGATTTTGATTTTCTCTTAAGTAGATTTTATATTTGTCCATTCCTTGACCTTATTCTAAATATCTGCCAAGGAAAAATTCATTAGTAATCTGACATTTATCTGTCTGTCTTTTGAAATACAGTAGCCCAGGCTGACCCTAATTCCTATCTCAGCCTCCTGAGTGCTGAGATTACAGGCTTGAACCACCACATCCAGCTTTATAGTTCATTCTTAGTTCATTTTCTACACAAGAGTGGGGACTTTAGTCAAAGCCCGTGACCTACGGTGGCTGGATTCTTTCTTGTGAGCACCCGATAAGTTTTGTTGCGGTTTCTCAATCTTGTCAAGCTTGAACTTCTTTCAGAATGCCATTGTTCAATTGACTTACTGATCTACAGCCAAGAAGACTTAGAATTCCCTCCCACTTCAAGGCCCCCCTCAACCCCAGCTCCCCACTGACACACTTTGTGACAGGCTGTCGGATCCTAAGAGGCAGCCCTTGGTGGGCTTGGAAAAAGGGGCCTAAACAGTGTACTTCCATATAGAGTGAGTTGTTTGTCCTCAGAAACTCAACCCTGGAAGCCTCCGGGGGGGATGAGGGAGGGAATACAGGGAGAGACCCCTAAAATGAAGGGCCAATGGGGGAGGGGTAGTATGGAAACCTAATAGAATAGAAGCTTCCATATACACACACACACACACATATATATATATATACATATACATATATACACACATACATACATATATGTGTGTGTATATGTATATATATACATGTGTATATATATATATATATATATATATATATATATATATATATATATGAAGGCTGTCTAAATGAAAGTACTAAATAATGGAGAGACAGAGACCCAGCTAGCCATGTCCTGTCACCAAATGAAGCTTCCAGTACCAGGACTGGGTTACATCTAATTAAGTTGTTGGCTAAGAGTTCCCATGGGAATCCCCAAACAACCCAGGCTGTTGCCAAGGCCTTAGGCTGCTCTCCACAAACTGACAGTAGGGCCCATTGCTGAGGACAACACCTACAGAACTCACTGAACGTAGAGAAGTCAAGCTGGTGCCTTTGTAGAGACTTTACCCACATGTTCCAGCATCTTTGGTACAAGAAGTTACCCTGTTTATGTTTCTAAGAGAAACCTTTGATTGACTCTACACACACTACCAAAAAAGAAATGGAAACGCCAAGCCAGCCACAAATCCTTTAATCTGCAATGGCGCCCTGCCCACAAGATACACTAGGGCAGTGGTGGCACAGTGCTTAGGGAAGTAACCAACCAACATCTGATTCGACGGAAGGTCCGCTCCACCAGATGGAACCCATCCCGAACAACCTGCTTGGGTGACCACGAACCAGAGACTAGATAACCCAGGGACACAGACTAAAACAAGATACTACTGATTTTCAAAAAAGAATACTTAGCAATAAAAAGTGCTTCTAATGACATTCTCCTATACACATAGATCGTCAGTTCCCTTGTTCAGCCATCATTAAAGAAGTTTTCTCCTGTAGCAGATGGGAACAGATACAAAACCTCACAGACAGACAGACAGACAGACAGACAGACAGACAGACAGACAGACACTATGCAAAGAATGAAAGACCTTGGGACCTCAGCTCTAAATGGGATGTCTCTATCAAACCCCTCCCTGAGGGCTTGGGGAGCCCAGTAAAGAAGACAGAGAGTATTAGAGCGAGAGGGGGTGGCAGACACCAGGGATAGAAGGCCCTTAAATAAATCAACAGGAGCAATGCATACATGAACCCACAGAGGCCGGGGCAGGAAGCACAGGGCCCGCACACGTCTGCACCGGGGCCTCTGCATGTACGTTCGTTCTGGCTTCCAACTTAGTGTTTTTATAGGATTCTCGACTGTGTGAATGAATGGGTCCCTGAATTCTGTGCCTTCTCTCAGCCTCTTCCCTTCTGTTTGTTTATCTTGTCTTAATTCCAATGCGTTAGGTTTTTGTTTTATCTTATTTTGTTATTATCCCTTAGAAGCCTGTTTTCTGAGAGACTGAAAGGGAGTGGATCCGGAAGGGAGGGGAAGCAGGGAGAATACGAGGAGTGGAATGGAAAGGGGGGAATGTAATCTGTATTGTGTAAGAAAAGAAATCTGTTTCAAAATAAAAGGAGGGGGAGCTCAGGGAAAATGGTAGGAGTCGTGGCTGCAGAGACTCTGGGGCAGTAAAGGACACACCACATACTCCAGCCTCCGAAGTGAGATTAACTTCAAGTGAGGCTTTTGAATCCCACCCCCCTTTTGTAAATGAGCCTCAGGAATAGCCTTTAAGATAAGAATAAATAGGGGTTGGGGATTTAGCTCAGTGGTAGAGCACTTGCCTAGCAAGCGCAAGGCCCTGGGTTCGGTCCTCAGCTCCCAAAAAAAAAAAAGGATAAGAATAAATAACATAAAATAAGACAGTCATAAAAATGAGGGGACAAGTCATTCCTAAGCCTTCCTAATGGAGAGTGAAGATCTCTTGTTAAAGGACAGAGTTGTAGGACGTTTCCCCTCAGCCAAAAGGATCCGGTAGTTGCTTTCTGAGGACTAAGAGCAACTTTCTGGGGACTAAGTAAGCCTCTGGAGCCCTCAGCCCAGACCCCTCTCTTGGTAAGGTATAGTACTGAGAGCCAGGGCATCCCAGGAAAGCAGGGTGGACCTGTGGGTTCCTCTAGCCTCTGCAGTCAGCAGGATGGAATGCAGTTCTTGCCTTCCAGGGAAGGGCTTAATACTCTGGGCTTAAGTCAGATTTCTTATCTGTAACCTTGGAAAATACCACCCGCTCCTGAGCACTTTTGATTGATGGTAAGACAGCATGGGAGCGTAACCCATGAGTGGGTTAATGCACAGGTCTGGGTCCCTTCTCTGCCTCACTACAGAGCTGTCATACTGTGGCTCTAAGAGACTGGAGGAGAGCTCAGGTGTCCATCCTGAGCTGGCAGGGGTGTGGCAGGCAGCAACTAATGCTAACCCACAAAGCAAAGCTCACCCCTCTGAGGCCCCTCCCCAGCTTCCTTCGGGATTTGCATCTGTGACCTCTGTCCCCGTGCTTTCCCCAGTGTCCCTTTTAGAGGAGGTGAATAAGGTAAAGACCAAGATGAGCCCTGGGGAGGGAGAGACGACGGGCTCACTCCATCTGGAATGTTTGAAGCGGTTCTGACCTCTCGAATTCTAGCAAAGACACTATTCTAGCAAAGACACTATTGTGTCTTCAGTGTGAAATCAAGGAACTCCAGAAAGGTGGGATGTTCTGGGCGGTGTCTGAGTATACGGTGCATGAGGCTGGGGGAGATTGGAAAGCCCTGTTTACTTAAGGCTCAGTGTACCTGTTAGCCCATGTCCCCACCTCTCTGCCCTCCCTGAATATAAATCCAGAGAGCAGCTAGCTACCGTCATGGGGCATGGGGCGCTGCTGGCCTCCCGCTGTAGGCTGTATCTCACTTGGTATGATGCTGAGTCCAGTCTCTGCCTTCCTCCTGCTGTATAACTAACCAATAACAGGAGTCAATCTGTTTGCAAGATCCGGAAGCGTTGGTGTGGTCCCTGTTACCTGTCCCCTCTGCAGCCTTCCCCAGCATGACACAGTGCACCCACGGTTTGTTTTCCTCCGCCACAGAAAAGACAAAGCAATTGCCCATTGTACACACATGTCTGCATATCAACATATGGTTGGCTGTGCCGGATAGATAATAGACTGTACTTCAGGGCCATAACTGATGTGGCCTGGAGGAGGGAAGAGTGCCTGGATGACAGAGGATTCCCTTTATGTTGTGAGCCTGTGTTCCTATAAGCAGGACACCCCAACTTTCACACTCTTTGATATTTAGGCCAAAGAATGCTTTGCCATGGGGCCTTGTCCCGTGCAGCCTTAGCCAAAAGCACCTCCATCCACCCGTTATTAGAACCGGAAGTGTCTCCAGACATTGTCACACCCCAGCTCGGGTGGAAGGAGCACTGCTCAGCTCAAAACAGTGGCTGTCGCAGGCTGGCTGTCACTTTTCTGTTTCTGTCTAACTGTACCTGCTCTGGTGCTGAGCTTGCAATACACTTAGCAATTTTGAGGTCATCGATGTTAAAAGTGTAACCAGGGACACTGAACTTTGTCCCATCGGTAATGTAAAATTAAACCCATGGTACCGGCGGGTTTCCCTAGACCGTCACTTAAAGTTCTATTTGAGCAAGTAAAACAACATAAAACAACTTTCTTAGAAACTTTCTGGAAAGTTTAACTCTACTCTCCGTCATTATACATTCCCTTTGTCTGTTATTTGACCCGCCTACTCAAAATTTTTAAAGATTGGTTTTGTCTAACAGGGGTATTTTTTTTAGAAGCCATGTTGGTTATGTGTGAATTGCCCATCTTTTTTTTATATTCTCTGTTCTGTGAGTTTATACAATAAGTCTGTAGTAGGAGACAGACGTGGGAGTGAAAATATTTCCCCCTAACCACAGGAAGGGATTTTTACAATGCCTCTTAGAGGCAGATAGCCAGGTACCTCACCCAGCAGGAAACAGGGAACTGTTCCTGCAGTTAGAAAGTAGCTTTATCTGAGATAATCCACTTCGTAAACTTCCTCTCTAAGAAGAGATGATCCAAGGGACGAGCATTTCTTTAAAATACTCAAATGTCCCTATATGGAAGAAAGATCCTTGTCCTAGTTTCCTTTCCCTTTGCCCCGATACAATGCTCTAACAAAAGCAGTTTCAAAGAGAGGGTTTATTCTGCCTCTCAGGTCAAGGTACAGCCCATCAGGGTGGGGAGCTTAAGGCAGGGGGAGCTTGAGGCAGCTGACTCCATCACATCTCTAATCAGAAAGCAGAGAGGGATGAATAAATTTTACCGCTCAACTCTTTCTCCATGTACGTGGTCCAGGAACCCATCTAGGGGATAACACCGCCCGCAGTGGGCATTTCTTGCATTCTCAGTTAACTCAGTCAAGATAATCCACACACACATTCCCAGAGCGCCATCACACAGGTGACTATGTTCTGTCAAGCTGGCAGTCATCACTCACTGTCGTCTCCTTAGGAGAAACGAACTTAAAATTAATAAATAACTTGTGGTTTAAAAATAATAGGCATGCTTGTTCAGTTGCTTTATAGAAGGATGGATTTTGTTAATAGAATTTAGTCCGTTTTATTTATCGAATTACAGCATTTCTATTATTGGTCAGAGAACATTGCATCTGTACAGATATGGAGCCGGACAAAGCTAGAAGATTCCAGGCGGTCTCTGATAATAGTATCCAGAAGATCTAGAGAACAAGACATTGTGCCTTTTACTTAAATAGAAGTATTGAAAAGAAAAATAACTCAGATGGCTTAGGCCTCTGTAGTAAATACGAGAGAACATGGCTGTGTGGTCAGACAGTTATTTTTATCATCAGGGCATAATTTTTAAAGAAACAGAGAAATCAATAGTGTTATAAAAGCCACTTACACTCTGAGCTTGGAGCAACTGCTTTATGCCATGAAATTCCCCTTGCTACTTCCGTTAGTGGCTGAGTAATTCAGTGTGTCTTGAATGTCAACGTTTTTATTACGCAGCTGATGTTGGCTTTGCTGGATTAAATGTCATTTAAAGTGATCAATTGGGAGCTTGTTTGGGGTTACTTTCAAATTTATGAAAGGGGAAAAACGTTGCAATATACAAATGTTCTCGAAGCGTACAAGTACAGCCTGTTCTCGGGCAAGCCCTGTCCCACTTTCGCCATCCAGTGGGTACTTCATACACTCACGTTCTGGAACCCACTTTGAGGCCTCTAAAAAGACCACCTGAAACCCCAGGGCTGGGTGAGCCATTAGCTAAGAAAATAAACCAAGGGACACTGTCTATCTGGGATGTGTCATGATAGTAAAAGAGAAAAGGTGCAATGGAAAATCCCCAAGCAGACGGGTATGGAGGTCAGGAGAGCCATCCACTCCTAAGTCTGAACTCTGCAGGGGGCCTGGAGCTCCAGGACTGTGCTCACCTCCTGTTAACCTTACAAAGCAGCACGCACTAGAGCCAGGCAGGGAGGTGCTCACCTCTAACCCTGTCACTGGGTAAGTGAAGGCAGGAGGACTTACCAGCCAGCCAGTCAAGCTTCACTAACGGGCGTCAGGTTCAGTGAGAGACCCTGTCTCGAACAATGCAGCGGGTAGCAGTTAAAGAGATGCCCAGCCTTGATTTCTGACTCCCACATGTATGTGTGTTCACACTCACAGGTATACACGCATGACTGTTACCACTCAGGCATGCAGAGCAGGGGCCGTGTGCACACCTCGCTTTCTCTTCACTGGCTAGCATTTTGTGCAAAAGGGCTTGGTGTGGAGTGATGTTTCTCAGCCCGGTGAGAATGCAGAGAACCCAAGCGTGACTGCCATTTGATCGTGGCACCACAGCTGGACAAGAGAATCACAGCTCAGTTCTTGTCTTAGTCCATCCAGGCTGCTGAAACAAAACGCCGTAAGGCACCCTACCCAAGCAGTGGAGATTAGCCAAATGTTGTGGTGCACGCCTGTCATCTCAGCACTTGGAGAGTGAAGACAGGAACATCAGCACCACGCGTTTGAGGCCGGCCTGGGCTACATTCTGAAACTCTTGTCTATAAAACAGGAAGTACAAGAGAAAAGTGAGGGAAGAGCGGAAGGAAGGGGAAAAGCAAGTAGGGAGGAAATGTCACCCCCACTTCTAGAGACTCCAGGGTTGTGGGGAAGAGCACTAGTGTACAGTTGAGGTCTGCCGATGGATGTGCCCTCGTTCATAGGTAGCCTCTTCTTGCTGTGTCCTCATAGATATGTTAGGGAGCTCTTGCAGATGCCTTTTATAAAGGCACTCACCGGGGCTGGGACGTCGGTTAGGAGCACTTGCTGTTCTTGCAAAGACACCAAGTTTAATTCCCAGCACCCACATGACAGCGCACAACTATCTGCACCTCTGGTTCTGGGGAATCCAGCGCCCTCTTCTGGTCTCCATGGGATCCTGCATGCATGTGGTACTCATTAATCACACTGGTATACACGCATACATGTAAATACAGAAGCATTCAGGGAGCATCTGGAAAGACCACTTAAGACACTTAAGCCAGGGGTCAGTCCAGCATCTGCTATACCCAGAAGGTGCACATCTGCCTCTGCTTACCTACTGTTCTGGGCTGGAGGGTAAACCAGGTACCTTTACAGCACAGACCCAGAAGCCAGAGATTCCCAGCTAAAACTCTGGGCTGAGCCCAGCACAGGAGGACACGAAATCATCTTACAGATGTTTGCTGTCTGACCCCATAACCCGATATCAGGTCTCCAAATGAGAAATGATATTCTTGCACAAAAGTTCCCTTCCACCATGATTCCATTATGATAAAGCAACTTGAAAGACCTCCAAAGGATGATTTGATGAGAACATCTGTATTTTTTTAAATGCTAGCCACAGTCCCCACAGTCCACGTCACCAAGCCACATAGTTTTTAATTTCCCATCACTTTTCATTTATTGCTGTCTTTTTTTAGCCCCTGTCTTCCTCTAACCATTCAGCATCTCCAACCATCTGCAAGATCATCTCTAAACTCTAGTCTTTGGACTTCTTACCATACCGTTCTCACTGGGACTACAAGATTTTCTTTCTGGCCTCGGGGAGTGAGTCAGTTAAGTGTTTGCACGAGTTCCTGAGAGCCACCCCCCAGCATTCACAGTAAGGCGGTGTGTATCTGTGAACCCTTGTGAGCACAGTTCTGGGGAGACAGAGACAGGGGAATACCTGGAACTTGAGGGCCAGCCAGTCTAGATTCTTGTTTATTGAGAGACTGTATCTCTAAGTAAATAAGAAATAGGTGAAGGGAGTGGAGAGGTAGCTCAGGAGGTCAGCGCTTGCTACGCAGACAAGACGACCACAAGCAGGTGTGTAAAAGTCAGGTTAAATGCCATGTAAGGTGGCAGTGCCTGGCTGTAACCCCGGAATCGGGGATGGTGGTAGATATAGATGGATCCTTGAACTTGCTAGCCTGCCAGCCCAGCAAAAATGGTGAACTACAGGTTCAGTGGGAGACCCTGACTCAAGACAGTAAGATAGGTAAAGGGTGATACGTGTCTGCTCTAGCTTTTTTAATGTAATGGATCTCTCTCTATCTCTCTGTCTCTCTCATCTCTCTCTGTCTCTCTTGTCTCTGTCTCTCTTGTCTCTATCTCCTTGTCTCTATCTCTTCTCTGTCTCTGTCTCTTTGTCTCTCTCTCTCTCTCACACACACACACACAGAGACATACACACACAGACACACACACATACACACACACCTACATACATACACACACACATACACACATATATACACATACACACACAGACACACACACACCTACACACAGACATATATATATATACACTCATACACACACACCTACATACATACACACACATACACATACACACATATATACACATACACATACACACACACACACACACACGCCTATTTATTCATCTGCAGGTACAGCTTGGTGCCTCATCCTTCAGATTGGGTGGTTCAACTTCAAGTTTTGTCATGACTTTGAACAAGTCTTCTCCTTGGTCCTCGTATAGAGGGATGGCCTTGGTCAGTACCGAGCCTCCCTGGGTCAAAGGTCAGCAGGAGCTCACAGGCTGTCTGTCTGGACCCATTTCATCTGTGAAATGACGAAATGAGACAGTCAGAACCAGGCCCAAGCTGTGGTCACAATCCTTTTGTCTGAGTCTTGTGACTGCCTCCACAGAAACATTCTCAGTAGCCCTGTCCTCTCTCCTCTGCAGACTGTAGACTGCTTTGGGATTACGTCTACCAGTTGCTCTCTGACAGCCGGTACGAAAACTTCATCCGATGGGAGGACAAGGAATCCAAAATATTCCGGATAGTGGATCCCAACGGACTGGCTCGACTCTGGGGAAACCATAAGGTAAAACAGCCAAATATTTGTTGGGGAAACTGGTGCCAGAATAGTCTTCGTCCTTGACTGGAGGACGATTGATGGTCTTTCTGCCTCCAAAATCTGCCCAGGATTCTTTGGTTTCTCCTCACCGGGCAAACAATTAGGTAGCTGCGAAGGAAGGAAATAATTAAAGGTGCCTTTTTTTCCATGCGTTACCTCTGTCTGGGGCCCATTAACTCAGCAGAGCTCAGTTCAGTAGCCTGATTATAACTGTTTCCCTCTGGCCACTCCCCTTGACCTGGATCTGCCACCCCTGTTGTCCTTAAGTACTGAGGAACAGAGAAGTAGTGAGAGCTATATGACTCACAGGAGACCTTTGGGAAGTGTTACCTCTGTCCCCACCAGTTGGAAACCCCCCTTTTCACAAAAGTCCATTTCTGCATGGAAAATGCGTTCTGATTATAAAACACATCCCCCCCCTTTACAAGCAAGAGGTGCAAGAAGTCTGCCCCCCCCCCCAGTTTTCCAAAGGAGGAAGAGGAAGTAGAATTCAAAACACAGTCCTTTACAGTAAAGAAGGCGGTTCAAATGTGCAGATATGAAAAGGAGATATTGTGATCCAGGCCAGTTGACATATAAGGAGATCTAGGACCAAGCTGGGGACTCTGAGGAGGCACAGACGAGCCTCAAGCCTCCTTAAGAAGGCAGCCCGAGCCCTTCCTGAGAAAGCCCAGTCAAGGGCCACAGACAAATATGTCAAGGCCCCATAAACAGATGTTTGGGTGCCTAAGTCACCACCTTGTATGCACTTGTCCACCAATAGCAATAGCAGGCTAGAGACAAGTGTATAATAGTCACTGTGCCCCAAAACAAAAATTTTCTGTGAAGGCCTCCCTCCCTCAGGTAGGAAGCAAAGTGCAGTCTCGGGAGAAGGAATGGGGACAGTTGCAGTAGGATGGGTTAGCTTAGTCAGTGCTTCCAGCCCTAACTAGGATGGTTCAGTTTAGGAGAAGACCTTGGCCACAGTGGCTATGCAGGCAGACAGCAGAAAGTCCCTAGAAGGCAGCAGACCGTCAAGGAGGTCGAGTTCCCAGGCTGGTGAGACTGCGTGGGGCGACTCAACATCTTTTATTTCAATAGCTGCCTGGTGCCTTTTCCGAAGTTCATTTCATTGTGTCTTTGTGCTTCCCCCCCCCCCCTCTCTTCCTCCTTTGAACAAACAGAATAGGACAAACATGACCTATGAGAAAATGTCCAGAGCTCTCCGTCACTACTACAAACTAAACATCATCAGGAAGGAGCCCGGACAAAGGCTTTTGTTCAGGTAACACTTCCTCTTTTTCCTTTCCTTCTTTCGGGAGGACATTATTTTCTTTACATAAGAGGGAGGAGGGAGAGTGTCGGGAGCTCTGACATGAGGACCTGAGGCCCAGAGCCATGGCTGCAATTGGATTGGAAAGTTGGTTGGAAACTGGGTGCTGGTTTGTTAGGATTTGAGGGGGGGAAAGATCGTTCTTTTTACTGAAGTTCTGCCCTGTATGAAAGCCAAGCTAAATGCGGGTCTGACTCATCTTTAAAATAACACAGTTGTCAAATAGCATTATCTGACACTGATGTCCGGAGCAATCAGAATAACTGATGTCAATAGCAAAGTGAAGGATTAAGCTGGGACTTCCAGGTCACCGAACCTGGAAACCGCTTTGTCAAGCTTCAGGTCCTGGCCCACAGTGAGTCACTGTGTGGGTGTAATTGGTCAACAACAGCCACCTTCTGAATGAAATAGAGAATACAGAATCTTGGAGTTGGACATACCAAATTATATCTCATCAAAGAGTGGCCATTAATTCGTGAAGATTTTTGGTTCGTTTGTGTGTGCGCATGCATGTGGAGGCCAGAGGTCCACCTCTGCTGTCACTTCTCAGGCCCTATCCACACTGATTTTTGAGAGAGCTCTCACTGGCTCAGGGCCGACTAAGAAGCTCCAGGGACCTGCCTGTCCCCACCTCCCAGCAACTGGGATCGCAAAGCAAGTGCCACTTCATCCCCTCCTGTGTGGGTGGGAACTCGTGCCCTCACGGCAAGCGCTTTACCGACTGAGCCCCTCGGACTGTGCGTCTCACAAACACGTCACAGGCACAGAGGTAGGGAGCCCCTCCCTCCCAGAAGTAGAGAAGGAGGAGGGAATCTACAGAGACAGTGAGGGTGGCACAGGTGGAGCCCTAACACCATCAGTCACTGAAGTGACAGGAGGATGCCAGGTTGTAATTAAGACTTTAGGTTATCGGTTTTGGCAAGTTTAGGTCCAAAAGCGCAACAGCTGGATTTAGAATCACCTACGCAACGGTGGGAAAATGTCACTGTGTATGAGCAACTGCGATGGTTATGCTCATTAGGAGGGCACAGAAGCCACACGTTAGCACTGAGATAGAGCGGTAATGTAGGACCAGTCACAGTCACGCTGACCCTCAAGAGGAACAGAAAACGCGTGAAGACATGGCAGTGGGATAAATAAAGACAGATGAGCCCCTCCCTGCCTCCGGCTCTCTTCGCATCTTCTCTTCACCCCAAACTTCCAGCTCCCCATTCTTTCATCCTGCGTCCCACTACCCTCCACATTGTTTGTCACCTCTGTCCCCAGTCTTAAATCTGACCATGAAACCCCTCATGGAATTTCATAAAGAGTTTGCGTGATGTGCCCGCTAAAAATATCGCATTAGTGCTCCAGATGTGATTCCTGCAAGGCAGGCCTTCATAGCTGAGAAATTCTACCTGGAAAGTTGACCACCATTGTCCAAAGGAATCTTGAAGGTGGGCTCATATTTGAGTCTCTCTATATCCAAGTCAGTTCCTGGGCTGTACCGTCTTCCGGCTCGGCAGCACTGTCCCCGACTAGTTCTGTGCCAGAGGCCTGAAACCTGGCAGTGTGTTTGCCACGGTTTGTAACCAGCAGTCTGGAGTTGAAGTCTGTGACCAGCCCTTCCGTGGAACATGTATCACGGATGTGTACATCCCTTACTTTCTCACATACACACACCCTCAAGGCTGCCTCAGGTTGGCTGTCCTCCATGAAGCAGCCGCTCACTCACACTCAGGCCCTCTCCCACCATCTCCCGGGTACCCTTTGTCTCAAGCACAGCATAACGTTCATCTTTCTTAGTATGTGTGGAGCTGGTGAGACAGCTAAGCCGCTGAGAGTGACTGTTGCTTTTGCAGAAGTCCACGTTCAGTTCCCGGCAGCTACACGATGGCTCACAACCATCTGTAACTCCAGCGCCAGGGTATCCGATGCCCTCTTCTGGCCTCTTCGGGCTCCTGCATGCTCATGGCGCACAAATACACGCAGAAGTATAGAGTCTTTAAAACGTCTTCTGCAATTGTGACTAGTGTAGTTTAGTAATATGTGTCAGGTCTTCCTGCCACAACCAGATCATAAGCTCTTAGGAGGTAAGGCCTCTGATTTATTTAATTTTGTATATATTTTAGGGAGGATTTCAGTAAACGTTTCATGAAATTCCATGAAAGTATGGGATTTCAAGCTTACCATGGCAAAGTATAGACGGAAGGCGGGGGTCAGTTTTGACCCAGGAGGAGCTTTAGTGATGTTGAGGAAGACGTTTTATTGAGAAGATAGCACTAGAGCATAGACAGAAACTGCTGTGGTGTGGAGATGAGCAGTCATAAGCAGAAAGAAATGTCAGTAGACACACAAGACTGGCCAACATCCAGTGAGAGGCCTTGAGGAAGAGATTAGCCTTTTCCTAGGAAATAAGCATTGGAAGCCAGACTGTACAAAACGGTACTGTGTGTGTGTGTGTGTGTGTGTGTGTGTGTGTGTGTGTGTGTGTGTGTGTGTGTAAATGGCTAGGTTTGTAATCTAGAGTAGTGACAGGACGTGTGGTAGGTAGACTACAGTGTGGACTCGTGCTGGTAAGCACCTCTTGATGATAAAGCAAAACGCAAGAGAGCACTGGAAGGAGACCAGAAGGTTTCAGGTCAGAACAACGCTGAAAGTTTGCAAAAGAGATGTGAGCCATGGTTTCTGTAAGGGCTGGCAGGCAGGAGCGGTAAACAGAAGTGGGCAGCGGAAAGTAAGTGTTTCTTCGGGAGCTTTGGCAGATGGGCCATAGACTACATCCTGGACTTGGCAGAATGGTGAGAGGAAAGGGGTGATTGAAGGCAGTTCATCGGTATGGACCACAGCACAGGAAAAGAAAAGTACAGACAGAGTTAAGTCTGCAGAAAGTTCATCACCCCATCCAACCACCGCCACCTCACACACCAGGACCTCACTGGACCATCCACCCCGCCCCACCGCCTCCCCCACCCGACTGTCACCCCACTTTTCCTCCACCCCACCCCTTGTCAGGAAATACAAGGCATTTGCAACCAGGCTTCCCACCCTCACATAAAAACCATGGTCAGAACATGTCACTGGTGCTATTGCAAGTGACACACAGTGATCAAGAAGGTGAGACTTGCTCACTTCAGCTACAGAGGAAAGAGGACATGACGTCATTTCTGTCAGTTCAGGTGGGTAAGTGGGAACAAGAGGATTCTTCTTGCTTTTCTAATTTCCAGAAGTTTCCTTCGCTAACCCGCCTGTTGATCAAAAGTAACCACTCAACGTCTAATAGTATCTTTTGAGTTAAATTCAAGTTTCAAATACTAGTCTGGGCTCTCAGATTGGAATAGAAGTAGATGTAGGACTCTTGTGGGTCTCTGTAAAAATCTTAACTCTTGGGGTCGAGGAGAAGTCTCCATGGGCAAGAGTGTTTGCTGTGCAAACGTGAGGACCTGAGTTCAAATCTCCGGCACTTACATAAAAAGTCACGTGAGAATAGGTTCCCAATTTCCATGTAAGTTGCTCTAAGGGTCAGAGTGGAGAGGGAAGACATCTTTGGGAACACAGATTCTTTTGACTCTTTCATTTCCTGCTCCTAAGGTTCATGAAAACCCCGGATGAGATCATGAGTGGCCGGACAGACCGTCTAGAACACCTCGAGTCTCAGGAGCTGGATGAACAAGCGTACCAAGAGGATGAATGTTAAGGGAACCTACCACAGCCTCAGCGGTGGGCTGGCCAAGACGAGACCTGCCCACAGGGACCGCAGGAGGCATGATGGAGCAGGCAAGCTAGGGATGGCTTGAAAGGAAGAGACCCAGGAATAGCAGGAACACTTCTCCTGCAGATCAAGAGGGACCCAGAGCACCTTAGACAAGCCACCCAGCAATGGCAGGGCTGGAATTCTGGCGGAGGGCACAAGCCTGAGACACACGTCATGTTTGCTCCTCCTTCGACTCTCTTGTCTGTAAAGCCTCACCCTCACCCTGCACCTGTTGTTAGTCTCATGGTGTTTCTGGTTTTGTTTTCGTTTCTTTTTTTTTTTAAGAACATGCAGTTTGACTATTCATTGTTCATACAGGGAAGACATCACATGTTGCTTTCCTATGGAAATATATCTATTATATATATTATTAATTTTTTTTTCGTTGTTGCAAATCTCACCAAGTACGACCAGCTCTGCTGGTCAGGAAAAAGAAAACTTGCAGAAGAGATCAGGTTCCTCTTTTTCCTGCCGCATAGATCTGGTTTGTCCTATCCAAGTCAGGTCTTTGATGAGAAAGGAAAACAAAAAAAAAGAGAGAGAGAGAAATAGCTTCCAAAAATGAAAAAGAAGAGTTCTGTCTCCATCTCCCTCCGCCCCCTCACCCTCACCCTCCCCGTCTTCTGTCCCCCCTTCTCTGCCTGCTGTTCTACTTCACAGGCCTCTCAGCAGCACTAGCCTCACTAGCACCTAAACCAAGCATTGACCCGACTGTTCTGGGAGAGTCAGACCTCTTGGGCACCCATCTGAGGGAGGCCAGACACCCCACTAACGCTGCTGTATTCTAGAACAAACAGTGGGAGGATGGGGCATAAGATAGGACAGAGGACGACCACAGGATTTGCAAGAACCTGGCAGTCTGAGATTGTTACGAAAGTACTGCACACTGGGAAAATGTGAGAGGCCCACACAGGCCTGGTAGTCCAGGAGGTAGACAGAGAGCTCTCTGCACTGAGAGTAGGTCATCAAAGCTGTCCCAAGACACCATGGCCTTGTGGGATTGTCACCACCACCACCACCCACACTCCCAAGTCATAGCCGTTTTCTTCTTTGATGGTCCTCACGGAACACGGAACACCTAAGGGAGGATCCTGGAATTTAATCTCAGGCACAGCCGGTATTTGCACAACCAGAGTAGACAGGAAATTCCTCAGATTCATGCTTTTTCCTTTTTTCCTCCTGTCATGGCTGTATTACATATCTGTGGCTCCTTTTCACCTTGATATAAGGTCAGTAGGAACTTCCAAGATGACGGTAATGCCAAGCCTTAGGGTTTTTGATGGCAGAGATTTTTAGATAACTATTTCAGTGGGGTTTTTCCTCTTCTTTCTTTCTTTCTTTCTTTCTTTCTTTCTTTCTCTCTTTCTTTCTCTCTTTCTCTCTCTCTTTCTTTCTTTCTTTCTTTCTTTCTTTCTTTCTTTCTTTCTTTCTTTCTTTCTTTCTTTTTGTTTGTTTTTCAAGACAGGGTTTTTCTGAGCATCCCTGGAACTCACTCTGTGGACCAGGCTAGAGCTCAGAGCTCTACCTGCCTCTGCCTCCCAAGCACTGGGATTAAAGGTGTGCGCCCCCACGCCTGCCTTTTCCTTTTCTAGACATCTAAATGGACTCTTGAAGTCAGCTGTTTTAATACCCAGATAATGAGACCTGTCTTTCAAAACCATCCCTTGTTCTTCCGCACCATAGAGTGAACATCTCCCAGCCCTCCTGGGTATGTCTGTGCTCGACCAGAAGCAGGATACAGGTGAGGCTGACAGACCAGAGCTGCCCTGCCACTATTCCTGAGTGGGGCACTAGGAGTACCTGGGCATGGCTCTCAGGGCCTTACTCACCCGACATCAGCTCACGGACAGACTGTGGTTCATGGACACTGGAATTGAGTTGATTGGCCTTCTTTAGTCTTGCTGCAACTTCCTAGTGCCTCCCCCATCTGCCTTTGAAGAGGTCAGCAACCTTCTGGGTGAGGGGTCTGGTCTTAGTATTCATGGGTAACAATGAGAGACACAGGCTACTTGTTTCTTGAAAGCTCGTCACGGGATACTTTTTTTTTTTTTTTTTGGCTTCTAAAATGACCGGTACCTTATGTCAACTGGGGAGATTAAGCCAAATACTTGTGTTGTATGAGCCACTGGGTTGAAGAGCAAGAGAGAAAGGGTGGGCTTTTTCGTTTTTGTCCTTTGTGTGACTATGAAATGAGAAGCTAGAACACGTCACTCCGGCCACTTTGCCCATGTGTAGAACTCAGTCTCTTTTAACTGCCCAGAGGATCTTCCAGATGAACCTCGGAAGGAAATGCCTCTGTTCCCTAAGGAGTCTTGGATGGCAGCTTCAGCCACTTACGTTAGAAAGGCTCGCTCGTGGCAATCTTTATTTCGCACCCCGTGTTACCGGTAATGATACCTTTGGTTCTCCTAACTGCAGAAGTTCTTGTTTTTTGTTGTTGTTTTTTTTAAGAGGGGAAATATGACCGGCACTATCACCGGAGTGCAATGCTCTCAGGCTGCAAACTCAAAAGGGTTCAGATTTAGCCGAGCAGATCTTGGAGGGAATACCACTAGGAGAGTTCTGGTGGGTTTTTTTGGGTTTTGTTGGTTTTGCTTTTTTTCATCCACTGTGATCTTCCAGTTCAACATTGAGTTAGAGAGGAGACGAGGGACGGAATCTGAAAGCTCCTTTGGTGGCCGTTTTCTGCAGCCCGTGGGTTAGGTCAGGAAAGGAATTTGCAGGGAAGCGTTGCCGTGCGGAGGATGGGCATTAGTACCTAGGTCCTGGAGTCCTCTGTACTGAGTCCTTGACTGGACTGTCTTCAGGTCTCCTTCAGCAGAAAACAGTGGCACTGCTTACATGTCCCCAGCAGCTTCTCTCTGGTCACTTTGATCCACTCGAAGTCAGGGTCGCTGATGCCCCTTATCTCTTTTTTTGGAAAAGAACAAAGCAGGCTTCTTGCCCAGTACATTCAGGGCCCTCTGAGCAGCATCTTTTTACACTAGTACCTTGTCCAGATAAGAATGTCACTCAAGCTGACTTCTAGATGGCTGTGAGGAGTCCCCCGAATGACTGAGTAGCCACTCCATCTTTTCACACCGTTCGGGATCCATCCATAAACACAGCTTGGCACATTCACTGTTATTGGCAGAAGACAACCCGAGAGAGGTCGTGACACTTTCCCAGGGAGCAGAGAGCAAGACACACAGGATCAGGATCCAGCCTCGCAGGCAGGATAAGTGTTCAGAATGCAGCTAGAAATTATCCTGGTTTAAATCCCCGTTCTATCCATCCCCAGCAAAGAAACTAAAGATGCCAAGGGTGGTTCTCACTGCCTGCCCAGTCACTTGGTGCTAGTTAGAGCTGCTGTGCGCTCAGCCTGCTCCTCTTCTGAACAGGAACCTAAATTGGATGGCATAAGAAATCCAGTGGGGCAGGGACACAGAGGGACACCCCGGAACCCTGCCTATCAACAAGGCACACAGGACTAACCCGGTATTCTTTCGGCCCCATCCACGTCAACACTAAACAACTTCAAACCCCCTGACTCTCACCCTCGCAGGTGAGCACTCTTCTGAAGGCTCCTCTTTGTGACTGCAGCCACCTGCAAGCCAGATGAATCTAGAATGAATTTTTGTTGTTGTTGTTTAGTTTCTAATCTCTTGTTTATGAGGTGTGGGGTTTATAAGGGACTGAATCAAATGAATGTAACAAAAAAGAAAAAAAACCAACAAAAAAAATGCCTTTTCTCAGGGCCAGTGAGTTGCAAATAATTTTTAAAGAAGAAACCTATAATTACATCATCTCAATAAATTTTTTATAAAAAAAAAATAAAGTTCCAAGTCTCTGTTTTTAATAATACGGAATGGAGTCAGACAGGCAAGGCACTCTGATGATGTAAATCCTGTCTACTCAATTATGGAATAAAGTGCAGTCCCGGTTTCTCCTGGCAAGAAGCCCCTGTTACCCAGCATTCTGTAGGCAAGCTTTAGACAGGAGGCCCCGGGAAGGTCACAGCGGATCACTCTACTCTGAGCCACTGCCACAGGTGAAAAGTCTGTCTAAAGGAACTCCAGTCAGAGATGCCAAGGATGTACCAGGTCACTAAGCCCTCAGGTGACTCAGGGATTGAGTCACCGTGGTCGAGTCTGCTCCTGCAAGGTAGCGAAGACAGAAACAGGAGGGTACAGCCTGGTCGCCATAGACTATACCCAATGTCTCTGGCACACTGGTCTCTGCCACCAACCAGAGGCCAACTGAAATTTCAAACTCAAACCAGCGTAGCAGACTATGCCGGTGCCCAGCTCTAAACCCAGCATGTGGAAGGTGGAGGTAGAAAAGGACCAGGAGCTCAAGGTCAGCCTCAGCTAATAGCAAGTTTGAAGCCAGCCTGGGTTGCACGAGCTCTTACCTCAAAAAGACAAACTTACAGATCAAGTGTTCACAGTCACCAGAACTGTCTGTTTGCCCTCACGATAGCTAGCGCTTCAGAATGTGTGAAAGGAAACCAATCAGTGCTCTTCAGCAGCCCGGACAGTAGGTTTGGGACCTCGGGGGTATAAAGCTGACTGCAGAGTGTGTTACATTGCTTCTCTCTTCACACAGTCTGGGGGTACCCGGGGCTGGATTGCTAGGTTGGCCTGTATACTCCATATCCTCCGAGTACTCGATCAAGTTTAGGAGACAGTGTCTGGGGAGCCCACATGCCTTCGAAACTGGGATTTCTGACCACTCTCACTTCGAATCACCTGGGAGTTCCTAGCAATGCAGATTGTCAGCTGGGATGGCATAAGCTGAATCAAGTGCTTTGGGGTTGGCACCTCCAGGTCTGTCTCTAGGTCTCTGGCGACGCCTCCGTGTGCTAAGGTTTGGTGGTACTCTCACCGACAGGCTCACTGTGCTACAAAATGCATAGCACCGGAATAAGCGATGGCGGTTGGTTTGCAGCACATGTACCCAGACAGTCATCCCACATGTCTGAACAAACACGGACGGCAGAAGGAGGCCAGGCCAACAGGCAGCCATACAGAGAGCCGGCAGGCTTCATCTAAACCTTAGCGATCAATCTGCTACAAAGACGAGCAGTTTAAAGGACAACCCAGACAGACGACTGACCCTTGCAAATTGCACATCAGTTTACATACTTAGACCCACTTGCCTGCCCGGCCACCCTAATCTAAAAAGAAAGACAGAGCAAGTGCTGTCATCTGTCTTAGAATTACATGGCAGAGCCTGAATGGACATGTGGCCAGGTGTTTGAGGCCTCTCTGAGCGCAAGACTAGATCAGAACTGCCAATCTGGAGATGATTCTTAACTACCTGGGCATCTCGAAAACAGACCTGTGTTTTGTTTTGTTTGTTTTGCTCCGATAGGGCCTCGTGTAGCCCAGACTGGCCACCAGCTCCCTGTGTAGCTGAAGATAGCTTTGAACTTGTGACTCCTCCAGTCTCCCTAGTGCTAGGATTACAGATGTGACCACCATGTTTAGTTTACGCAGTGCTGGGGCTACAGTCCAGGACTTCAGGCATTCCAGGCAAGCACTCCAGCAACCGAGTATTATGTCCAGATTTCTGCTTCCATCACATGTTAGAAACCACATGTGCTCTAGTACAGTGTCCTAGACAGAAGACCTTGTGTACTGTATTCTCTGGGTAAGACTGCACCCAGGCAATATACCCTGCCCCCTTGTGTGAATCTTGTGCCAAGCAAACACTTTACCACTAACCTCTATCCTCTTCATAACTCTGCATTTCAGACAAGCTTTGGATCAGTGGTTCTCAACCTCCCTAATGCTGTCACCCTTTAATATTTTTCTTGATGTTGTGGTGACCCCCAACTGTATTAGTCAGGGCTTTCTAGAGTCACAGAACTGATGGATAGTCCCTACATATTAAGGAAATTTGTTGTAGTGACTTACAGTCTGCAGTCCAACTAACCCAAAGATGGGCAGCTGTGAATGGGAAGTCTAAGAATCCAGTAGTTGCTCAGTCCCACAAGGCTAGTTGTGTCAGCTGGTCTTCTGTAGAAGTAGGTTCCAACAGATGTGCTGGCAAGTAAGTGCAAGCCAGTTAAGAACGAATCTTCTTCCAATGTCCTTATGTAGGTCTCCAGTAGAAGGTGTGGCCCAGGGTAAAGTGAGTACCACCTCACCTGAATCTGGGACTTGTTTTGTCCCAGGCTGACCTTGAACTCAGAGGTCTCCTTGCCTCAGTCTCCTGGGATTAAAGGCCTGTACTACCTTGCCTAGGCCTAAGCTTTTCATGGCCACTGTGCCTCAAGATCATTTCCATGCCAAGATCCAGGTCAGAAACTTGTGTCTTCCAACCTCAAGATCTGAATCACAGTTCTGAATTATAGTTCATTCCAGATATAGTCAAGTTGACAACCAAGAATAGCCATTACACCAACCATAAAAATTATTCTGTTGCTACTTCATAAGTGTAATTTTGCTACAGTAGGAATTGCAATATAAATACCTAATATGCAGGATGTCTGATATGCAAACCCAAGGGGTGGAGAGCCACAGGTGAAGAACCAATCCTGTAGGTCTCACTGATGCAGCCCATCTTCAGAGCACACTCTTAAATAGCAAGAGCTTAATGATTGCCATTCAGGCCGAGATTCTGACCTGCTGGCTTCGAGAAGCCCATCTCTTCACTATACTCCCTCCCTAAGATTCCTTCCTGCAAGAAGTTTGTTTCTTCCCAAGGGTAACACCGAGAGTAAATGTCACAGTGAAAAGCAGCTTAACCAAGTGAAGGACAACGCCATTTACACACTGGACCTAGATACACCTGTTGACAACCAGATGCCTAACAACTGTCTCCCTGTCATCAAGGATGAGAAGCCCAACACTGCTGGCTCCCTTGTAATCACTGTGTTGATTACGCTGTAGGCACTGTGTACCTACAGTACCATCCTCGATGATCTAAAAGGCATGAGGGTTGATGGGCAGATCTTTCATCAGGACTATCCACGATGTTGACATTGAAAGCTCACATCCTTGGCTCAGCATCCACACTATCAATAGTTACTGGGCTGTGGAGATGGTCCAATGGATTCAGCACTTGCAATGCAAGCACGAGGTTCCGGAGTTCAGGTCCCCAGAACTCATAAATGCCCAATGGTAGGCTGCCTGTAAGCCCTGTTCTTAGAAGGCAGAGGACAGAGGGTCCCTGGGCAAGATGGCTACATATATTAACTATCTCAGCAAGCTCTGAGTTAAACTGAGTGTAACTTACCTTAATGAATAATGCACAGGAAAAATGAGTGAGGAAGGCTCCAATGTCAACCTGTCACCTTCATGTGTGCATGTACAAATGCCTATGCACCCATGTACATTTGAATACATGTACACACACTGCTGGTGTACATAAAATAAATGAATAAATGGTTTTATATATAAGAAGGTCCTCGCCCCTACCAACGGAAAGAAAATCTCCAGTAGTAAAAGCCATCAAAGAAACTAACTGCCTGACTTCTCAGACAAGAGACCATTGTCTCTTCCAACTCCCTTAACTCCTAGAAGCTTCTGAGGTCTCAACCACAACTTTGGTCAGGAGATCATGTCCTAGTCACATCACATCCAGGAACAGAGAGAGAATAAGTGCATCAACCAATATAGGAAGTCCCCACTGAGACGCTTCTCAGGCGATTCTAGGCTGTATCGCATTGACAAGTAGATCTAACCATCCCAGATACCACATCAGAGAATATGTGGTTCATGGGTCTCTGGCAAGAGCTAAGCGCCCCTCGTTTCTCAGTTGGTAAGTGCATAAGTAGAACACAGAATAGCCACACAGTGGAATACTACTCAGCGATAAAAAGTGAACAAGTTATCAACACGTGTCATAATAGGAGTGGACCCCAAAGATGTCAGGTTAGGTTAAAAGAAGACAGGCAGGATGGAGGCACTGTCGCATAGCATACTGAAATTCCAGTAAGAACAATCAGAGACGTTTGCCTGGAGATGGGGGGAGGCAAGGGTTGAGCAGAAACACAGAGGAGGGTTGGGACATAATTGAAATACTCTGAGACTGGATCGTCGGGAAGGCTACCAAAATCTACAGATTCACTAACGTTTGTTGAGTTTACTTTGGGGCAAGGACGTTGCCTCAGTAAGTAAAGTGCTCAAGACACAGGCAGGAGGACCTGAGTTCAGATCTCCAGAACCTCTGCAAAAAGTTTAGTATTGACAGTGTCAACTGTCTGCAATCACAGTGCTGGGGATGTAGGGACAGGTGGATCCCTCTGGCCAGCCAACATCACTTAAATAGGTGAGCTCCAGTTTCAGTGAGAGAGCCTGTCTCAAAAAGATGAGGTAGAGAGCAATGGAGACGCCTGATGTTGACCTCTGCTCCCACCCCCCAACACACACATCTGTCACACACACTCACGCACAAATAATAAAATGATAATTGAGAAAGATCCACAGTATAGACCTGTGGTATTCGGCCCCACGTGCACAGGTGTGTGTATTTAAACATATACATTCAAACAAGTACACACACATACATTTGAATTAGTACACATGCATAGAATTAGCACACACACACACAGAGAGAGAGAGAGAAAGACAGAGAGAGACAGACAGAGAGACAGAGATAGAAAGACAGAGACAGAGACACAGAGAGACAGAGAGAGATAGAGACACCAAGAGAGACACAGAGAGAAATGGGTGGGTGAGTATTATGCTTTGGCTGGGGATGGTGGAATACACCTCACTTGGGAGGCTGAGGGAGAATGATGAAGAGTTTGAGGTCAGTTTGTATGAGATACAATGAGATACGGCATTAGAAAGAAAAACAATATTAAAGTGACAGTGGTTGAGATCAGCCTACTGATGCTGGCTGTGTGTGATGGATCCATCTTCAAGAACATCACATAGGACCACAATAAGGAAACCCCAGGAAAAACACCAGTGCCATGTAGATAGCATATGACATAGCACAGATTACTCTCCGCATCCTGAAAACGCCCCCAGGGCTGTGGCTTCCATCAGTTCTGGGTGTCCAAATGAGCGAAAGCTCTCAAACAGGAATCCCAGAAGCTCACAGCCCTTGTTGGAGACCCAGACTCACTGTCACGTGGCTCTAGGCTGCTGTGGAGACAGTGGGGTGTACTTAGGTGACCTGGTGGCTGTAACCGGGGAAGGGGGTTTGCTTCGGGGGTTGGGGTGGTGAGTTCTAAGACAAAAATAGGTTACACGTCGTGATGTGAACCGATATGTTTGTTCTCAGCTGTGCTCTGTGTGTGTGTGTGTGTGTGTGTGTGTGTGTGTGTTATGAGGATTTCTCACAGTGAGTGAAAGGCAGAGAGGAAATGGTCCAAAAACTGAAAGAGGAGGCAGAAAAGGGACACTCTGAAATAGACGGTGTCAGTTCAGGGAGGTGACTTAGTGAACCCAGCCACCATCGGACTGTTTAATTCACACTGACTTAGTGTATCTAGCCACCATCGGACTGTTTAATTCACACTGACTTAGCTGGAATGAAAAGCAAGTCTAACCTTCTACTGACAAAAAGAGGGCTTCTTTTATATACAAACTAAGTTTGTCACCTTCATCAAACATACCGTCACATTTTTGCCCCCAAGACTAGCACAAAAGAAACTTCTCTCTCCGTTCAGAACAGGATGGTGTTCAGGCACTCACACAGAGAGAGCAGAGACATATTTCATGTCTGCTGGAACGAAAACTGTCACCACAATGTGTTTCAAAGTAACTTCTTGCGTGTTGGTGAAACCTTCTCATTGTTCTGTGATTTGTATTTCTTCCTCCCTCTCCCTTGGGAATGTCTAATCACGCTTGGGAAGCCACGGAAAGGGATTTTAGATTAGTATAATCCCAGCACCTGGGAAGCTGAGGCTGGAGGATCATCATGAATTGGAGGTCAGTCTGGGCTACATAGTTTCAGATCAGCAAAAAAATATAAAATAAAATAAAATAAAAATTAGGACCAGGAGAGATGACTTGGTGGTTAAGAGCACTGGATGCTTTTCAAAAGAACCAGGATTCAGTTCCCAGAATCCACATGGCAGCTCACAACAGTCCCAGGAAATCCGACTCCCTCTTCTGGCCTCCAAGGGCACAGTATGAACATAGTACACATGTAGGCAACACACCCATACCCATTAATTTAAAATAAGCAAAAGTTTTGATACATAGTCCATCAAGCCAGTCACAGAGTTTTAGCCACAGAGTCGTTTAGCCTCAGAATGTCAGCAGATTTCAGCTAGAGGCAAAGCACACCTTTAGACAATGGTCCTCGGGCTAGGCGTGTGGCTTACAGTTTTTAACATGCTCTCCTTGAGAGCGTGCCCCCATGGCCGAGTGCAGTGTGAAAAGTAATATTGTCATCAGAGATGGAACAAAGCTTGTGAGGAGACTGGTGTTGTCCATTAGGAAGTGTCTTCTCTGTTTAACTCCGTGTGCCAGCTCCATGAGCAATTACAGAGCCCTGAGCTTGTTGGCACGGGTTTCTAGTTTATTTCCTTCTGATTAATGCCCTTTACTGACATCAGTGTCCATTGATGCTGGAGAGCAGTTGTGCAGAATAGTGACCTAACTCCACACGTCCTCTCAGTTGCTATATGAGTTGACCTGATGCCCCTGGCTCGGTTTACCCAAACGAAGGATGCGTGAAGGCTGGCTTAGTTAATGAATCGTTACAAAGGAAGCCTTGGCACATCACATTCCGTGGCTAAGATGCTTCACTCCAACACCAAAGAAGCTGCTATGAAGCCAAGTTTCTGCTGTTTGCGATCTTGTTTTCCTGTGAGCATCGTGGTACCATGGTAACCGCCTCCTCTTTCAGACCAGAAGTGAGAGGAGAGGGCAGGTAAGGAGCCACCTTGAGCTCCCTACACTCCAGGTTGACTGAGCCCAGCCAGTCAGTGTCCACTGCACTTCCCACTGTGGGGTCTTATTCTAGGACCCCGCTGCCCTCAGAGCTGTTACTTTGTGGCGATGGTGTTGGCCCAAGGAAAATATTGGCTCCATTCAGGTTCACTGGGAATATTTTGGTTGTTTCCAACAGCTGTAGGAAATGTGTAGGCTTTGAGTTATTTAAAATTACTTTGTGGTTTTTTGACTTTTGTTTTATCTTTTTTGTTTTTAAAAGAAAAAGACTGCCCTGGCTCCCCTCTTATATACAAAAGCATGTTATTTGGGGCCAATGTTAGGACCAGGAAATGAGAATTACTTCTGAGAGAAGCCCGGTGAGGAAGCACCGGAAGTCTGCTTTAGGAAGGTCAGAATTTGCAGCTCCACTGACTCGACTCTCTGAAGGGAAAAGGCACAGGAGCTTCCCTTCCAGTCTGAGGTGAGGCTCCTCAAGGGACAGACAGAGGACCAGAAGCCTCCCTGGTTCAGTAAAACCAAGCCACTTTCTCAGAGCGCTCTGTGTGTGTGTGTGTGTGTGTGTGTGTGTGTGTGTGTGTGTGTGTGTGTGCACGTGTGATGCAGCACAGGCATGTGGAAATCACAGGGCAACCTCCGGTATCATCGCTCTTGAGGATGAGAGAGTGACACCATTTTAACTCCATCTACATTGATTCGGTTTGGTTTTGTTTCTTGAGTCTCTCTCTCTCTCTCTCTCTCTCTCTCTCTCTCTCTCTCTCTCTCTCTCTCTCTCTCCTGAGACTTTCTGATTAGGGCAGGCTAATAAAGTAGGCCAATAGATTCCAGGGACCTCTGTCTTCCCATGCTACCATGCCTGGTTTCTATGTGGGTCTGAGGATTGAACTTCATCGTCACGCTTGCATGGCAAGCACTTTGTTGACTGAGCTGTCTCCCCGGAGCCGAGCTAGGATTTCACGGAGAATCCGCTTCCTCAGAGCACATTGAAATGGCTCAGTGAAGAAAATGTGCTGCACTTGCCCTCCGCTGCCTGCCCATTCCTCTCCACTGTCCACACAGTCCTTCTGGTACCGATTCTCTGCTGTTC
Organism: Rattus norvegicus; assembly: GCF_021556685.1. Taxonomy (NCBI): domain Eukaryota; kingdom Metazoa; phylum Chordata; class Mammalia; order Rodentia; family Muridae; genus Rattus; species Rattus norvegicus. Next base: position 169,186,845 of record NC_141537.1, read on the forward strand.
TAACGCTCTCAGCGCAGGACTGAGCAAATCATTCAACGGCCGTTGCTGAGATCTCTTGGACCTTTGGTTTCTAAGCAACTACATGGCTATTTTAGTACCCTGAGACACATCTGACAGTCGGAACCATGTCTAAAGTAAGGTAGGTGATATTCCAACACCACCTGGGAAGTCAGGATACCCTTCCCGAAGGAGACTCACCCCCAGGACCAGAAGGTCACAAGCTCTCACCCAGCTTCTTCCTCCTGGTGAAAATCTGGGTCTGCCATTTGCATTCATGCAGAGCTGGGGACTCAACCCTGCATGCAAATCCATGATGGAATTTGAAATCTGTTTTGGGCAATTCAGTTCGGAGCTCTTCCCGGTCAGTTCCCTGACCGACTCAAATTCTGGTTCCCTGTCTGAAGGCAACCTAAGTAAATAGGGGACCCTCCAGAGATGGCTGTGCTCTCTGGCCAAAGATTTTCTTTCTCTCATTCTCTCTTCCTTTTGCAAACGTATTTGTACCGGGGAGGCGTGCACGCATGTGTGCGGGTCGGCGTCAGAGGGCAGCCCTAGCGTTCCATGTGACGGTGAGCCAGTGTTTCTGTTTGTGACCGTGTAGTTGGCCCGCCAGCTTCAGCCGATTCAGCTGGTTGTTTTTCACCCCACAGGGAAGAGACAGAACAGTGATTTGCATGGGATTTGGACATAGATACATCTGCATGGCCAGCGGTTGATGCACTAAGCCTTCTTTCTATCCAGACCAAGCTTTTCCCTTTAATGGAACACGCAATGAGTTTTAAACAATTGGATAAATCTCCCTTGTTAGTAGATATTTCTCTCTCTGTTATGGGGTTGACCACTCCAGTCATCTTTAAATACTGCCTTGGTGCCAGTCCTGACAGGGCACCTGGCCATGCACAAAAGAAATCTACCATTAGTGACCACAGAGCCTCTCCCATGAACCGGAGGAATCCAGACTCAAAACTCCATAACTGGCAGAAGAGGTGACTACTTTGGGGACTTTTGGGGACGGCCGCCTGGCTAAGACAATAACTATTTGCCATGAAAAATGCTTCGTTGGGTTCTACACTCACCTACAAAGTTTTCTTCCGCTTCGGCTTTAGCCGGCAATTTAGCAGGAATTTCACCAATATAAAATAATTATACAGCGTCATGTTGCAGCTGCTCCTTTAGTCCCTTCCACGCTTTATAATTTAGGGGTGCCAACCTTCGGATAGGCTCAGGCTTGCCAAAGCCCTTTCCCGTTTCTACTTCATATCCCACAGATGACCTGGTTCTAGGGTGACTTCTCAGCCCATAGTACAGTTTGGGTACTGCCCACAGAAGCCTCAGGCCGGTCTACTCAAATTATCTGGCAACATGGCCGTTCTTTGTTTTCTGAAGGAGGTCTCGATGCCCCTGGTAGCAGCGCCTGGCTCCTGAGATGGAACCATGAAGCTTTTCGAGGAACCAGGATTGGGATAGTGTAATAATTTATGTTATCGATCTGACAGGACCTTGGAGGCAAGTCTCTGGGGATACCCGTGAGAGATTTTCTGCACTCGGTTACTTGAGATGGGAAGACTCACCCTCAGTATGGACGGTGCCATTCTGTGGGCTGATGTCCAAAAAGGAAGTGACCTGAACCCAGTCATTCATCCATCTCTGCCTCCTGACTGTGGTTACAGTGGACTCGGCTCCTGCCAGCTGCTGCTGTTCTCTTCCCCATGATGGACAACATCTGGTCAGAATAAACCCTCCCTTCCTTTGAGTTGCTTCTTGTCAAAGAAACAGGGAAGTGACTCACACAGATCATGTGGAGAAGACACTGGTTTCAGAACCTTTGGAAGCAAAGCAGAAGGTAGCCCATGGCTCCTCCACCTCCTGGAGTATGGCTTGGGAGAATCGCTGACACGCTGTGTGGCAATGCGCTCTCACACTTCGGGTTGCTTTGTGAAGGAGAAGTGCTCTATATAAAACCCCTAGCACACAGCAGACACACAAAGGACAGGCTTCGTTATTACTCATCTGGGTGGGACATTTCTTCTAGAAGTGGGTAGATAGCTGGATAAACGGCTGTGTGCCTCCAACTCTTGTTTTTCCACTCACTGAACTGTGCACAGCTTCTCTGGCTGTCTTCCCTCCTTGCTGTCCAAGAAAAATAAACAAATAAACAACACCCACATGGTGACTCCTCCATCTTTTTCCCAATATCTGGCCTCTTTCCCAGGTGGTAATGTACGTGATGAAGCTATCCATACATTTTAAAACTCCCAGTTTAAAAAGTAAAAATTTTAACCAACACCTACAGAATGCTTTCTCATGGTGTACTTGTAAATCCTAACAACCCTATGAAAATATGTTTCCTCATTTTAAGACTAAGAGAAGGAAGGAAGGAAGGAAGGAAGGAAGGAAGGAAGGAAGAAAGAAAGAAGAAAGACACTAGAAACTCAAAGGACGGTAAACAACCCAGTCATGTTCGTGCACACAGAGTGCAGGAGCTCAGAAACCAAGCTCTCCTGATTCCCTTTCTTTGTGTTCTGTCATAATAATCAGGAAAGAACATTCTTCAGACCACTGACAGCCTTTGCTATGATGTCTCTTGGTTAGCCAGGAGGAGTTTGGGCTGTTGAGCAGTGAACCCAGAGCAAGTCTTTGCTCTGACAATCCTGAGTAACAGGTAGAGGTGACAGGGAGCCATGACAGTGCAGAATGTCATGGAATATAAATATTGGAGAAAGGAGACACATAAGTGACATGAGATGAGGACCAAACAGGAAAGGAACATATTGGGTCAGCTTGGCTGGTCTTACACCTCTTCTTTACTGTTATGGTCTTTGTAAAGAGCTCTGTGACTCGGTTAAAGAACTCGCCCACAAGCAAGGACCAGAGCTGAGATTCCTAGAACTCACATAATGCCAGGTGAGTGTGACTGCCTGCCTGTATAATTCTGTCCCCAGAAGGGAAAGAAAGGGGCTCCCCAGGGCAAACCAGCTGTGGACACTCATCATATCAGTTAGCCCTTGATTTGATGGAGAGACTTGTGCCTCAAAGAGTAAAGTGGAAAAATGATTAAGAAGGTTTTCTGGTGTCAAACTTGGGCCTCCACACACATTTACACATGTGTGCTAATACACAGACAGACAGAAGCACAACTCTGAAGTTTCAGTTTCTCTGACAGTAACTGAGACAGATGTCAGACCATTCAAGTCTAGAAACCACAGGTGTTTGTGTGAAGGACAGGGAAGGCACAGCCAGATGTGGGGCGAGAATATGTTTGGATGTATGTAGATAGCAAACAAGTGAGAAGAATCAAAGCCAGGGTGTCAGAGGGTATATAGCAAAAGGGGTGGTGATGATGACGATGATGATGGGGAGTGTGTGTGTGTGTGTGTGTGTGTGTGTGTGTGTGTGTGTGTGTGTGTTTAGGTATGTGACAATGATGATGGTGTGTGTGTGTGTGTGTGTTTAGGTATGTGACAATGATGATGATGATGATGATGATGATGTGTGTGTGTGTGTGTGTGTGTGTGTGTGTGTGTGTTTAGGCACGTGCATGTCCCTAAAGGTAAAATAATTACAGAACACAGAATGATAGAACCAGAAGGACTCAGATCATTTCATGTAAAATGAAGCTCTCAGGCACTGAGTGATTAATCTAAAGTCACATACTATTCAGGGGCATTGCTGTCACCCAATGCTCATTGGCTTTGCTAAAAGAGACAAGAAAATGTCAAGGAATCAGAAGCAAAGAATTTAAAAAAAAAATCCCCAAAGCTGTCATCAGCAGTGTAAATAAGAAGGTATTTTTAAAAGTATAAAGGAGAAGAGAAGTTGGCTGAGTACACTGGTGTACGTCTACTATCCTAGCAGGTGGGAAGTGGAGGCAGGGAAATCAAGAGTTCAAGGTCTTCTTTGGCTACGTAGTATAACAAGTTCGAGACCAGTCAAGGCGATGGGTGATCTTACCTCAAAAACAAAACAAAACAAAAACAAAAACAAAAAAATACAAAAACAAGAGGAGAGGAAGAAATCGTCCTGGAAGCACAGATCCAAACTTGAAAATTATGACACATAACAATCAAATCGCTGACAAGAAGAACAGGCGCCGAAGTGGAAAGGGGATAGGATCTTGTGTGCCAAACAAAAGATTGTTTTTATGGACTGCTTAATTCAAGAGAGTTATAACGAACTACAAGCCACAAATATTTGATAGCACTGGAAGAAATATAGAGAAGCAGTTTGTATGGGAGGACAAAGATTTGGATACTCCCTGAAGTTTAAATTAATACAGTGAAGAAGAAACGTAGCTTCTTAGAAAAAAGCTCATAGAGTGACCTCTTACAGATTTCTGATGATTTATATACATACCAGTTTGGGAATAAAGAGTCCTCAGAGGTCATGTATCAGGCCTTTGTTTTCACTCTTATTTCAGAAACTATTAGAGAGGATAGTGCCTAAAATTACAAAATTTTAACCAAAGTAATAATATTAAAGCAACAGGGCTATGTGTGCCTGATAATACATTAATGTGTAATACATATGACATCCAAGGCATAAATGATACAGGGGAAGGTACTGAACAGGTCTATATAGTGACCAAGTTTTATTTTTTGTGTGAAGTTCAATATTAACTCTACAAAGCTGAAAATTTGGGATCACAAACTGTAATGTTTAAGCAATCACTTAAAATACAAAAGACTAGCAAATGCATTCAATGGATTTTTAAAAAATATTTACTTAATCCTAAAGACGTCAGGAGAGGAATGATAAGGAAATGAACATATAACACAGATAATAAAGAACAAAAATGTAGAGCTAAAAGCAAACAAATTTGTAAAGTACATTAAATATAAAAGATCTAAGTATTAGGGGTTGGGGATTTAGCTCAGTGGTAGAGCGCTTGCCTAGGAAGTGCAAGGCCCTGGGTTCGGTCCCCAGCTCTGAAAAAAAAGAACCAAAAAAAAAATCTAAGTATTACAAATAAAATGCAGAGACTGTCAGAATGGATGAACAGTCAAGGATCAACTCCATGTTGTCTATAAGAGACATGATTTAGAAACAAAGAGATAATGGGCCAGATAGTGGTGGTGTAGACCTTTAATCCCAGCACTTGGTTGGGATGCAGAGGCAATCAGATCTCTGTGAGTTTGAAACCAGTCTGGTTTATAGAGCAAGATTCAGGACAGACAGCAACACAGAGAAACCCTGTCATGAAAGAAAGAAAGAAAGAAAGAAAGAAAGAAAGAAAGAAAGAAAGAAAGAATAGAGATAGAAAGAAAGGAAAGAAAGAACAGAAAAGGAAGAAAGAAAGACAGGAAGCAAGATATAGATGCAATGAAAATAAATGGATAAGAAAAAATATTCTATGTAAATAACAAAATAGTGCCAAAGCATTTACATTAATATAAGATTAAAATGGGCTTCAAGGGAGAAAGTTCCAGTACAAAGAGCAAATAAGAACCTCTAGAAGTAGTTGTCAGTTTGTATAACTTATTCAAAGAGCAAAGGCCATATGCATGCCCATACCCCAAATTACCACCAGCTTATCTTAAAACTTATGTAAGACCACTTCGTCCACAGTATGTAAACATACTACATTCTTGTGAGGAAAGATAAAGGGAATGTGCCAAGCTAAACTGAAGGAACCCTGGGAACACCGTTCAACTATGTGCTCTCTCTAGCTTCAAGTATAATCGATATGATTAAGAGACAGCCAGAATACAGCAAATACAGAGGCGAATGCCAGCAGCAAACCACTGAACTGAGAATAGGACCCCCGTTGAAGGAATCAGAGAAAGAACTGGAAGAGCTTGAAGGGGCTCAAGACCCCATATGTACAACAATGCCAAGCAACCAGAGCTTCCAGGGACTAAGCCACTACCTAAAGACTATACATGGACTGACCCTGGACTCTGACCCCATAGGTAGCAATGAATATCCTAGTAAGAGCAGCAGTGGAAGGGGAAGCCCTGGGTCCTGCTAAGACTGAACCCCCAGTGAACTAGACTGTTGGGGGGAGGGCGGCAATGGGGGGAGGGTTGGGAGGGGAACACCCATAAGGAAGGGGAGAGGGGAGGGGGATGTTTGCCCGGAAACCAAAGAATAATTATTAAGTATTAAATAAATTAAAAAAAAGAGACAAGCAACTATCAGTTTAACAAATATTTGTAAAGTTCTTTGCATGCCCCGAATACTGTGTGAATAATGGAAACACAGCCCTTGCCCTCATAGTCACTGTGAGAGTTATAAGTAGCGATGCAAGCATAGCCGGCGTCTTGACATCGAGACACGAGCATATTATCAATAAAGCTTATATTTTCGATCCGCTCAATTGAGTTTTTCAAAATTATTTTAACTAAGTTTACAACTTTGCATGATCATATTCACAGCTGTCTTTGGCTGCGTGCAGCTCCTGAGCCTCAGGTTGGATTTGCCTGAGAGTGCATTAGTCAGATTTTTATTGCTGTGATAAGTCCCTAAGATAATCAATTTATAAAGAGAAGGTTCCCAAGCTCTGAGGCAATCATGTGCTACATAGGAAAGCGCCCTCTCTCTCTCTCTCTCTCTCTCTCTCTCTCTCTCTCTCTCACACACACACACACACACACACACACACACACACACACACACACACACACTCTGTAACACTCACTGTCAACGTCTGAGGATATAAAGCAGTGTTGGAATGTTTGCTAGCATGTGCACTGAACTGCGTACGTAAAGAGAAGGTGGCATTTACCTCACAGTTTGGGAGTTTTCAGACCGTGACTGATGAGCCCTGTAGGTTCTGGGCCAGTGGTGGCAGTACCTTCTAAAGGTCTATGTGACAAAAGCAATGAGCTCTCGCAGTACCTCTTGCAAATATACTCCCAATAACCAATTATCTCTCACTAAGTCCTACCTCTTGAAGGTTGTACCATATCCCAATAGCACCAGGGGCTGAGGACCAAACCTTTAGCCTTTTGAGGGTCACATCCAACTATAGCCATTATGATGTTAAGACAGAGAACCAGTGAGAGAAGCATCTTGACTGTCAGAAGATGGTCAGGGCAGCCTTCTGAAGCAGGGGTCCTTAAGAAGAGCTTGTTAATAGCAGAGGTTCAGGAGGTCACGGACTCCAAATGCAAAGACATCGAAGGGGGGAAAAGTTTGGGACTGTCTAAAAAACTGGTCCAGAGAGAGGGAAACAAGGATTCAACCTTCAGAGATCGCAAAATCTAATCTTATATAAAATTGTCCAGAAAGTAGAAAATGAAGTAACTTTCCTAACACATTTACAAGGCTAATACGACCTCAATAACAAAGCCACATGAGGTAGACTTCCAAGAAGGGAGTGTGGGAAGAGCTCTCATTCATTAAACATATACAACTGTTCCCTACAAAGCAGCAGATAATAAGAATATTTATGTAGGCTCCGAGAGACAGGGGATATCCCAAAGCGACTTTGAATACCAGGCAAATGATTCCTCGTTGTTTTAAAGGAGATGCAGAGAAGCTTAAGACAGGCAGCAGCTAGAGTCACAGAAGAGACAGGTTCAGATCTGAAGCTTCAGGAGACAACTGGCTGTATGCAAATTTATAACTAGGTCAGTTTTGCTTTGAAACCTCCATCTGCTCATTTCCCTGTCCCAGCAGCTCCTCTTACCCTTATGGCCCCTACAATCCTTCACTTGGAGAGAAGGCTCTGGCTTTTTATTGGCTGCGAGCCTTCTATACAAACAAGTGATACTTTCTAACTTCTTTAGCTCTTGAGATGAAAAAAAAAAAATGCGTGGTAGATGTCTGTTAAAGAAGGCGTTGGAGGTTACCAAGGTCACAGCCCTTGTTTTCTGTTTATAGAATAACATGTTTTGCTTAGGCTCCATTGTTACTTACTGGTCTTTTAGGAGTATGGAACCAGAGGTGGGGAAATGTGTTCCCGTTGTAAAATCTCAATGAGTCAAATATCATATCATAAACCAACAAGATTTGAATGTACTTTGAGAGGCGAGTATCAATCAAAGGCTCGGTTTTATTTATTCTGAAATGATGTTGGGATATCCTTTGATCAGTCTTTTTAGTGCCCCATAAATAATTTCACCCTTTTACAAATGTTAGCCCATATCCAACAAATCCAAAAGATCTCATTAAGTCCTGGACCTGCCCTTAATGATTCAATAAATATTTAGTAGACAGAATGAACCAATGTAAACGCATTTCTCTTGAGGGACGTCTCTTTAAGGTCATTCCCTGGCCTACCTAGGTAAAATACCACCACGTCTTCCAATGTAATCCACAGCTGGCCTCTGCCACAGTTAGAGTTTGGCTCACCACCCGCATGGAGGCTCAGTTCCTCCATGAGGTGGTGTTAGGACGTGGAGCCTTGGGCTGTGTTTGGTTCACAGAGGTAGAGAGAGTCCTTAAGTCTAAATTGATCCTCTCCTGTGGTGGTGAGTTCCCATTCTTGTGGGGCTTGATTTGTTGACTGTAACAGGCCATCCTAAAGCCAAGTCGTCCCTGGTGCCCTTTTCTGCTCTCTGTGCCCTCTGGACTTTTGCTCCTTCCCTGCTGTATTCTGACACAACACTAAACCCTTGGAAGATGTAGCCCCCAAGTCTTGACCTTTTTCAGCCTCCAAAACCATGAAACCTCATTTCTTTAGGAAGTACCCATTATTGCGTATTCTGTTATAGCAACAGAAAATGCACTAAAAGAACACCTGATAGCTGACAATATGGTGTTTCAAAATTCAGAGTCGAATGGGTGAAACCAAAAATTAGAACCACATATCTCCACTCTAAAAGTTCTGTTTTCTGAGCACGGAGGGCCATGCCTATAATCTCAGCTGAGGCAGGGCAACGGTGAGTTTGAGGCCACCTGCAGTACATGGAAAGATGTTGGGTTTTGTTTTTGTTTGTTTTTTTACATTGTGCTCATCTGTTTCAATTTTTAAAAGCACACTGATACTTTGGAAGCTCTCCACACCTGCTTCTCTATTCTCAGTCCCCGATGGGATAATGACTAGGGACTGAAGTGGGGCATGGTGTGTGGCTGAGGCGTTGTACCTGGGCGTCCTTTGTCAAAATGTGTGTATCACTTTTGCAGGAAGCAAGTGAGCCTTTCCTACAGTTCTTCCCAGTGTCCTGGGCAGTCCATGAAAACGCATTGTCTTAGAGTTCCATTGCTGTGAAGAGACACCGTGACCAAAGCAACTCTTAGAAAAGAAAACATCTCATTGGAGCTGGCTTACAATTCCAGAGGTTTAATCCATTATCATCATAGCAGGAAGCATGGCAGCCTTCAGGCAGACATAGTGTTGGAGAACCTGAGAGTTCTATATCTTGAGCCAAAGGCAGCCAAGAGGAGACTGTCTTCCTCCGGCAGCCATGAGGAGGCTCTCATTCCACACTGGGCGGAGCCTGAGCAAAGGAAACCTCAAAGCTCACCCCAATGGTGGCACACTTCCTCCAACAAGACCACACCTACTCTAACAAGACCACACCTACTCCAACAAGACCACACCTACTCCAACAAGACCACACCTACTCCAACAAGACCACACCTACTCCAACAAGACCACACCTACTCCAACAAGACCACACCTACTCCAACAAGACCACATCTCCTAATAGCGCCACTCCCTGCAGGCCAAGTGTTCAAACACAGGAGTCCATGGGGGCCAAACTCATTCAAACCACTACATGCATCAACAGAGGACATTTTTTTTTAAATCTCACATGCAGAAACTACATTTCCAACGACAGTTAGCCCCAAATTGTTACTATAAAGATTAACTCAACAGCTACTTATTTGAGAAATATCTTGTCTACCTAGGGTGATTATTTGGGTTCTGATCAGTTGCTTTCCACACCTCCTCATTTTCTTAAGTCCAAGAAGAAATATCCAAAAATACAGAAGTCCAAAAAGGATGCACGGTAGATGACTTGATGTCATTCTGGTTTACTGCTCAGAGAGCTGAGAAATACCCTCAAAGAAGAGGGATTGTGAATACACCATTTACTGGGTTAGGAAGATGGCTTGGTGGACAAAGTGAGATTGCTGCTGAAATGTAAGAATGTTGTTCAGATTTCCAGTGCCATATAAAAGCCAGGCATGGCAGAATACCTCTTTAATCCCAGTGCTATAAAGGCAGAGATAAGTGGATTCAAGGAGCTCACTAGGAGACTCTATCTCAAAACTAAGGAAGACAACAAAAGAGGACCTCTGTCGTACACACACACACACACACACACACACACACACACACACACACACACATCAGAGTACACACCTGTATACACATCTCTCTACACACCATCACCACTACCACCACCACCACCTCCACCACCACCACCACCACTGACAACAAAAGAATTACCTATTCACAATGGCCAGCACATGGAATCCATTAATGTGTCACGGGTGGTAAATACATAAGTTTATGATGCATGTTCATATTGGAATAGGGAAGAACATTTTCCTTTGATTAAACCTTGAGACAGAAGCTTTTCTAGTTTTATAGCTGCTCCAATATATAATATAAAAGGAGATGAAATGCCAGAGTCGGTGGCAATGTGAATGGGCCACAGGACGTTATAATAAGAAAAGAGAGAGAGACTCGGAAAGTTAAGCACTGTATGTGCACTGGTTTCAGAGTAGAAGGTAGACCAGGAAGAGTGATGGAGATGGATGATGAAGGGAGGTTAACAGCAGGTTCCAAAGTACAGTGAGATACAATGAATACATTTTAATATTGTATGGTACAGTCGGATGAATACAGTATATAGTATGTAGTGATTTACTCTATTATTTTATTTGAAACAAAAAGTTTGAAAGTTCCCCCCAAAATACTAAGTGTCAAGGTTAGTCATCCTGATTTAATCATTGCACATTATAAACCTATATCAAATTACTACACCATATCCTATTAATAGGTATCATTATTGTACATCTGTTAAGAATTTTAAAGCTCTATCTATTCCTGTATTCTGTGTGTCTTGCCTGCATGTATGCATGTATGTCATGTGTGTCCAGTGCCTGAGGAGGCCAGAGGAGGGTGTTAGATGCCCCCTGCAATGTGGATACAGATGGCTATGGGCTACCATGTGCATGCTGGGAGCCAAACCCTTGTCCTCTGCAAGAACAGTCTCTTACACTCTGAGCCACCTCTCCAGTTCCAATTAAATATTTTAAAAATTAAAAACAAAGCCAGTTAATAGGTTCCAGGCTGCTGATCTTTTAAATCTCCAAAATTGTGTTACTTATACTGTCTTATAATAAGAATAACTGAATAAGTTTTATAATTCAAGGTAGTGCTCAATGAGGAAATAATCCATTTTTGTGCATATTAGTTATAGTATGGGTTTGTAAAATCTGGGGAAGCTAATTACTGTACTAATTCCCAAGTCACTTGGAAGAGGAAGGTTAGTGACCTTATTTTTGGAATAGTTTTAGGCTCACAGCAAAATTGAGTGAAAGGTGCTAAGATTTCCTATATCAACAACCACCCCCTATATCTCTAATACGAACAGCTCTATTCTCAGTGTCCTCTGCCGCAAAGGCTCATGGGTTACAAGAGGTAAACCTGCATTAACACAATACTACTCCCAAGGTCCTCAGTTTAGAGTCACATCTACTGTGTTGACAATGCACAGTGTCACATACTTACAATATCCTGTCCACAGGAGAGTTTTGCTGCCCTAAAAGCCTGCTCATCCTTCTCTTCCCCCATCCCTGGTGGCCACTGATCTTATCCTCACCACAGTCTGCCTTTCCCAGAGTGTCAGCGTTACAGTCACAGCATGTAGCCTTTCTTCACTGATACTCACTTACTAGTGTCTAGCTTCTTCAGAGTCTTCTCCTAGCTTGACAACTTGTTTCTCTTTAGACTGTGTAGCATGTTGGTACCCAGAGAGCCCAAGGTTTGCTCAACTGCAGGCTGTCTTGGTTGCTCCCAGGTTTCTGTTGGTCTGCATAGAGCTGTTGTGCGCTTCTGTAAGGAAGGTTTTGTGTGCACGTTTTCCTTTCTTTGGGGGAAATACTAGAGTTATAACTGCTGGTCATATGGCTGGAGTATGTTTAGATATTTTGTACAAGCAGCTTGCTGTTTTCCAAAATGGCTGTACCACTTAGTATTTTTACAAGCAAAGAAAGAACAATCTTCTAGCTCCCAGTGTCACCAGCCTTGGATGCTGCCATTTCTGCCTTGGTGGTGCCACTGTTTTGATTTGCATTTCTCTTGATAGTACATGGCATAGAGTATCTTTGTGTCTGTTAATCGTCTGCCTTCTCTGATGAGTTGTCAAAGTCACTGCGTGTTTGTGGTCAGGTTTTTGTTCCTTACTGTTAAGTTTTATAAGTTCCTTGTATGTCTTGGATAACAGTCCTTATCTGCTGTGTCCTTTGCAAACGCTTTCTGCCATTCTATTATTTTTACAACGTCTTTTATAGAGTGGGGTGATTTCATTTAATGAGGTTCAGGCCACCCAAAGGCACAAGCTAGGTCATCTGGACTTGCTCTAGTCTTACGGGTATGTCATAGTGCAAATCTGCTGCTCATATTGGGTTAATTTTTGTTAATGATGAAAGTCTATGACGATACCTTATTTATTTGAGTTTGCATGTGAACATCCCAGTTGTTCCAGAGTCAATTCCGTGTGTGTGTGTGTGTGTGTGTGTGTGTGTGTTCCAATTTTATTTCCTGTTCCAAAGATCAATTTTTCTAGACTCCTATTCTGTTCCATTGTTTTTTTTTCCACCAATCCTACTGTGCTCTGACTACTGTAGCCCTACTGTAAGCCTTAAAGCCAGCTAATGTCAGTCCTCCAACTTCGTTCTTCTCCTTCAATAGTATGTCAACTGAATGACTTTTTATTTCTTTATTTCAATAATGTATCTCACTCTACAGCCCAGGTTGGTCTCAAGGTCATGATCCTCCTGCCCCAAGCATTGGGATTATAGACTTACATTTATTTTTTCATTAAAACTTTTTGTTTGTGGGCTTAATTATTTTGGTAATTGTTTAGGTGGTTAAGCAGATATTCATATATTTTGATTAAAATAACTTTTTATTGATTCTTTGTGAATCTGACATTGTACACCCCAATTGCACCCAGCATCTCGTGTATCACAGTGTGTCCTTCAGTATTCCCTGTTGTGTGCACTCCTTTGCTTGCCAGTATTCATTGCAGTGAGTCGTTGGTCTGGTGCAAGGCCTCTGGCTTCTGCTATTCTATAAATAATGAAACCTCACTTGGACTCCTCTTCGATAGCCTGTTGTTGCCCTGTTTCATGGAGATCTTGTAGTTTTGGATCTTGAGGTCCGGGCCCTTCATGCACTTCTACAGTTCGTCAGTGGGGTAGATGTTGGGGTGGGCCAATTCGAAGCCCTAGATCTGGGCCTAAGAGGTATCTGAGCTGGTAAGAGCCTGTTGGCTCTCACACTCTCATGCCCCGGGCCAACCCACTGGCAATCCCTACAACTAGGGTCAGCACTACCTTGCTGCTCAGGAGACATACAGGGCCTGCTCAAAGCTGATGAGGGACATGGCCCGTTCTCCTACTCTCATGACCCCAGGGCCAGCTCTCTCACATCTGCCATAGATGGCAAGGACCAGAGAGGGGAAGAGGGTGTCTCTCTCTCATACATGCCACCACCCAGAAAACAAGACAGGGCCAGCTCTCTAACTGTCACACCCTCAGGGTGGTTTACCCACGACCTCCATCAGAGTCAGCTCTGCTGCCCAGGGCCTGCTAACCCAAGTGCTGCAGCTGGTGAGTGCCACTGGTGAGAGGTGAGGCCAGTTCTCCTGCTCTCCTGACCCCAGAGCCAGATCTCCTGCCACAGGTGGTGAGAGGCGAGTGGGGAGGGGGTATCTTTTCCTCGTCCATGTTGGCTGCACAGAAGGAAAATGGTAGGGCTAGCCCTCCCAGGCCTTCATCCTGCAGCAGGTTCATTTGCAACTCCTTCCATGTTCAGCCTGCTTTCTTGAAGCTGTCAAGGGACTGGATCAGCCCTCCTGCTCTCATGTTCCCAGGGCCAGAACTTCCATGAAGCTCAGGTGACAGGTGGGGCCTGTTCTGCATGGCCTTCAGACATCAACACATCCCAGGGCAGCAGCCCAGGCCACAGAGTAGACCCCCACTGCTGCAGGTCCATGGCCCCAGACATGGCCCCCAGTTGGCAACACAGGCCAGAACCCCACATGGTCCCAGGTGGCATCACTAGCTACTCACATCGGGCTGCTCCTTGGTACCCTCCACTCTCCAGCTCTGCCTCTCGTCATTGTGTCCACATCCTCCTGTCTCTCTTTCTCTTCCATTTCTCCACCACTTACTTGCTCCTCTTAGTTGCTGGGGTCTCTGAGTGTGTGCGGTCATCTCAGGAGCGGTCTCAGGAGTGCTATGCATGCTCGTGCATTATGGTGCTAGGCAGGGGTCGTTTGAGGCATAGGCTGTCTTCATAAGCCAGTGTGGCACCAGCCTGGAAGTCATCTCAGGCTAGCTCCCTGTCGAGGCCCCATGGCTCTGGTCTGGTGGCTCCTCACCCAGCCCACCCCAGTGGCCCCCTTCAAGGGTTCTCTATCTCCAGGTCACTCCCAGGGCCTGCAGTCCCAGCCATGGTTCTCCTAGTCTCCAGTTTGCTCCCCATCCTGGGAACCTATCTGAGTCTGCCTGGCCCCGGGCTGGTGGTCCTCTCAGGCTCACTCTTTTCAGGGAGTGTTACGCTGCTTATCATTCAGGCTCTCGTAGGTCAGAACACTGAACACAGACATAGCCTCCCTCCTCTCTGCCTCCTTCGATGCACACGAGACACAGTGGCCAACCTGCAAGGCTTATAGGGGCAGGTATATTTTGATTTTTTTTTTTTTTTGGTGACACAGACTTTGTCCCCACTGGAGATAACCCCAGGTTACCCATCCTTTGGTGATTCTCCTACTCCTACAACCTCTTCTCAACCTCCCGAATCTTCAGCCCCTTCACAACCTTTCCCTTCACAGATACCACTGTTAATAAAGTGAGAAGCATCTGGAGTCTCCAAGGGAGCCTTCCACAATCAGTTCTAAGACCCATGACGTGTGGGTTCCTACATGATGAGCGACCTCGGTATCCCCTCTGAATTTCTCAGGCATAGAGACTCGGGATTCACATGTGGAGTCTATGCACCCACAGAAGCTCTGATCCTTCGACAGGATGTGTGGAACCGTCCTGATGTAACAGAACTGTGGCCACAGTAACGACACAGCAAAACCACCTGTATTGCTCACTGCCCGTCTTCCATATCTGGGGACTTTTCCTCTCCCTTTCCTCCTCTCTCCCTTTGCCATCACAACAGAAGCAACTGGAACTCTTTCTGAACCCTTAAAGCCATCTAACAGCCAGGTAGTGATGGTTGATGCCTTTAAAACCAGCACTCAGGAGACAGAGGCAGGCAGATCTCTGTGAGGTCTACAGGGCAAGTTCCAGGACAGCCAAAGCTACACACAGAAACCCTGCCTTCCAAAGCAAACCGACAAAACGAGAACAACAAATAAAGCTAACAGATGTTGCTACCAACATGCTCAAAGATGCAAATCTATCACTGATACCTTCTCAAGTCTCGACACGGTTACCCAGAGTTCACGTTCTCAATATGCATGAGCATCTGAGGGCATGGGAAGGGCCGTAGCTTGGGAAAATCACACAGTTCAGGGACTGAATTGGTCTAACGAAAGTTGATAAGACTTGTTTGCTTTGGGGTCATTGGTTTGCAGCCAAGCCTAGCTCTGTGGGTCTGGTTTCTGGCTTATCACTTTTCACCCTTCCCTAGGAAGGGGCACCAGAGGGACAGCTGAATCCACAAAGCAGGCATTGTCAGGTGTGGTGTAAAAGAGTGTGGGGTTCACTTTCTCTCACACAAGGGGGAAATGGAGGCTGACTCAAGTAAGAGGGCAAGAGGAATCCTAGCCAATGTCGCCTCACCTGGAGAGAGAGTTCAGAGAAGATCTGAATGTCCATTATGTGGTATCTGGGGAATGCTGGAACAGGTCTTTCATTGTTCCAACTCCTGCATTTAAGAGCTCCAAGCCTGAGCTTTCTTTGGACTGACAGCAATGGTCCAGGGTTGCTGGGAGAGATAATTAGACTGCACTTATAACATCCTTCGAACTCCCCGGAGAGCTTGTGCTGCTGGAGGCTGGAGAATCTTCACTGTAATCCTTATCCCTAAGCCCTCTGGGGTCCCTCCCTGACGTCTTTGTCAGCTGTGCACAGCCATTCAATCATTTCTCACTTCCCAACCACAGTTTGCTTCAAGTCCATTGTAAGCTCCCTTCAGGAAGCAGAAATTGGCATTTAAAAAAAAAAAAGTTTTTAAAGAAAAATCGTGTCATCTCCCCAAGTTCTAGAGCACAACCTGGAGCAAGGGCAGGTTAATCCAGATTTAGTCTCTTTGTTACTACGGTAACAACAGCACACATCCAACCAACTGTGCAGACTTGAAGCCATCTGCTGACCTTGGGCGTCAGTGCCAACATTAATCTTTCCCAGAAGCAAAGCATTACCCACTGCCCAACCCCATCATCTACATTCTTCTCCTTTGTGAACTCTAGACCAGGAAGTTTGGTTTGGTTGTCCCTCCCTGTGTGTGCCCCAACACCTAGTCTAAAGTGAGGTTCTGCAGAAGTCTCCATGAATTGGATCTTGAACACATGAATGACTCACAAATTCCATTCGAGGAAGATGGGGTCATTTCCGAAAACACCAGCCATGTCTAAAGAAAAAAGAAAAAACCCTAATACCCAGTCAGGCAGTAGTGGCTCATGCCTTTCATCCCAGCACTTAGAGGCCAAGACAAATGGATCTCTGAGTTGGATGCCAGCCTGATCTACAGAGCAAATTCCAGGACAGCCGGAGTTACAGAGAAAGCCTGTCTTGGGGTCAAGAGGAGAGGGGGAGAACCAACAACATCTAATAATACTCAAGAGAGTGCTCAGAGTTAAGAGCGTTTCCTGTGAGAGGCCGACCCACTGCCACCCAGCAAGGTGAGTGGCACTGTGATGGGCAGCTGTGTAATGGAGAGATGGGAAAGAGAAGTAGAACGGTCTGTGCACTGTGAAGGGAGGTAGAACTGGAGCTCTGAGGGTGAGCAGCCTGATGTGAGTAGCATGTGCCACCGCCTGAGGTGATATCCTTGTCCATGCTACCACAGACAGCCATGTTTGGGTCCATGCTCCTGCAGCAGTAGGGGCCTGTGTTAATGTCTTTCGCCCAAGTTACCACCAAAGGCCATGGTCTGAGCTGCTGCCTGGGGCTGTGTTGATGTCTGAGGGCCATGTAGAACTGACCCCACCCCTCATAAACTACGCCACCCAGGAGAGCTGGCCTCGCCCCCTATCATCTGCAGCACTTGGGGGAGTTGGCCCTGCACTTCACGAGGGCCGTGCTAGAGAGCTGGCCCTCGTGGTGTGGGTACAGAACAGGTCCTGCTATAGGCAGCCTGGCCCCACCCCTCACCTGGGAAAGTGGAAGAGCTGGTCCTGGTAGTGTGGGCAACTCTGCTACCTCCCAGGCCCAGATCCAGGGCTTTAGGTTGGCCCACCTAACATCTACATCATCTGTGGATTGTTTGAGCATGTGCAAAGGCCAGCCCTGCAGAACCAGAGCTGCGGAGATCTCTATGAGATAGAGCAACAACCGGATATCCAGGAGGGGTCCTGGTGAGGATCCAGTATAGACAGCGTAGCAGAAGGCAGAGGCCTTGAACCAGACCACTGCAATGAACATTTGCAAGTAAAGATGGACAAAAGGGGACACACACGGTATGGGACACACCAGGACCCCATGATACACCTGCAGCTTCCACATAGAGATTTGGTGGGTTTGGAGGTTATTTTGTTTTGTTTTGTTTTGTTTTTTTGTCTTTTGCTATGTTTTGTTTTTCTAGAAAGGGTGAGGAGGAGGTTGCCAGGATGAAGGCCAGATATGGAGGGACAGGGAGATGAGTGGGACTGGGTGCATGATGTGAAATTCACACACACATATACACACACATAAACAGTAGAAAAAATTTTTAAAAAAATGTTCACTGTTCTTCCAAAGAACCTAAGCTTGAGTCAGTGCCCACATTATGAGGTCCACTGTCACCTGTCATGCTAGCCCTAGGTAATATAATCCCCTCCTCTGAATTCTGGGGCACCTGGACTTAACACATGCCCAGACACATTCATGTGCACACAATTAAAAATAAAACGTAAAGAAATTAGCATTCTAAAATAAAGGCCTTTGCGTAGAAACAATATCTGCTTAGACTTTCTAATGGCTGGAAGGATCACACTTAGAATAGTAGCAAAGAGAGAATACATATGAAGAAAAAGTACATCAAAATTCTGAAGCACTACGGAAGGACAATCCTCCTTCCCCCAAAATAAATCTTAAGCAGATGAAAATGGCACGTGTTCCCGAAATGGAAGATTTCACATCACTAGATGTTTTAGTTCCTAATCCAATCTAGTATATCATTATCATAAGTATAAACAGAAGTTTCTTAATTCAATCAGATAATTTGCAAGTTTGATGGAAAAATAAAAACAGGAGTAATGCAGGAGGGCCAGGCTGGGTGTCCTGCACACGGTAGGCTAAGGAGGTTCACGGGTTTGAAGCCAGTCTACATTACATGGGCATTCTGATGAAAAAAAAACAATGAAAAGAGTCTATTCTCATGAAGTCAACTAATTTAGTTTACTTTTTCATAACTAGGTCATCAGAATAGACTAGAAAATCAAAAAACACATTCAAATTTGAATTTCATACAAGATGAAAGGAGAATTTAAAACCACTGAGAAATGACTGGATTGCTTAGTAGATCCTCTTAAACTGCATTTTTACCTCAGGAAAAAGCTGGTTTGATGTTCTGACAATAAAATAAAATATAAAAGAGAGCCAGTGAAATCATTTCATAGGTAAAAGCACTTGCCACCAAGCCTGATAACCTAAGTTTGACCTCGAAAGCCACAAGGAGAGAACAGACTCCTAAAAATTGTCTTCTGATCTACACACACACACATACATGTTCACACATACACATATACTCACGTATTTGCATACATGCACTCAAAATAAATAAAATGTACTAAAATTGTAAAGTAAAATATTTTGATCAAAGATTTAAATATGGAAGCATAACCCATAGAAACACCAGAGGGAAACATGGGGCAAGTTTTGCTAATGCTCCTTAAAGAAGAAACCCCATTCTCCTTTGTCAAGCTGTGGATGCATGGGCTTTTCTGTGTTCCCCGTTATGTCCATCTTTCTACTTAGTGAAATTCTCTTTAGGGTAACAAGAAGCCTAACCCCAAAAGGTGGGTCATGGTGTCAGTCTAGGTCATTTTCCCAGCATCCTTTGTGGTCAGGCTGTCTATGTAGATTGGTTTGGATCAATAAAACATCAGTGGCATCTGCTGGATTTTTCCCTCTCACTTTTCTTTCCCCATAAAAATTGAGCACACACACATACCCCTGGAAAGGCTAAGAAATCATCCCAGGATCAGAAAGAAAAGCCAAAGAATTGAATTAAGCTCCGAATCAGTTCTGAAATGTCAGCACAGCAGAACCAAGGCCAGTGCCTCCCATCCCTGTCTTCTCCATAAGACACGAAAGGCAAATCCTGCTAACGTAAGCCATTGTGTTTAAACTCCGGGTTTCTCACAGTTGCATGACCTCTGCAATTATACATGACTCTCAGAATAGCGTAAACTTAGGAAACTTAAAGAAAAGTTGAATAGCACCAAATTTAAATTTCTTTAATTTTAGTTAATTAATTTAAAATTCTTAAAAGAAAGAAGAAAGGAAGAAAGGAAGAAGAAAGACTAAGATGTTTTTATTGCATGTAAAAGCTACATCTTTAATATCTTCACTCCAGGAATGAATGAATAGCCAAGTATGGCTCAGTAGGAAAATTGGCAAAAACAGAAAGTATTTATTAAAGACTACTGCTAAGGACTTGATCATAGCCTCTAGCATCATAAAGCCACCCTCAAGCACCAAGCCACACACTTCTCCAGCCCTTGAGGGCTTGACCTCCCTCATTATATAAGAACAGCCGAAACTACGATGATGTCCAATCCATATCCGTTTGTGTGAGCTTTGACGCGGTGTTTGACAAACATTAGGCATCTCTAACAGGAGGGAAACCTAAAACAACTTCCATGCAGAGCAACTTGCCAATGTCACCAAAATTACAAACGCTGCACTAGCAGCCACAACCTGCTTACAAAATTAAAGAAGTGAAAATCAGATAAATGTCCTTGAATGAAGAGCTGGGTTTTTTTTTTCTATAATAAAATCCCCTGCAGTTATCAAAAGAATAAACATATCCCAAGGCGCAGCTGTAGGACAACCTTCGAGACACGTTTCCGCATTTTTAGAATAGCACGCCAGCATAGTTCATGTTGTGGGTCTTCAGCCTATGACGTACTCTCCAACTGAGAGCACAGGACTGCTCTACTGAAGAGCATGGTCCTCTGCTTGCTATGTATCCTTATTCTGTGTACGGATACATTGTTAAATGAACAAAAGCTAAAACGCAGCAATCTGCTCCTTACGAAACCAAGTACATCAGATACATATCATTAAGTATCTGATTGTGTGTTCTCCAATGATCCTTGATAGAACTCAAGGAGTAACAGTGTTTGTCTCAGAGAAGGGGGTATCAGCTACCTATAACCACATAAAGGACCACTTCAGATCAGGACTGAGAAGATAGCTCCCTGGTTAACCGCACTTGCCCTCCTTGCTGAGTTCCTTTCTCCTTAGCCACGTCAAGCGAAGCACGGCTCCCAGTACTCCAGCTCCAGTGCGACAAACGCCCTCTCCTGGTTGCCACAGACACCCGCATGCATGTGCACAGGACCATGCACAGACACTTTTTTTTTTTTAATGTAAAAAAGAAAAAAAAAAACCCCCAAAGCCTAATGGCCTAATAACCACATCCATTTCCTTACCCACACAGGTTCTGTAGGTCAGGGTTTTGGAGACGAGACACTCATGGCTTCTTTCTGGATGTTGGTGTCTGGAGCCCCAGCAGGGAGGTGGTGAGGGGCAGTGCGTGACTCAGCTGTCTGGAGCCCGGAAAATGTAAAGGTTTCTTCACTCTAGTGTCTGCCCCTGAACCTTGATGATTCAGCTGGCATTTGGTGTGGGTTGGAGTGACCTTGGACTTCACAGAACATGGTGGCTTCAGAGTATCAGACCACTTACGTGGCAACTCCGCACTCCAAGAGCAATGTTCCAACTGGGCAAGGCCTTCTGTGTGTAGGCTCAGAAATCGCACTCCATTTCCGCTCTTCTATTCTAGTCGTCCCAAGCCTGCCTAGACTCAGAGAGCAGGCAAACAGAAACTATGTAGCATCTATTCAATGCCAGGCCTGAACCCCAGGGAGTAGAATTTCCCTCTTTTTTTATTTATCTTTATTTCCTTAGGTACCTAAACAAGCCAAGTGCTTCCCGATATAAATAAGTGTTTCAGACAAAGTGTGGGTCTCTCTTGGGATTCTGTTCTCTACATCACAGTAAAACCGTGTTCCTCGTGCGTCCATGTAAAGTCGCAGCAGTTTGAATTTAGAAATGCGTCGGTCTATTTCTCATGATCTCCCCTCTGTCATAACACACAGGCAAGAAGCATGAGGAGTCTACATGCCTGCATGGATGAAGGGACACCCTGAATATTTAAAGCCACTCACATCAACGACGGGTTCTGCAGACACACAGAACTGTTGCTTCCGGTTGCTGTCTGGATGTCTTCCAGCTGTGCGGCATGGTGCTATGGGACCAACATCTGGGTCATTGTCTCCTGTTTAAAAGCAAGCCCAAGACAGACAGCAGCTGGCCTGCCTTTGTCCTAATGTCTGGCTGCCGTACGTTTAGTGAAAGATGTTATTCTCTCTCTCTCTCTCTCTCTCTCTCTCTCTCTCTCTCTCTCTCTCTTTCTCTCTCTCTCCTCCTCCTCCTCATCTTCTCTTTCCTCTTCCTCTTTCTCCTCCTCCTCTTCCTCCTCCTCTTCCTCCTCATCTTCTCTTTCCTCTTCCTCCTCATCTTCTCTTTCCTCTTCCTCTTTCTCCTCTTCCTTCTCCTCTTCCTCCTTCTCTTCCTCCTCCTCTCCTCCTTCCACCATGCAGAGAATCAACCATGGGTATCTTCCTCTGCCACTTTCCATTTTAGTTTTGAGGACAAGGTCTCTCGCTGAACACAGAGCACACCATATTGGTTAGGATGGCTGGTCAGGGAGCCCCTGGGATCTGCCTGTCTCTCTGGGGTTGCAGAGACCCACACTGCCACATCCTATTTTATATAATGGCTGATTTCCAACTTCAAGTCTCCATGCTTGTGCAGCAGGGACGCCACACACTGAGCTAATTCCCCAGAGACCACTCCTTCAACCTCCGCTCCTTGCTCTCTCCCCAACTTTTCTCCCATATCATACTCATCTTGATTTTTTTAAAAAAGGCAGAAAAACACCATGGAGGATGGACAAAGCTGAGGAGGACACACGAGAGGACCAGACTAGCAGAGCGAGCTGATACGGCTCTTCTGCCTTTTCCTCAACACCATCTTTCTGTTCACCTGCATAAGGTGAAACTGACCATCTCTGACATCTCACTGCTCCCGACCCGGTGGCTTCAAGGTCATTCCCATTGTTGTAGAACTACTGACACCATCCGTCTCTAGAATGTTCCTCGTTTTCTCAAATCAAAACTCTGTTCCCATTAAAGGCCAATCTTCCTCCATTCCAACCTGGTCCTCCTGGCCCATGAACAACATGGCTCCAGTTTCAGATCTCAAAGTTGGGACGGTTGGGTATTTCATATAATGGAATCACCTGATGTCTGTCCATTTGTGAATGGGCTTTCACATTGTTCACTATTTCGAGGCCATGTGCCAAGATTCCCATCCACAAGAAGGGTAAATATCCTATTTTATGTCCAGGACACATTGTCTTGATGAACTTTTCTATTAGTGGACACTTGGATCTCAGCTAGTAAATTTTAGTAAGTGGAGTAGCCCTTTCCCTCTCCTTCCTCATCTCAGAAACAGGATGCACCCCCTCCTGCAACTCCTTTTTTTCTGCTTCAGCTCCTCAGAAATGAGGGGCTCACCTTCCCCACCACACACAGAGAATGATAGCCACTTTTTGCATGACCCTTCCATGCTCAAGACCTCAGGCTTGGGTCTCCAAGCAAGACTCCAGAAGGCCTGACCTAATGCCACCTGTGTACTTCACACACACTTTAAGAACATCTCTTCACGTGCCTTGAATTCTTGATTCTTCCTGTCCATCCTCAAGTTGCAAGAGGCCATGACATGATAGCACTGCCCCTGGTAGGCTGGCCCCTCCCACATAATTAATCGAATGATGGTTCGCAGGCCAATCTGATGGAGGCGTTTTCTCAGTTGAGGTTCTCTCATCCCAGATATGTCTAAGTTTGTGTTAGTTGATTAAGCTAACCAACATACTCCTCATCCAGACCTGACCCCTGCCTTCTCCTCAGCCAATTCTTGTTTGTTTCGCTCTCTTCTTTCTTCATGAAGACCCCACTTCCTTATTTTTCTCTTTCCTGTTCCAAAATAAAAATAGAAAGGCAAGCTCTCGTTGCTTTAGACCCTTCCCGTGATGAACCACACACGTGGAAATGTTTGTGTCCTGCTGGCTCCTCCCCGCCTACAGGTCTCCACATAGATCCCATCTTCCCATGAATACTTTCTCAGGTCAACCCAGCAGAACTAAGCCCCTCTTGTTCTCTAAATCATGGTTCCTTTATGAGGCTGGCCATTGCTTACACTGCTTGATCTCATCGTCAGTTGGTTTTATTTTGCCACGAAGACAAGAAACCCACACCACTGTTTGCTCGAATCTGGCTCCGTACCTGTTTGAGTGAATTCCACCCTAAAGGGAATATGCAAATATTGTCTGCATCTTTCTGGGCATTTTTCCAGCATGTTCTTCGGAGTAAGCGCAACAGAGTTGGTTGAGGATTAGAGATGTATGACAACAGTGGCTCCCTAATGTGGGACGCAGAAGCAGCACTGCAGGCTGGGGAGGTGAGAATAGGAACACACATACACACACACACACACACACACACACACACACACACACAAAGTGATTCTGGGGGAAGGGTATTGCTTAAAATGTATGGCCCCAAATGTTTCTCAGATAATAAGCAGATGTCCTATCTTGATGGGCTTTGCTAAGCAGGATTCAAATAACATCCATTTGAATCAAATTATTTTATGTGTACTTACTTAATTTTAAATTACGTTTGTATGTGTGTGGTGGGGACAGATGCAAGGCGAATTGGGCATTAGATGTCCTAGAGTTACAGGTGGTCATGAACCACCCAATATGGTTTCTGGGAACTGAACTCAAGTCCACTGCTACAGCAGTAAGTGCTCCTAAACTCCAAGCCATCTCTCTAGTCTCCAAATCAAATTATTAGTAGTGTAGGTGTTGTTTCATAGTTATGGTAGCCAGAGGAAACATGGGGATGCAAGGGTGGGAAGTCAGATGGTACTGAGTAGCTGCTGATATCCTCCCTGCCTCAGTTAGGGTTTACTGCTGTGAACAGACACCATGACCAATACAAGTCTTATAAAGGACAGCATTTAATTGGGGCTGGCTTACAGGTTTAGAGGTTCAGTCCATTATCATCAAGGCAGGAACATGGCAGCATCCAGGCAGACATGGTGCAGGAGGAGCTGAGAGTTCTACATCTTCATCTGAAGGCTGCTAGCAGAGTACTGGCTTCCAGGCAGCTAGGATGAGGGTCTTATAGCCCACACCCACGGTGACACACCTACTCCAACAGGGCCACACCTACTAGTGCCACTCCCTGGGCCGAGCATATACAAACCATCACACTCCCCGTATCTCTCATATACTGTAGTCATACCTGCTCTATAGCCCTGTGGTCAGTCAGATGAATCTGGTGATGTAGCAAGTACAAATGTATATGTTCTCACCTTAAAGTCTAGTCTCTGCCACCCTCATGTCCCATCCTGCCCAGCGCCAGGATGCCATATTGCCAACACCGTTAGATTTATCTTTGAAAAGAATGGTTCTCACAAAGAGATACTGAGATCTGAAACTTCTTCCCTCTCAGGGAAGAGCAGGAGTTTAGATCCTGTTTGAGAATCGGTGACTGATGATCCCTCTGAGATTCTATGACTACATGACCTGCCCCTTGCCACAAGATGTGTGGTCCAAGATACGAGTGGATGGTGGTCAGCTGGGAAGCTCTCGTTAACATGGTCTCAGCACTACGCTGCTGAATCTGTGCATTAGCATCTTTGAAACATAACGCCCAGAAGGAAGAGAAGACACTGTATATGAGTGAAAACCAAGAAGGGTGAAGGGTGAAGTCTCATGTGTCATCCATTTGTTCATTAAGCAGATATCACGTATCACCTACCATGTAAAAATGTAGGGGAGAGGACAGATTTGTACAATAAGCCCTGGGTTCAAAGAGGAATGAAAACGGCTTTTAAGAAAAGTGTAGCACAGCTGGTGACTCCTGTCAGGGGGGATGGAGATGGGAAATCTTGTAGGAACCTAGAGGGGTGGTTTGTTCTATGGGGGCGGTTGAAAATGGCTTTGTGAAGGAGCTGATATTAGAAATAATTTTGGAGTATAAGTAAGAGTTTTCTGGTAAAGAAGGGTGGGTGATTCCAAGAAGACAAAAGGGCCATGACAAAGGCTGAAGGGCACATTTGGAAAGAACAGAACAGGAAGCTTGGTTACTCATCTATTACTGTGAGCAGACACCAAGGCCAAAGCAGCTTATGAAGAAAAGCATGTGATTGGGGGCTTGCTTCTAGTTCTAGAGGATCAGTTCATGATCATCATACTGAGAAGCCGATAGAAATGGTGCTGGAGTAGTGCCTTGAGAGCTTTACACCCTGATCTCAGGCAGGGAGAGAGAAGAGAAGAGAAGAGAAGAGAAGAGAAGAGAAGAGAAGAGAAGAGAAGAAGAGAAGAGAAGAGAGGAGAGGAGAGGAGAGGAGAGGAGAGGAGAGGAGAGGAGAGGAGAGGAGAGGAGAGGGGAGGGGAGGGGAGAGGAGGGGAGGGGAGGGGAGAGGAGAGGAGAGGAAGGAAGGGGAGAGGAGAGAAGAGGACAGAGGAGAGGAGAGGAAGGGAGGGGAGGGAGGGAGGGGAGAGGAGAGGAGAGCAGAGGAGAGGAGAGAAGAGGAGAGGAGGGGAGGGGAGAGGAGAGGAGGGGAGGGGAGGGGAAGGGAGAAGAAGGGAGGGGGAGAAGAAAAAAGACTAGAGAAGAGAAGGGAGGGGAGGGGAAAGGAGGGGGAAAGGAGGGGTAGGGAAGGGGAGGGGAGAGGGGAGGAGAGGAGGGGAGAGGGGAGGAGAGGGGAGGAGAGGGGAGGAGAGGGGAGGAGAGGAGGGGAGAGGAGAGGAGAGGAGAGGAGAGGAGAGGAGAGGAGAGGAGAGGAGAGGAGAGGAGAGGAGAGGAGAGGAGAGGAGAGGAGAGAGACTGGGCCTGGCTTCAGCTTTTGAAACCTCAAAGCCCACCCTCAATGCCACATGTCCTCCAACAAGGCTGTACCTACTCCCTACTCCAATGAGCTCACACCTCTTAGCCCTTCTTTAATAGCCCACTCCCTGGTGACTAGGCATTCGAACACATGAGCCTATGGGATGCATTCTCATCCAAGCCTCCACAGCCTCACAGAGATGAGAAATTAGACTCAGGGCAGACAGGGAATTGATGACCATGTGTATTGTAGTCCATGTTAAAACGTCAGTCGTCTTCCTAGAGCAAGGCCTGGATGACTAAGTGGGCTGCACAGTCAGGTTGCTTCTGTTGGGTCGGCTTCCCTGGTGTAGTTTTGAAATACTCAAAAACAACAAGGTCAGGCAAGCCGGTGGGGAGGCTTTGCAGACATCTAGTCAAGAAACCAAGTGTGCCTTATAACATGGGCGTCTGCTCAATATTACTAAACCAGAGGAACTCAGGCTAAATCCACAGGGGCCATTTCTCACCTATGATGGCAGCAAATTTTACTCTTGAAAACACTATTACTCCATGAGGCTGCGGGGAAACAGACCTGTTGTGCTCTGGCTGGAGTGGCCCACCTATGCGGACAACGGGACGATGTCCGACAATATACATGTCTTTATGCTTCGAGTAACAAGTGCACGTTCGGGAATTTACCATGAAGCTCTGCTTCTACAATGCAAAGCAAGACGCTGGTCTAGAGTATCCATTCAGCTGCGACCCTTTGTGCCCTAACACAGGAAAGTCTTCACATACTTACTCAAAGGTGTCTGTCTGAATTGAGAATGCGTGGAGTATTGTGCAGCTATGGAAAGGATGCGAAAGCTCTCTCTAAGTTGATGCTCTGTGATTTCTAGGGCGGGTTGCTGCATGAATAGAGCGAACGCAAAGGAATCGGAAGAGCGGCTCAGTTTTTACTTAAGAATTGTGGGAAATGTGGTGTGAGCATTCACAGCTGCTTCTTTCTGCAAAAGAGATGTAGAAAGCGTAAATCAGAAATAATAAAAAGTATCACCAAAAAGGGGAAATAGCAACCAGAGGACACGATAAAATCCACAGACAGAGTTATTTTTAAGTAATGTCTAAAGTTCACCTTACTTAGGAATGAGACAAGGGTATGCCTCTTTCTTCAGCCTGCAACACCATAGAGGGGGGAGGTCTCTCTTTTCTTTTACTTTGTTTGGAGACAAGGTTTCTCAGTGTAGTCCTGACTGTGCTGAAGCTTGCTACTTAGACCAGGCTAGCCCCGAAACTCACAAAAACCTGCCTACCTCTGCCTGTGCTGGGACTAAAGGTGTGTGCCACTACCCCTGGCTCACAGTGGGGGTCTTAGTTGGTGAGATCAAGTCCTAGCTGACCCACTGGGGCCTTTGAGGAGGAGAAAGACTTCCTACTAAATGATTCCTTGCAGCTCCCCTCTGAGAATCAATGCCTCAAGAAGTTCTCCGTGTTGATAGAGAATGGCTTAGCAGAGGCACAGGATGCCGTGTTGGATGGAACGGCCCTCACCCATAGCCAAGTCCCCAGCATCTGCTCACAGCTCCAAAGTCCTGGACAGACAAACGTCCTCTACTTTTCCCATGTGCCCTGCCCAGGCCTGGGTGGAGAGGCCCAGCACTGCCTTAGCTGGAACCACCTTCATTGGAACTTTGACCTTTTTTGCGATTAAAAGTTTGGCTCGTGGAAGGAAAACAAAAGGAATAATGAAACTCTTTGTCCCCAGGTTTATTTTAATCCAATCGAGGTGACACCTGGGATCAACCACCACAGGCCTTTTTAGCTCCCAGGAAGCTGGCAAAGTCAAAGATTATGTGTCCTAGGAATGAGAGACTGGGAGAGTCAGGTCAGAGTTGAAACCCAGGAGTCTGACTTCTAGTAGGGGAGTAGAACATCCCCCAGGGAAAGGGGACCATTGTGGCATGAAGACGAACTAGAGGCTGAGGGAGCCACTGGATGCTAGAAATCGAATTGGGACAAGAATGCTAGATCCCAAAACTTTGGAGCGTTACAGGAGGCAGTAGGTGGGGAGGAGGTGGAACTACGTGGCCAGAACTTCAACTCAGGAGTGCACTGCAAAGAGGCCATGGCAAGTGCAAATCTGAACCTCCTACTCCAGCCCTTGGCTATGGGATAATAATGTATTCATTTATGCAAATGGTAAGTCACCATGTCTGGGGAGCCCAGGCTGCTATGGTTTAGCAACAGAAAGCTTTTTCATGGGTCTGGAGACTGGAAGTCTGAAATTAGGGGTGCTGCTGTGTCTGGGTCCCGTGGAGGGCTTTCTGTGGCTTACAGGAAACCATCTTCTCAGTGTATCCTGCCAAGGTAGAGAAGGGGAGAAAGCGCTCTGGCCTCTCTTAAAGGGACACAGGTCCTATTACTAGAACTCTGTCTTGTGACTTCATCAGCTATAGCCACCTAGTGAAGGTCCCATCTCTAAGTTCCATTAAATGGTGCTTAGAGCTTTAATATGTGAATTAGGAAGAGAGTCTCCGGCCATACCAACGAGAACGTGCCCAGTTTCTTCTGACTTTGGGGACACTATTCCATTCAGGGGGAGGGGGAGTGTCTCTATTTTCATGTGTTTTATATTCCCATGGAAAGAGCGAGATTAAAAATAAATATACAATATGTTGGGGGAGTAGGTGCTACAAAAACAGACTGGAGTATTAGAGCGAGGGAGAGAGTGGACATTATAGTGTGTGGGATAGATATGACAATAATGGAGCAAGACACCAATTGTCTAGTCAGAGCCGGTGAAAGCGGCCTGGGGAAGACCCAGGTTCTACTATGAAATGGGTAAAGAGAGAAGGAAGGAGGTGACAGAGTATGTGGACAAGAGGGCCATCATGAAGGGGTGGTATAGACATTTGGGATTTTGTTCTGAGTGATGCAGATGATGACAGAAGTGTTGTGATGCAAACCTACTACTTTATAACCTAACTAAAAAACGATGATGACGACTACAGCAAAGATGGCGGCGATGACGGCGGCAGTGGTGGAGGTGGTGACAACCACAACAACGAGGAGGATGACAAGGTCAACGGCCAGGCAGTGAGCCAGCGGAGAACACACAGCAGAGAATGCTGCCTGAGTGTAGTCCACAGTGCTACCTCAGGAGGAAGGGTAGGTAGCAGAGAGGACCAGGGGTAAAGGAAGAGAATTGCTCTGCAGCCACCTAGGATGAGATGGGCAGGGTGAAGAGGCAACCAAGACTAATGAAGGACAAAGAGGAACACCAACAAAAATTAAGACAGAAGTGACAACCCTGGTCTTGGGGACCCTTAGAGAGAGGGAGGGAGCGGAAAGGAGATGCTTTGAGGCAGTAGGATTAGAAGTCTGGAGTCTACAGAAAAGGAAGGAGTGGGTCTCCCTCTGGAGCTCCACACTGCCCAAGGTCCGGGACAAAATACGCAAGCTCAGGATCAAGTTTTCAAAGATTATAGGGGAACACAGAGCAGTGAGGTTCCTCTTAGAATGCAAAGAGTCGGCTGTTAAGAGGAGGAATGTGGGAAACCTTCCTACTAAAAACAGCCAGTTGTAAATCTTAGGAGGAAAAAAAACGGAAGAGAGAAGGCTAGAAATCTTTTCAACCCAGAAAAAGTCCCATGCTCATGAGGTCCGGTCAGCACAGAGCCACAGGGTCATAGCAGTGAGCAGGAGGGATGTTTGTTCCAGTCAGCACAGAGCCTCTGCAGTGAGGGTGACAGGACCAGAGAGGACAGCTGGACCTGTGCAGATTTCTCCCAGGCCTTGCCCTCGTGATGATCTACAGGGCTCAGAGCACAGAAACCTCAAGGGCTGGGAAGGAGACTTAGCCACAAATACAGTCAAGAGTCACTCTCTGTGTCCTCACTGACAAGTCTGTTGCTCCTTTGGCCAAAAGCCCAAAGCAACTGT
The DNA here is from genome assembly GCF_021556685.1 of Rattus norvegicus. Taxonomy (NCBI): domain Eukaryota; kingdom Metazoa; phylum Chordata; class Mammalia; order Rodentia; family Muridae; genus Rattus; species Rattus norvegicus. Next base: position 169,217,246 of record NC_141537.1, read on the forward strand.
CAGCCCAGAAAGCCTCTGCCAGGTCAACCAGAGTCCCTGCAAGGTGCAGACAGCGGTAGATGTGGGTCTCGTTGCAGGAACACCAAGTCCCTTCAACTCCAGATTTCCAGACTTCAGATTCAGAGTTAGACTTGGAGGAAGAGTTCAAATAAGGTTCAGAGGGCAGAGGCTGTCTTTCCTCACCTACTTCCCCATCCCAGTCCTAGTGGGAAGCAAGACACAATGACTCTTCACCACCACCCCCATCCTCCTACCAGCTCCACAAGGCCTGCTTGTCCCTGATCCAAAGCAGGAGGTTACTCAGATATGGGCGAATAATAGTGGGCATTTGTCTAACAGCAACTGTACTGACTGTGCTATGAATAATTAAGTTTTTTATTACAGTTGAGGCAGTAAGCACTCTACCCACCTGGATGGATATTGAGTTGTGCCAAAAAAAAAAAAAAAAAAAAAAAAAAAAAAAAAAAAGCAGGTTACTAAACAACAGCAGCTTCCAATTTTCTTGAAAAAGAAATTATTGTAGTCAAATGTCTGGGGGAAGTTCGGGAAATTGCAAGTAAAGTTGACACCTGAGTAGTTTCCTTTTCAGGAGAAAATAAGGTAAATCAGTTTGGACCAGCCTTGACTGTACAATGGCTTCAAACAGGAAGTGAAAGCCAAGAAGCAAAGGACTAAGTAATGTGCCTATAATTTGGGAGGCAGAGGCATGAGGATCAGGAGTTCAAGGTCACCCTGAAACTACATACAGGGCTTGAAGCCAGCCTGACCTACAGGAAGCCCTGTCTCAGAAACCGGGCTTGAGATAGTATCGCACAATTTTAATCTCCACAGCTGAGAGACAGAGGCAGGAAGATCTCGAAGTTTAAGGCCAGCATGGTCTATGTAGCCAGTTTCAGACTTGCCAGAGCCACACAATGAAACCCTATCTAAAAACAAACACAAAACAAAACAAGATAAGAAAAAGAACAGGTGTTCTGATGTCATAGATACTGATGTTGTTGATGGTGGTGATGATGATGGTGATGGTGATGGTGGTGGTGATGATGATGGTGATGATGGTGGTGGTGGTGATGGTGGTGGTGGTGATGGTGGTGGTGGTGGTGGTGATGGTGATGATGGTGATGGTGGTGATGGTGGTGGTGGTGGTGGTGATGGTGATGATGGTGGTGGTGATGATGATGGTGATGATGGTGGTGGTGGTGATGGTGATGGTGGTGGTGGTGATGGTGATGATGGTGATGGTGGTGGTGGTGATGGTGATGATGGTGATGGTGGTGGTGGTGGTGGTGATGGTGATGATGGTGGTGGTGATGATGATGGTGATGATGGTGGTGGTGGTGATGGTGGTGGTGGTGGTGATGGTGGTGGTGGTGGTGGTGGTGGTGATGGTGATGATGGTGGTGGTGGTGATGGTGGTGGTGGTGATGGTAGTGGTGGTGGTGGTGGCAGCTTTGGCAACAACAGAAAGACAGTTGAGAAGTAATAGACAAATTGCTGAACACAGTAGTCAGAGTTCTCTAGTTCAATGGCTCTGCTACTTTCTGACCAAAACCTGGTAAGCCCTTCTTTGATCAATTTCCTTTGCTGCTTCTGTAAATGGAGACAATGCTTCTTACTCATTGTGCTCTGTGGAGGACTAAAGCAAGCATTAAAGACACGGAATAATGGCAAGTACTTGTAACACCAACATTAGAATTAAAGGGACAGTAATCCAAACCCTACAAGTAAATCATGGCATAGGAAAATGAAAGAAAGGGAAAACTATGGATTGGGGGTCAACCCATATAAAATGAGCAGCAGCGTTTTATACAGTTGAACTTAGATCCATTGTTCAAGGTTAATAATTGTACTTAAGTTATTAAATACCTGTTATATGCCTCTGGTTTGTCAACAGGAAAGAAACTGAAAAGGGAACACGAGATGGTGTTTATTCTAGCACCTTTGAGATTCACGTGTCAACAACAAACATTTACAGCATCATAGATATCTCCTGTTTGAGTACATGTCACATGTTTTAGAACCTGGAGAGTACCCAAGAGATAACTATCAAAAATGTCCTGACCCCTCCCTTCTGACATATAGGAGGACCATAATCCTGGGGCAAGGAAAATGACTTACTCTTTTAGTATGAAGAGACCAGCCCCCTCCCCCAATCCCACCCCGGAGACCCTACTTTTTTCATTGTTCAATGGGCGTGGAGGGGGTGGGGGTGGGGCTCATATAACCCAGGTGACCTTGAACACACTATGTAGCTAAGTTGATGGTTTGGATGAGAATGGTCCCCATAGGTTCATACAGTTAATTACTCTGTCCCCAGCTGGTGAAACAGTTTGAGAAGAATTAGGAACTGTGGCCTTGTTGAAAGAGGTATGTCATTGTGGGGTCGTGGGCTTTGAAGTTTCAAAGTCCTGTCCCATTCCCAGCGGCTGTCTCTTACTGCTTCTTGTGGATGAGGCATGAACTCTTGGCTCTTGCACCATGCCCGGCTGTCTGCTGCTGTGCTCTCTACCACAATGGTCACTAATTCACCCTCTGGAGCTCAAAATTAAACACTTTCTCTTGCAAGTTGGCTTGGTCACAGGGCAGACAACCTTGGATTTGTGATCCTTCTACCTTTTCCTAGGCATGCACAACCATGCCAGGATACAATGAGCAAATGATTCAAGTCGGTGGAGGGAGACAGTGAACGGTAGGCTGAGCATCTCAGACATCTTTGAACCCACATTAACTGCTGTGGTTTGGGTCCTGACAGAAGCACGGAAATAGTGTAACGACTAGCCCAAAGTCTCAAGGCTACCTATGTATGGGGCCAAGGTGGCAGGCTTACTCATCTCTTCATAAAAGCCATTAAGACATCCACAGAAATATCTTCCTTCATGGTTCATCTGAGGGAAGCGAAGCTGACCACAGCTCTCTCATCTTCTACTTAAAGAAATGAGGCTGTGACAAATACATTCAGTCATATCTGTTAGGTCTGTTTAAGGTGTTGGCAAGCTCGGATGCGGAAGAGGGTGCAGCCCTGCTCTTGGGGGCAACTGTGACTTGAGACCCCTGTGCATCGTGCCCAGCCAGGGCTGCAGGTCCTGCAGCCTCCTCGATAACTCTTAGTGGTGAACCCCTTCTCCTGAGGTCATACAGCACCAGCCACTGCCATTCAAGCAGTTTCTGTCAGAGCTGAGTATTCAGAAACTCAAGGACAGTAGTAGGCCAGCTGGTGTGGAAATGACAGAGAGGGATTTAAACCTGGAGCCTGAGTCTGGATCTAGCACGGCCACCTATGAGCCTGGCGTCCTCTGTCAGCCCCTTCATGACTGAGTTAATATAAACCCATTGGAACACTTTTAAGAAAGAAGATCAGGGAAGGGATTTCCCAAAGGAGCTTTGGAAATAATGACAATATTCAGTGATATTTTTTTTTTTGCTTGTTTTTTTTTTCCTTGTGGGCTCCTGCTGGTTTATATTGTCAGCTATCCGTGAAGGCCCATGAAGTACTGCTGTATGTGACTTCCCCAAGCCTCTTCCCTACAAGAAGAACTGATTACTACACATCCTTCTTCTAAGGTGGGAAGCCAGTGTCAGGCACCCTTCCTGGCCATCTCCTCTTTGTCTTTTCCGGGACCTAGATAGAATCAGTATGTACTGATCAGGTGCGTGATTTCAATGAGCACGGAGTCAAGGAAATAAGGGGAAGGGACTGAAGAGATGGCTCTGTGATTTGGAACCTGGGCTTCTCTTCCAGAGGACCTGGGGTCAACTCCTAGTACCAACATAGTAACCCACAGTTGCCTGGAGCTGTAGTTTCCGGGGATCTAAGGCTTCCTTCTGGCCTCCTTGGGCATTGCACGCACAATGCAAAGAAAATACCCACAAAACATTAATGTCCGCTGTTTAGTCTGAAATATTTGGTTTCTCTGCATCTGGATCTGTGCATGAGAGCTGCCCTCCCCACCATGGCCCTGGTTCTCAAGGGGTAGGACATCAGATATCCTGCATCTCAGATATTCACATTATAATTCACAACAGTGGCAAAATTACAGTTGTGAAGTAGCAGTGAAATAATTTTATGGTTGGGGTCAGCACAACTTGAGGAACTGTGCTAAAGGGTCGCAGCATTAGGAACGTCGAGTCACTAGTCACTAGTCTACAGGCTGCGTACTGGGTCAAAAGTCTGTGCCCAGACTTCTGAGCTCCAATACTCTGTCACAGGCAACTTGTCACAGGATGACTAAAGCAGCAGCTGTGTAACCAACTGAGCATGCCTGGACATCTGGCTGGTGACCTTCCGACGGGCTCTATCCTAAGCAATCCCCAGATGGACACTCCGGGCTAGGACTGTGTGCCTGGTTGCCGGCAGCCAGCTGCTGAGCTGCAGATGACACGGGTCGTGAAGAGCTGGTCATCTCAGTTCTTTCAATGGCCAGATCACAAATGGCAGGTCAGACTTGTTTGCCCGCTCTAATCCTTGCTTAGAAAGACACAGGAGAGCCCAAAAGGTCAAGTTGAGAGTGTTGTGTAAATACCGTCTTCGCTGTGACTTCTGCCTTCCTTCTTGGTCACCTGCAGTAGTTTAAAGGAAGCCGCAGGCTACCTGTGCACAGATGTCCAGAGGGCAGGTTTCCAGTAACATTGCAGAGACACAGTGGCCTCCTCCCGGAGTTCAAGAACATTTGCAGTCAATTCACCTACATCGGCATGGCGGTCTCATATTGTCACAATAGGGAACCCCAGCAAATTCGCATTATCCCTCCCCACTGTTTCTGTTGGAGGATGGGGAAAGGGGGTAGACCATGAAACTAGACCCTTGATAATGCATTCAAGCCACTGAAGGAAACACAAAGGTTGCCTTTGTGTTAGTCTGACACTAGACTCACCAGACCTTTCTTCCGTCAGCTCATTAGATATGGTGCTTTGGTTTCTTGTCTTCAGAAGATGACAGGGCCCAAATAAGAGAAGCTGTTGTGTCCACACTGCCTCATCTAAAGTCTTCCTCTGATATAGCAAAACGGGATATATTTGAACACATGCCTTGGCAAATTCTCTTGTGTATGCATGGTCCTGTATCTGCAGGGACACACATGAGTGTCAGTAGGTGCACATGTGCGTGGAGGTCAGAGGGCAACCTCAGCTGCCATTCCTTGACGAATTAATATGGATTTCAGATGCCATTCTTAGATTTCGCATTGATGGAAATCAGAAGTCTGTTAAGAATCCATTTTTTAAGTTTTACCTGTTAATTAAAAGGATGCACTAGGTAAAAAGTTGTTGGCTATTTAAGGGGACAAAAGATAGCACAGACAATTTGTCTCTGGGTCTGCAATATTTTAATTCCTCCACAATCAGGAATCTGTCATTGGCTCTTCCTTCCTGAGTTCTAGGATTGTAGGTGTGTACCATGACTCCTGCAACATAGGAAACATTTTTAAAAGGCTTTTATGAGACTGATACCATTGGCCTGAGGCCAAAGGAACAGCGAGGGGAGTGAGTTGGATCAGAAAGTATCCATGTAGCCAACTGTTTTATTATTTTACTTTAGCAAAACAGCAACCACCACCAAAACCTACCAAAGCCAACAAAAAAAAGCAATAACAAATCCCAAAAACTGACTGAATAAAACATTAATAGTTTAACATATTTAGATGTGAATATGCAAATTTTAAATTGCTTACATTGCTGCATTCACACTCCCAAACACTTACATTTTAAAATAGGCAAGCACAAAAAATGCCTGATAACAAAAGAAGTTCATGTAACTGCCTCCATGTTGTATTACACCATTTGGGAAACTTAAATCCATGCTGCTGGACCATAGCCACTCAGATGTGACTCAGAAGAAGCTGTGTTGCTCCTTTTGAGGTGACAGAGAGCTGAGACTTGAATGTCAAGATAGGTCCATGAATGAAGGTCCAGACCCCCACTAGGGAGAGACTCAGCTTAGAAAAGAGCGGATGTGCTGCTCTCGAAAACCTTCAGAGTGAAAGGATGTGTCCTCGTGGAATTTGCAGTGTCCCCTCAGGCTCACGCTTTGACCTGTCTAGCTAACTGTGCTTCCTGTTCGGCCACCGTGTGGACAGCTTTTCTTCATGCTCCCACAGTAATGAGAATGGAATCAATCCCATGGCTTTACTGTCCCTGATACAACGAACTGAAATCCCTCTGAACCTGTGAGCTTAAATAAGCCCACCTTCCTTAATCTGTGTCTGCAAGGTTCTGTCTGGTTACAGTGATGCAAAAATAACTAGTACAAGGACACTTTTTATGTGTCTCTCTGTGTTTGTGGTATGTACGCATATGTGGACTCATGTTCACATGTGTGTGTTTGAATGTATGAACAAATGTGTATACATAGGCATGTGGTGGACCAAAGCCAATATTGGGAATCCTTCAGTAAAGCCTCCACCTTATTTTTTGAGGCATAGTCTCTCAGTTGTGCCCAGAGTCCACCAGTAAGACTTAGTCTAGCATAGCCAGCTTGCTCCAGAGATGCTGTCTCTGCCTTGTAAGCCTGCCAGAATCACAGGTGGGCAATCACAAACATCCAGAACTTACGTGGGTGGGGGTATCCAAACTTCCGTTCTCACGATTGGCACAAGCAGCTCATCCACCGAGCCATCTCTCCAGCCCCCAAGGAGGCTTTTATTGTGCAGACGCAGACATTGGTTAACCACACATTCTGTCCCCACCCTCCTCATGCACTGAAAAGGTGAGTTGTAACACTGATTAATTCTATACAAACATGCCGCATGATAAGGCATTCCCATTTAGGTTTTCTTTTGCTCTAGTCAATGACTGTGCTAGGTGGATGCTGAAGTGAGTCAGTGAACACACGTGAGTCTGAAAAGGCCCAGAGTCCTGTTCAGGAAATGGAGCCAAGCAAAACAGACACGACACAAACCTCTGTGAAGATGTTTTCCCAAACCCAGTACCAGGAACCCTTTAACTGCATGGAGAAGACTGCAAATTGCTACTGCTTCTCCTGTGGGTGCATTTCATAGGCTAATTTTTATTTTGCATTATTCTTTCCATACAACTGCCTCCTGAAAAGACCTCTACCAATAACTATGCAAATAGAGCAAGGGCAGTTGAGACAGGTAAAACAGAAAAGTTATCAGCAAGGGGAACGCTTCTCCTGAAACTCTATTGGAAAGAACATGATTTAACATGGGTACTGAGTCATTATCTGATTGGAGAACTAAGACAAGAACATTGGCTTTCATCTAGTCCCGTGCATCTGTCCTGACTCAGTTCTTCCTGGTAAGAGACAGCCAGATTTTGAACCTTGGCTCTCTCGGTAGCATCTGTGGAACTTTGAACAATTTGTGTTTATTTTATCTTCATAAACTAGTCCCCCATCTCAGTTTGTAAAATAAAAATAGTTATGCACCCATCGTATTAGATGATTCTAGGTACTGAGTGTTAAATCTAGCATCTAGCACCTCCCTGGTCTTCCGTGATGTTGATAATGTTAATTTATACATGGATTTCTCAGCCCTTATTCCTTTCTTTTTTTTTTTTTACTTCTTACTGATTCTTTGTGAGCTTCATATTATGCACCCCAGTCCTGCTCATCTCCCTGTCCCCTCACTTTTGTATCATCTATTTGTTCTTATAACCTCCCCCTCCAAAATAAAACACACACACACACACACACACACACACACACACACACACACACACACACCAACAAAGCATAGAAAACATCTCATTATGGAAGCTATAATGTCACAGTGTGTCCCACAGTGTATTCCCCTGTCCACACCTCTTTACTTGGAAATGTTCATAACAATGAGTCACTGATCTGGTTCAAGATCTTTGGCTTCTATAACATCATCAATATTGGCTCTTCCTTGGGACTCCTCCAGGTTATCTTGTTGTTACCCTGTGTCTTGGAGATCCTGTAGGTTTGGATCAGCAGGGCTGGCCCTTTCACATGTCCCAACCATGCACAGATGATATAGATTTTGCAGTAGGCCAATTAAAGCCCTGGATCTGAGTCTGGGTTGTAGTTGAGCTGTTCAGTCCGCAGGCTCTCCCTTATCTGAACCACCAGGGCGAGCGCTCCAGCACTGCTCTGGCTAGGGCACCTAATGTTGCCATTGACAGGAAGCAGGGTCAGCTTCCCTGATCTCATGCTCTCGGGGCCAGCTTATCTGCACCCATGTCTCCAGAGCCATCTCTATTCTGCTGCTCAGACAAGGTCCCAGCCCCACTCTCCCAAATGCTGCAGCCTGTGAGGGACTGGGCCAGCCCTCCCTCTCTCACACCTTCAGGGCTGGTTCACTTGTGCCTTCACCATCAGGGCCAGTTCCACTGTGTTGCCCAGGCAAAGTGCAGGGCTCACTCTCCTGAGTGCTACAGTTAGTGAGGAGGAAGGCCAGCTCTCTTGCACTCATGACCCCAGGGCTAGCTCTCCCAGCTCCTGCAGGTGGTGAGAGGACAGAGACCTCATGGCAGATGAGTGGCTGGGGCAGCTCTCCTTCACTCTGTCCTCAGAGGCTCGCTCACCCATTCATCCTCAACCAGGGTCGGCATTACTCTACTGCCCAGGTGAAGTGCAGGACCTGCTGTTCCAAGTGCTGCAACTGCTGAGGGACAGGGACAATTCACCGGCGCGCTCATGATCCCAGCAACCCTCATTTACAACCAGTTTAACTCCCCTCAACTGGCCTCCCTCAGCCTCTGGCCTCCTCACACCCCCTTCCCTACTTCTGTGAAGCAGTTTACAAGCTACCTTCATAAACTGCTCCACTGTACCCTTTCCAGCTCATATATCTGTCCCCTCTAAATTCACCTTCACACTGGCCACAGGAAACCATCCCCAGCCTCTGTGGGAGCGGATCTTCAGTGCTACTCTCTTTACTTTCTCGGCACTCATTTCCTGGAATGTCTGTGACTTCTTGTCTTATTCGAACTGTCCAGTGCTCAGTGAATCTACCTCTGGCTCTGCACGCAGCTCATGGCACTGCTAGGTTTTGCTTATGGGATATGCGTTTGGGTCATACTATGAGCTCCCGGAAGTGGTCAGGATGTGGATGTGTGGACAGACTCTTGCTTCTGAGCTGCTCCCATCTGGTTAGGTCACTTTGGAAAATGTCAAAGAACACAGAAGTCAGGTGGGTGCCTTCTCTTGCCAATTACAAAATGCAAACAGAAGAAGACCCTCCTGACCCTCAATCCAGCATCCTGGGATACTTGAAAACACCAAGACTGCATGCGCTTAATCCTCATGTGTAGGAAGACGTCTTCAGAGATAAAAGAAAAGGAAGAGCGAGGTTCCTGCAGTGGTCCAACTGCCTTGGGCTGTTTGTGACTTAAAGGCATCTTAGAAAGAATTAGCACTTACCTCATCCATGTTGAGCAGTGAGAAGATGATGTTCTCAGGAATCAGGGTGACTCCCTGTCCCATGTGTGACGGTTTGTATATGTTCAGCCCAGGTAGTGGCATGATTAGAAGGTGTGGCCCTGTTGGAGTGGCTGTGTCACTGTGGGTGTGGGCTCTAAGACCCTCATCCTAGTTGCCTGGAAGCCAGTATTCTGCTAGAAGCCTTCAGATGAAGATGTAGAACTCTCAGCTCCTCCTGCACCATGCCTGCCTGGATGCTGCCATGTTCCTGCCTTGATGATAATGGACTGAACCTCTGAACCTGCAAGTCAGCCCCAATTAAATGTCCTTAGAAGAGTTGCCTTGGTCATAGAATCTGTTCACAGCAGTTAAACCCTAACTTAGACACCATGCCTGCTGCCTTTAAGTTTTCTGTGAGGTATATAGGGGGCACCGTGGCAGATATTTCTTGGGAGACCCTGAAGTATACTCATTGCCACACTAAAGGGATCCATAAGTCTCTCACGGTTGAAACCACAGTCTCACATCAGTACCTCACATCATGTGGCCATTCAGACTAGAAAGTAAACAGCCACCAGACACAATCTGTCCCTGTCTTTGAAAGCTGTAAGTGGGCAGTGAGTAAGAGATTCAGTCAAAGTCTAACATTAGTGCTAGAAGCCTTGAAAAACACCCCTTTTTAGACATTTTGTAATCTAGTAAAAGACAAATTTCCTATATGATCCAGATACACAACTTATATGGTGTGGGTTAAGCCCTGTATGGGTCCATGAAATTTAATGTGGAAAAGATCATCTAGCAGCTTTCTTGCTTTGGGGAGACTCCATGGCTACTTACTTTGTTCTACTTTGTCTCACCACAGCTCAGTCCACTGGCACAGAATGAGGCTCCATAGTGTGGCATGATTCTCCTTGGTCTGCGTTCAAAGCATTCAGAAAAGAATGATATCTGCGTCAGACTAAGCAACATTGACTCATAAAGCGAGGGAAAAAAACCTTCAAAGGAAAGAAGGCAAGTGACACACCAAAGCTCACCAGGCGATGGGGCAGCAGCCAGTGGGTCCCATCTTACCACTAGGGAAGTTCTCTCCAGCTCTACAAGACCCCTGCCTGGTTTGATCAAGGGACCAGCATGGTATTGTATGGTGGGGGAGACACAGAGAGCAAGCAGCACATCGAAAGAACAGCTCAGAATTGTTCTGGTCTCCACTCAAAACCCAGGTCTGATCATGACAGAGTTGAGATATTCGTCCATATAGCTAATGTGTCTCTAATTCTTTATTTGGAAAGTGGGATTGAAGATAATGTGGTCGCTAAGAACTGGGTGGGCATACAACACGACCTGGATGTTTATTAATACTCTAATAAATTCCGATGCAAATCACTGAGTTGTCAGGTGTGAAGAATGGGGTTTTGTCTATTCTTTTAGTCATGGCCATGGATTTGCTCTGACCACAGAAGACCTAAAGCAGAATACTCAGCTGTCATCTCCAGATCTGCGACCCGTCTCTTCCTGGAATATATTCAGTAGAGGCACTTTCTTCAACTTAAGAGGACCTGCACCACTTCTGACAACTGGGGCTCTTATTTGAACCCTTTTGTCACGGGAGTGACTGCTGGCCTACCTTCAGCCACTGAACTTAGCACTAGTCTTTTAACCTTTCATTGTAGGGCAGAGATTCCTTGGGAATCTTTTAACCTGTAAAATAGACACGAAGTGATTTTCTGATTAACTAAATTAAGGCAAAGACATTAGGTGGGTGGAATTTAAATACTGTATTGAATACTTAGGGTTTTTAAAAACGCTTTCTAGGGGCGGTAGAAATGGCTTAGTGTTTAAGAGCATTGGCTGCTCTTCCAGACGACCTGGGTTCCGTTCCTAAGAGCCACAGGCAGCTCACATCTGCAGCTCCAACTCCAGGGGATCCAACACCCCCTTCTGACGTCTGAGATTGCATACGTGTGTGCACAGACACACATGCGGAGAAACCCCCACGCACATAACACACAAGAAAATAAATCTCAAAAATAAAAAAAAAACCTTTCTAATTTAAAATATTTTTATCAAAACAAAGAAGTTTGTTTGACTGTGCAATAAAAAGTTCAAATGCTTTCTTTGTCTGACTGCGCCCGAAGTTTTGCTTCAGGCGACCACTGCCAGCTCTCCCTCAGAAGTCCCCAGTGTCTCTGCCCATTTGCCCTTGAAATGATGGAAACGTCTGAGAACTGCTCCTCGGCTGAACACCTTTCCCACAGGACAGCCTGTCAAGTATCATGAGATCGTACTGTTGGAAAGAGACGCTGCCGTTTGTCTAAATGGATCTCACTCCTGCAGCTCTTACAACAGATGGCCACCCAGCCTCTGCTGGATCCGGCTCAGAACGGAGAAGAGAGCACATGGTAGTCATTGCCATTCCATCCCCGGCCAATTCTAATTGTAAGAATGTTCTTTTCTTAAGCCTGGCAGTGTGAACGTGGGCCGGGGAGTGAGGCAGACTTCAGCTGGACTCTTGGATTTATCATACAACCTCGCTCTGGGGGATTGGTTGATTGCTTGCTTCTGTTTGGTTCCATAACTCAGCTCTCTTGGTAGCTCCACAGTGGCTCAACTGGCCCTCGATGGCTTCAGCTGCAGTGAGACCAGTGGTATCTAGAGGTGTCACAGGAAGACGAAGCATGGAAAGCCCCCAGGATTCCACCCAACGTGATCCAGCCAACCTTCATCATCGCCACCATCTTTGTCTCCCTACATAGCTTCAGTGAACTAAAGTTCTAGAATGTGTGAAGCCTCTGCCCCCTGCAGACACCAGATGGTCCATCTGCCCTTCTCCATTTCATCCAAAAGCCATTTCTTTTTTCTGATTTAAATAACTTACTCCTTCTTCAACCAAGTAACAGACTCTTAACATAACATTATCCCTTCCCCAACAGCGTTGCTGAAGGATTCCTACAGTCAGGTGTGGCAGCAAGTACTTGTAATCCCAGCACTCAGAAGGTGGGGGACAAGAAGATGGGGATATCAGAGCCAGGCTGGGATGCGCAGCTAGATCAAAGTAAAATAAAATAAGTAAGTGATTACAGGTGAATCTGAGAAATGGTAGAAGATTAGAAAGTGGGTTAGAGAAAATAATATGAGCAGGGTAGGGGGATAGAAGGGATGACAATTGGTACGGAGAGTACGAACTAAAATACAAGAGTCAAGAGGGACAAGACAAGAACTAGTGTGTGTGTGTGTGTGTGTGTGTGTGTGTGTGTGTGTGTGTGTGTGTGTGTGTGTGAAAATGTCATAATGAAACCTGTTCATTGAGAACTTGAAGGGTATTCTTGTGAGAAAGGAATTGGAGACTCGGAGCTCTCTTCAGCACAGTAGTGTTTTTCAGGCTTTCCATCTAGACATCTCCAGTATGTACACTGATTAAAAGAGAAACATTTTAATAAGTGTACAAGGGTTGAATAGCTCACACTCTAAGGAACTAGGCTTGAGGTTGGGGAGATGTCTCAGTCATTAAAGTGCTCATAGCCGTGTAGTTAGCCGTGTCATAAGTCATGTAACTGGCTACCCATGTGGCAGCCCCCACCTGTAATCTCCACTCTGGGAAGCAGACACAGGAGAATTCCTGGGGCTTACCAACCAGTCTGTCTACCTGAGTCTGTCCAAGTTCAAAGAGAAACCCTATCTCAAAACCTTAGGTAGACAGAAACTGATGAAAACAGCCAATGTCAACTCCTGGCCCTCGGCGCTCATGTCTGATGATGGCGGTGAATGTGTGCTGGTTCCTACAACATGTTCCTCATGTATTTTTGCACACACACACACACACACACACACACACACACACACACACACACACACAACGGGGGAGGGATGTACACAGAGAGACAGAACTGGGCTTTCTCATAACATTTTACTAAACAGCATGATTTCGACCAAATTGAGGACATTCTCGCCTTCTGAGAGTGCTGACAGATAGGCAGATTTCTAATACCTCACTTGGTCCAATGGCCGTCTCATGCCAAATGCATTTAGCCAAGCTCCAAGTGTCCTCAAATCTTAACAAAGCTGTTCAAAGTCTAACTCTAAAGTCTCTTTTGAGACTGAAGGCAGTTCCTATCTGTGAGCCACTGTTTGTTTTTGTGGCTTCACCAAAGTCTTCCCACCAGACAGTTCCAAAGGCTTAAGAACCAGATTTAGACCCAGCAATAACCTCACTTCTTTGGCACCAATTCCTATTTAATTAATTTTTTCATCACTGTAACCGAAAAAAAATAGTTCGTCATGGAAGATGTGCTGACTAGTTTATACCAACTTAATACAGCTGGAGTAGTGACCTCAGTTGAGAAAATGCCTGAAGGGCATTTATTATTAATGACTATGGGGGAAAGCCCAACCCATTGAGGGTGGTGCCATTCATAGGCTGTGGTCTGGGGTTCTATTAGAATGTGGGCTGAACAAGCTAGTAAGCGGCACCCTTCCATGGCCTGTGCCTTGTTTCTGTCTCCAGGTTCCTACCCTATTTGAGTTCCTGCCCTAACTTCCTTTAGTGATGACTACAACTTTGAAGCATAAGCCAAGTAAACCCTTTCTTCTCCAAGTTACTTCGGTTGTGGTGTTTCATCATAGCAATAGTAACTAAGACAAAGGAAAAAACTTGGCAGAGTAGAGCAACTCTCGGGCCCTTGAAGCAGAGACGAGGGAACCCCAGCACTGTCAGGTTTCTCCTTTTTAATCTCATTACGCTATCTTGGCCCCCATCAAATGGAATGATGTCGCCCATGTTCAGAGTGTGTCTTCCTGCCTCAATTATTGATATGGAAATGCCTTCCCAGAAACCCTAGACATGTCTTAGTCAACGAGGTAATTCTAAATCCAAACACATTGACAATACACTGAACCCTTACAACCAGCACTGTGTTCAAGGATGAGAATGGGTTGTCAGAAAACTTATCTGGACCCAAACCCACAGAGCCAGACAGACCTGGGACATGACAATTGTGGAGCTGTATTCATGGAAAATGTGCAGTCAGCATTCCTGGTGCTAGGGAACAATATTCTCTTATTGGTACCACTTAAATTAAGAGGGGTTGAAGCTTGGAAATGGGACTTCAGCACTTGGGAGTCTAACCTAACCACTGGATTTTAGAGCAGGACCCCCGTTGAAGGAATCAGAGAAAGGACTGGAAGAGCTTGAAGGGGCTCGAGACCCCATATGAACAACAATGCCAAGCAACCAGAGCTTCCAGGGACTAAGCCACTACCTAAAGACTATACATGGACTGACCCTGGGCTCCAACCTCATAGGTAGCAATGAATAGCCTAGTAAGAGCACCAGTGGAAGGGGAAGACCTTGGTTCTGCCAAGACTGAACCCCCAGTGAACATGGTTGTTGGGGGGAGGGTGGTAATGGGGGGAGGATGGGAAGGGGAACACCAGTATAGAAGGGGAGGGGAAGGGGTTAGGGGGATGTTGGCCCAGAAACCGGGAAGGGAATAACAATCGAAATACTCAAGTTAATAAAGATTAAAAAAAAAAGAATTAGAAACAATAAAAAAGGGAAAGATGCTCAGAGTGATACTTGGCATCCACCCAACACAGGAACATTTGTAACTCACCCTCTGTTACTTCATGGTGACAGCATTGAAGCACTTCTAGCTTTAAAGGAGCTGGGCCACTTCCTCTGGGAGCAGGTGATAGTTGGTGTCTTAGATAGGGTTTTACTGCTGTGAACAGACACCATGACCAAGGCAACTCTTATAAGGACAACATTCAATTGGGGCTGGCTTATAGGTCAGTCCCATTATCATCAAGCCAGGAACATGACAACATCCAGGCAGGCACGATGCAGGAGGAGCTGAGAGTTCTACATCTTCATCTGAAGGCGGCTAGCAAAATACTGGCTTCCAGGCAGCTGAGAATTATTCCTCCAGATGTAAGAGTGCTGCTGTCTCTGTAGTTGCCCCTTCACATGCAAGGAATGAAATTTGCTTGCCGGGCAGTGGTGCACATTTGTAAAGCCTAACACTTGGCTGCTGGAGGCACGAAGGTCAGTAGTTCAAGGTTAAACAAGGCTGCACAGTGAATTCAAAGTCATCTTTGGCTACATAAAACCATGCCTCAGGAGAAGAAAAAGGAGGAGAGAAGAGGAGAAGAAGAGACACTTTCTTTTGTTCCTCCCCCTCCTTCTCTTCCTCCCTCTCTCTTCCTTCCTCCCTTCCCTTGTTATTTCTCTCAGAGTTCCTTTCCTTTCTCCTCCCTGCCTGACCTCTTCCCTCCTTCTGTAGTTTACAAACCTTAGTCGAGCCATTCCTCTCTTACAAATGACAATGGCATGTAAGAAAGTAAATTCTAGGTCATGCTTTTGTGCAGTTCACAGCCAGGAAAAAAAAAAACAAAACTATTTCAAGTCAGAGCTGAGTTCAAAATTGAGCCAGGCCATGAGATACCACTAGCTTCACAAAAACAAAGAAACCTTAAAATGTGATCACAGGCTCTCCGGAAGGGGCTGGATCGAGTACTCTAATCAGTGGCAGGATAGCAGCCTGTTGTAGAGCCCTGGCGGTCCCATCCCTGCTCGAGCTCTGTGCAGGAAGAGGCTAAACCTCAGGAGTGGGTTCCTGTCTGTCACAGGAATACTCTAACATGTGAAATTTTTTGCCTTGAATTACTAAGCTAAAAAAAACAAGCCAGAAAAACCTATTTGTCTAAAAATAATGGAGTTCTTACTTTTATCAGATTCTCCTAATCTCGACTGGATGTCTCTGCCCACACAGATTCCTGTCCTTCTCACACTTACCATGTGATGATGTGACGTCAGCAGGGAGGGTCCAGACAGGAAAGCAACAGCATGGCCTTCCTATCCTTGCTTCTTAGACCTGGTTAATTACAGCTTCCCAGGAGACTGGCATCCCTACTATAGCTAAGTCCCCAATATCCACCTTCTAATGCTTACTGTTATTTTTTGAAGGCCAAGCTTCCTTCCTTCCTTCTCTCCTTCCTTCCTTCCTTCCTTCCTTTGATCTGCCATTGTTGTTGTTGTTGTTGGAAGAGAGGGTCTCATGTGGCTCGGGATGGTCTTGAACTCCTCATTCTCTTGCCTGTACTTCCCAAGTGCAGAGATTGCATTTATTCCAGGCTGGCTGTGACTTCTATGAATTGAAGATGACTTTGAAAGTCTAATCCTTCTGGGGGCTGGCATGACAGATGTGTGCCACCACACACCCAGGTTATACAGTGGTGGTGGTCCACCTCAGGGCTTTGTGCCTCCTAGGCGAACTGAGTTACGTTCTTTTTCCGTACGATCATCAAAACCTGTCCATATGTCACTTTCCTACTTACAGATGGGGGAAAAAATGAGCTGAAGATAGAGATGCCGTGTCATTTGCCCAAGTCTTGCCAAGTCTTGCCTACCCAACTCCACAACTGGGGTTCTCAAAGTGTGATCCCTGGACTACCAACTTTAGTACTTCATTTAGAGAAACACAGAATCAGCAACTCTGAGAAGGCAAGTCCAACAAGATGTGTTCTGGCAAACTCTGGACAGGACTCGGTGCTTGTTAAAGGCTGGGACCTACTTAAGGAGCAAGCACTTCAACTTGGCACTGTGTCATTTGCCTGTAGTCACAGCTACTGATGAGACAGAGGTGGAGAAGCACTTTAGCCCAGAAGGTTGAGACACGTCTGGCCAGCAGAAGACAGCCTCTCTCAGAAGCCTGTAGCCTTCTCTGTGATGTAGTGCATCTCTTGTTCTCCAAATGCAAAACAAACAAAACAAAAAGCAAGCAAATGAGCAAAAAAAAATTACCATGGAGAGTAATCCAGGAAAACAGATGGGTTTTTCAATTCCCCCCAAAGATGTCTCCAAGGAATTAATGGTGACCGTTCAGTTTGTAAATTTAGCCTTCATCAAGGCTTCTATTTGCCTCAGGAGGACAGAAGGTAGTGAATAAGAGACAGGAGATAGAGGATGAGGGAGAAGGGGAAGGGAACGAGGGAGATTTGTCAAGGGAATTTGTCCTGGTGGGCTATAGAACAAAAGACGGCCCCTGGATAGAGAGGAGACATGTATGGGCCAGGGGCCAATGGTAGTGTATAACGGTAAAGGGGGAGACCTTGTTAGGATGAGGTCTTTAATTTTCACTGGGTGTATTAATCAGGTGAGCCAAAGGGGGCTTCTGATTGCTGGACTTCAGTACTTTGATAGCTGGACCTTGACAGCCTCAGGAGAAGGAAGCAGTCAAATAAGGAAATCGACCTCGGTGGCTGGCTTTAGGAATATAATCATGCCTGCCCTGCTTGAGCTGGCTACGGTCCCTTCAATCCATATTATTTATTATTCATTTAAAAAGTGAAGACACCCAAGCATGGCATGTGTCCTACAGCTCTAATCCTCACACTCAGGAGACAGAGGCAAGCCAATTTCTGAGTTTGAGGCTAGCCTAGTCTACATAGCAAGATTTATTCCAGGGCTACAAAATGAGATTCTGTCTCTAAAGAAAGAAAGAAAGAAACAAATAAACAAAACAGTACACAGATTATGCAATTTGCCCAACAACGTGGCAAATAAATTTTGAGCTGAGGCTCCAACTCCATTGTACTCCGTGTGCATGTTCTACTCACTGCTTCACCGCCAGCTCAGGCCTTTCTTGAGCAAGTCTCCTTGTTTGCAGTGTGTTAGAAAGTCTAACCTCCATGCATCAACTTGCGAGGTTTCTTTGCAGCCAAGCAAACCCAGGCTGTGGCTCCGCCGTCTTCTCCCCTGTAGTTGGTCCCCATCCCCAAGTGAATTAGGCATCCTGCTACCCTGTCTCTCATTTCTGTCCGCCCTTTAGTTTTTCAGGCCAGCATCCTCTCCTTATATGTCAGCATGGACAAACATCTTGTCTGCCAATTCCCACTTTCTAAGTCAGGTTATTTTATTCTTCCCTTCTCTTTAATCTTACCATCTCTGTTCTGAGCAGATACTTGGTACAAGTTCAAACACTGCTGCCTGTGGCGTGGCTGCTGCCTAACAAGGAACTCTCGGCCCACTTCGGAGCCACCCTCCTCGAAGCCACCCTCGAGTTTGCACCCTATATAGAGAGTTTGTCGACCATGGAGCAGGGGCTACAGAGAAGCTAGATATGAGTCAGGGAGGATCCTGCTTCTTTGCTTGTGAATTCCATCCTGATGGCCGCACCCATAGTAAGTGAGGTGCTGTAAACTGAAAAATGCAAAGATGGGAGTTTAGGAGGACAGCAAAGTCAGCATCTCAGGCTTGGCTCTATAATGGTCACGATGAGATGTCTGTAATGATGGGGGCGTGATCCCTGCAGAGATGCTTCCTCTCGGGACTCCTGGAGGCCAGGCCAAGTCAGGCTTCAAGAGAAACGGGAAGTTCTACCAACAAACAGAAGGGACAAGGAAACGTCTAGGCTCCTGCTCCAAGCACCCTACCGAGATGCACTTTATCTTTGGAGAAGGAAGTGTGAACTGAAATGAAATAAAAAGAGAGAGAAACAGCAAGAGAGTAGATTGGGTCGTCTTGACAAAGAATCTAATCCCTGTGTCACTCGAATTGCTAGGAGTTTTGACACCAGCACTAGCCACAGTTTCATGCCCAAGCGTCTGGGGAGCAAGATCATCAAAGAGTCTTGTCGGTGCCGCTGACCTTTTAATTTTCCAATGCACTAGAATCTTCCTAAGCTCTTTGCGTGCATGTCTTAGTCCGGTTTCTATTGTGACATAATAGCACAAGCAAAAGCAACTTGGAGAGGGGTTTCTCTCAGCTTACAACCTACAGGCTGTGCTCCATCACCGAGAGAAGTCAGGGCAGGAATTCAAGGCAGGAACCTGAAGGTAGGAACTGAAGCAGAGGCAGCAGAGGAGTGTGGGTTACCAGCTTTCTCCCCTCGGCTTTGGCAACCTAGTTTCTTAGACAACCCAGGACCACCGGCCAGGTGTCTTAGGGTCGCTTTTGTTATGATGAAACATCATGACCAAAACCAAGTTGGGGAAGAAAGGGTTTATTTGGCTTACACCTCCATATCGCTGTGTATCATTGGAGGAAGTTAGAGCAGGAACTCAAGCAGGATAAGAACCTGTAGTCAGGAGCTGGTGGAAGAGGTCATGGAGGAATGCTGTTGACTGGCTTGCTCCTCGTGACCTGCTCAGTCTGCTTTCTTATAGAAACTAGGACCACTAACCCAGCGACAATGGGATGAGCCCTCCCCCATCCAATCACTAATTTAAAAATGCCCTACACTATCACCCTAACACCCTATCTTGTGGGGCGTTTTTGTAATTGAAGTTCCCTCCTCTCAGATGACTTTAGCTTGTGTCAAGTTGACAAAAAGAAAAAAAAATTCAACCAGCACAGCACATTGACTAATTTACAACTTTCAATCATTTATAACCCAGTAAAACAGTTACCATCACTATCACAGGCCTTTGTAGGACAGAGAGAAGCTGACTGCCTTGCTGAAGGTCGCAGCTTTAAAGGTTCCAGAGCAGGAACTGAACACCACTCTGTTGGTCCCAAACTTCCTAGTCTTGACCCCACACTGACTACAACGCAATTCATAAAATGAGTAGTATTGATCGCTAATTTTATCAGTTCCTAAAATACAAATAAAGCACAACAGAAAGAAGCTTGAGTTGGAATCTTAATGTTACTCATGAAGTTTAGGACTTTGGGTGTTGACCCTAAGTATGGCTGTTGGGAGTGGGATCATGTGTGGCACCAGCACACAGTAGGTACTTAGTGAATCTTTCAATAACCTCATATTCATTGATGTGAGCCAGGCTTTAGGTCAGTGCTAAGACACAGACAGATAAGCATCTACAGAATTATTCAATAGACTGGACCAGTATGCACTTCTGCTTCCCCCACTGTGGAGAGGGAAGCAATTCCATTCAGACTGCTTCCACCAGGTCTTCTGAATGTCTCTGCAGACGTTGATGCAGGTCACCTCTGAAAACCTGAAACATGTCTACTTCACTCAGACACTGGGGAAAATGTGTGAAGATTTTGGAAGGTCCGCTTTGGGGCTCCCCTCTCTTGGGATATTAGTAACAGGCACCCTATTATACTAGCGTTGCCTATCTGGTTCTGGCTCCTGTCCAGTGCAAAGAGAAGAAAGAGAGTGGAGGTACGTTCCCTCCTCCCTGTCTCTAAGAGACAGTGGCATCCTTGGAACATGAAGGGTAGAAAGAGATACGCATTGCCACACAGACACCTCTCTGTCTCGCCTCCTTTTTTCCTGAGGATGCTTTTGACAAAACTTGTGGGTCATTCCAAGCCATGGGCTGCATTGATAACTTTGCCAGTCTTAGCTCTCAGCTCTGCACCCTGTTCAATGCACAACCGCAGCTCTGTGGAGGACTGTCCACGGAGACAAAGAAAAGCTCTTTGGAGGAGTCACACCTTTTCCCACAAGCTGTGTTTTCCTAGGAGGCTTTGTTTTCTCCCCCAGCAGCAAGGTAGAGCAAGTTGAACTAACTGCTCTTAAATCAATGAAGCCATTGTGTGAGCTTCCAAGAGCAAAGGGGTTTTTGTTGTTTCCTCCCCGCCCCTTCCCTCTCTCTTTCAGTGCTGGTTTGGAGGAGAAATTAAACCTGGCCACGGGCTATGAGGAGAAGAACCTGCATAGAGAAACCTTTCTTTCTTGATTGAGGCTTAGATTTCTGTGCAGATCCATAGATTTATAGCTAGAATTGTTACTAACAGGCGTTTACTTCTACACATAAGCTTTCACAATCTCTTCTACCCCTTCCCACCTCACACTGGTGCCAGGCTGAACCCCTGACAATAGGACTCCCTTCCCCAAGGTGCTAACCCGCTGTGTGCCTGGCACTCCTCCATTAGTCCTGCCAGTGGAAACAAAGGCAAATGTACTGAGATACCACCAATGCTTGCAAAGAATGGGAGACTCAACGGTTCACGCCCAGTGTGGACAAAGCTACGATCAAACTTCTAGAATGTTCTGATCTGCTGATTAAGCTGGGGAGGAGAGTAGTGGTATTTATTTCACTGTTACTCCTCTGTTCACAGATGAGTTGGACAGATTCTATTCTCAGTTCTGAGCTAGTTTTTAACAGCAATGAGAGCCAAGACATTTCAATGGGTAAGAATAGTACTTTGAGCAAACGATGCTAGGACAGGCAACTCAGAAATGTTGCTGGTACATGCATCATACAAAGGAAGGGAGCTGGACTCTGTGTCAGTTGGCTCAGATGGCTCAGAGTTGAGGGCTTAAACAATTGACATTTATTTCCGTGTGGTTCAGGAGGCTAGGAGTGGATTCTAATGAGAGTTCTCTTCCTGTGTTCTCATATGGCAAGAGCATGGAAGAAACCACCATCTCTCATCTCATCCAATAAGGCCTCACCCTAATGACTCCCCATCTCCAGACCCAGCCACTCTGGGGTTGACTACAACATACAAATTTTGGGAGCAAGATACAACTCAGTTAATAGCGACGTTATCCTCACTCGGTTTTGTACAAACTAACTCTAGAGACCAGAAGCCAAACAAAACAGCACAACCTATAAAACCTTTAAAGGAGAATATTAAAGTGAATCTCTACTACCATGGGTTGACCAAAGCCTAAAATGCTTTGGCTAATGATACCAACTGGAGCCTGGGAAGACAGCTCACTGCATAAGGCCACTTACTTGAGGACTGAGTTCAAATCCCCAGCACCCATATAAAAAGCCAGTATGGCCAGGAATACAGTGTCACCTGGCACTGTAGGGGGCAGAAGCAGGAGGATGATTGCTAAGGCTTCCTACTGCTAGCCTAGGTCCAGGTTCAGTGAGAGATCCCATCTCAAGGAAATATGGCGGAGAGTTAGTGAGGCTGGATCCCCCTGTTCTCCTCTGGCTTCTCTGTATGTTCACACTCATCCACATATGCCATATGCACATCCAATAAATAAATTAAAGTATATCACAGGCCAAAAAACTTACAAAAAGAAAAATACAGACAACTTGATCCATGCAAAATTTGAAACTTTATTTTTAAAACTTTTATGAGTATATAGTATTTTATATAATGATGAGTTTCACTACAATATTTTTACACATGTATATAAAGTACTGTCACCATATTCACACCCACTACCCTCTACAGTCCCCCTTTCACTCCTTCCTCTTTCCAACTTGCCTCCTTCCTTCCCCTTCCCCCATGATCAGTGAGTGTGTGTGTGTGTGTGTGTGTGTGTGTGTGTGTGTGTGTGTGTTGACTTCTGTTAAGGTTTCTCACATGAGCATGGGTGAAGGAGCTATTTAAAGGATCATAGACAACTTACTGTTGTCTACAGCACTGAAAACAACTTCATTTTCTTCCCTCAGAAACCACTGTCTATAGATCCTCAGGGAGCAACAGGGCCCCACTTGCTCCTCCCCTCTCCCTGACGGAATGTTGATGGGCCCAATCTAAAATTATAAATGTTTGTGCTTCCATGGATACCATATCGAAAATGGATAACTCAGAGAGCAGGAGAAAACTGAAATTCTATGCCATAAGGGATTTAAATCTTGAATACCTAAGGAATTCTTACAACCCAACAATAAGGCAACAGCCCAATTAAAATACAGGCAAAAATTGTTTTTGAAAAACTGTCTCCCAAAGAAGATTTTTAAAATGGCCAGTGAACTCATGCAAAACTGTCCGTTTTCATTGCTCATCAGGAAGTTGTAAATAAAAGCACAATTAGATGACATTTTATACCCGTTAGAAGAAGAGAATCAGGAAGATAGACCGTAACCATAACGAGGGTTGGGGAATGTGGAGGAATCAGAATCTTCACACATAGCTGATGGGATGAAAATGGTTATGGCCACTTTGGAAATCAGTCCACCAATCCCTTAAAAGGCTAAGCCTAAACTTAGACTATGAACCAAAAAACATGTACCCACAAATGAAACTCTATGCATGATGCTGATAGCAAAATTAGTTACAAGTGATACCCAAGGGGAGCCACCCAAGTGTCCATCAAATGATGAGGATCAACATTATTGGTAAATCTATATGATAGAATATCCTTTGGTTTTAAAAGTAGAATAAATACCGACCCGTACTCAAGGAGGATGATGTATAAAGTTATTATGTTAGTTTAGAAAAGCCAGCCACAAAAATAAAAAAAATATCATTCCGTTTGTATGAAATCTGGAGTAAGTAAATTTAGCAGCTTCGTAGACTGCTTTGTGTAGAGTGGAGAAATTCTACAGGGGAGTGACTGCGAGTGGTTTCAGGGATACTTTGAGGGATTGAGAACGTGTTCCAGAAATGGTTGTGATGGGGCACAACAGTGTGACACATACCTAAAACCCCTGGAGCCTACAGTTTTACGCTCTGGGTTTGGTTTTGCCATACTGGAGGTTCTTCATGCTGGGCAAGCATCCTGCCAGTGAGCTTCATTGCCAGCCAGGAATCTGTCTTAGATGCATGAAGTGGGTGACGTGTGATTTACATCCGGCCAAGCCAGGTCTATCAAGATGTGTGAATACAACTAGAAAATAAATAAATAAAATAAAACATAAAACCAGGTACCAGAGAGACAAACAAAGGAAGGTTGGAAAGGTGGGATTCATTCATTCCAGGGCGGGGGGGGGGGACGACTTCAGAATATCTGAAAACTAGAGAAACAGAACAGAGGTAAATAAGCTCAAACACCAAGCTGGAGGTTAAACTGCATTAAAGTGAGCAAAGCGATCACATGTCAGTCGTGATCTGAAAGAGTCAGGGCATGGGAGCAGGGCTGTGCCCCACTCCGAATGTTTGCTGAGGGAAGGAAACGGAGCCTGCACAGACCAGCCTTGTTTCCCTTTCCCGGAAGTGAATACGCGTCTGATAAGTAACAGATAGATAGATAGATAGATAGATAGATAGATAGATAGATAGATAGATAGATGGATGGATGGATGGATGGATGGATGGATGGATGGATAGATAGATAGATAGATAGATAGATAGAATGATAGATAAAACACAACAGCTTTTTCCTAGGCTATAAAATCAACAGACTGGAGGTGATATTAAACACAGAGAGACCCTGGTCAGGTGGGCACTCCTGAGGCTGCAGAGCAGAAGAGACCACCAACACTACCCACCACTGCCCACATCCCTGGCCCAAGAGGAAACTGTATAAGGCTTCTGGGCTCCCATGGGGGAGGGCCCAGGAGCGGCAGGACCCCCGCCTGAGACACCACCGGAACCTGAGGGAAACAGACCGGATAAACAGTTCTCTGCACCCAAATCCCGTGGGAGGGAGAGCTGAACCTTCAGAGAGGCAGACAAGCCTGGGAAACCAGAAGAGACTGCTCTCTGTACATACATCTCAGACGCCAGAGGAAAACACCAAAGGCCACCTGGAACCCTGGTGCACTGAAGCTCCTGGAAGGGGCGGCACAGGTCTTCCTGGTTGCTGCCGCCACAGAGAGCCCTTGGGCAGCACCCCGCCTGGTGAACTCAAGACACAGGCCCACAGGAACAGCTGAAGACCTGCAGAGAGGAAAAACTACACGCCCGAAAGCAGAACACTCTGTCCCCATAACTGACTGAAAGAGAGGAAAACAGGTCTACAGCACTCCTGACACACAGGCTTATAGGACAGTCTAGCCACTGTCAGAAATAGCAGAACAAAGTAACACTAGAGATAATCTGATGGCGAGAGGCAAGCGCAGGAACCCAAGCAACAGAAACCAAGACTACATGGCATCATCGGAGCCCAATTCTCCCACCAAAACAAACATGGAATATCCAAACACACCAGAAAAGCAAGATCTAGTTTCAAAATCATATTTGATCATGATGCTGGAAGACTTCAAGAAAGACGTGAAGACCTCCCTTAGAGAACAAGTAGAAGCCTACAGAGAGGAATCCCAAAAATCCCTGAAAGAATTCCAGGAAAACACAATCAAACAGTTGAAGGAATTAAAAATGGAAATAGAAGCAATCAAGAAAGAACACATGGAAACAACCCTGGATATAGAAAACCAAAGGAAGAGACAAGGAGCCGTAAATACAAGCATCACCAACAGAATACAAGAGATGGAAGAGAGAATCTCAGGAGCAGAAGATTCCATAGAAATCATTGACTCAACTGTCAAAGATAATGTAAAGCGGAAAAAGCTACTGGTCCAAAACATACAGGAAATCCAGGACTCAATGAGAAGATCAAACCTAAGGATAATAGGTATAGAAGAGAGTGAAGACTCCCAGCTCAAAGGAACAGTAAATATCTTCAACAAAATCATAGAAGAAAACTTCCCTAACCTAAAAAAAGAGATACCCATAGGCATACAAGAAGCCTACAGAACTCCAAATAGATTGGACCAGAAAAGAAACACCTCCTGTCACCTAATAGTCAAAACACCAAACGCACAAAATAAAGAAAGAATATTAAAAGCAGTAAGGGAAAAAGGTCAAGTAACATATAAAGGCAGACCTATCAGAATCACACCAGACTTTTCGCCAGAAACTATGAAGGCCAGAAGATCCTGGAATGATGTCATACAGACCCTAAGAGAACACAAATGCCAGCCCAGGTTACTGTATCCTGCAAAACTCTCAATTAACATAGATGGAGAAACCAAGATATTCCATGACAAAACCAAATTTACACAATATGTTTCTACAAATCCAGCACTACAAAGGATAATAAATGGTAAAGCCCAACATAAGGAGGCAAGCTATACCCTAGAAGAAGCAAGAAACTAATCGTCTTGGCAACAAAACAAAGAGAATGAAAGCACACAAACATAACCTCACATCCAAATATGAATATAACGGGAAGCAATAATCACTATTCCTTAATATCTCTCAACATCAATGGGCTTAACTCCCCAATAAAAAGACATAGATTAACAAACTGGATACGCAACGAGGACCCTGCATTCTGCTGCCTACAGGAAACACACCTCAGAGACAAAGACAGACATTACCTCAGAGTGAAAGGCTGGAAAACAATTTTCCAAGCAAATGGTCAGAAGAAGCAAGCTGGAGTAGCCATTCTAATATCAAATAAAATCAATTTTCAACTAAAAGTCATCAAAAAAGATAAGGAAGGACACTTCATATTCATCAAAGGAAAAATCCACCAAGATGAACTCTCAATCGTAAATATCTATGCCCCAAATACAAGGGCACCTACATATGTAAAAGAAACCTTACTAAAGCTCAAAACACACATTGCACCTCACACAATAATAGTGGGAGATTTCAACACCCCACTCTCATCAATGGACAGATCATGGAAACAGAAATTAAACAGAGATGTAGACAGACTAAGAGAAGTCATGAGCCAAATGGACTTAACGGATATTTATAGAACATTCTATCCTAAAGCAAAAGGATATACCTTCTTCTCAGCTCCTCATGGTACTTTCTCCAAAATTGACCATATAATTGGTCAAAAAACGGGCCTCAACAGGTACAGAAAGATAGAAATAATCCCATGCGTGCTATCGGACCACCACAGCCTAAAACTGGTCTTCAATAACAATCAAGGAAGAATGCCCACATATACTTGGAAATTGAACAATGCTCTACTCAATGATAACCTGGTCAAGGAAGAAATAAAGAAAGAAATTAAAAACTTTTTAGAATTTAATGAAAATGAAGGTACAACATACCCAAACTTATGGGACACAATGAAAGCTGTGCTAAGAGGAAAACTCATAGCGCTGAGTGCCTGCAGAAAGAAACAGGAAAGAGCATATGTCAGCAGCTTGACAGCACACCTAAAAGCTCTAGAACAAAAAGAAGCAAATACACCCAGGAGGAGTAGAAGGCAGGAAATAATCAAACTCAGAGCTGAAATCAACCAAGTAGAAACAAAAAGGACCATAGAAAGAATCAACAGAACCAAAAGCTGGTTCTTTGAGAAAATCAACAAGATAGATAAACCCTTAGCCAGACTAACGAGAGGACACAGAGAGTGCGTCCAAATTAACAAAATCAGAAATGAAAAGGGAGACATAACTACAGATTCAGAGGAAATTCAAAAAATCATCAGATCTTACTATAGAAACCTATATTCAACAAAACTTGAAAATCTTCAGGAAATGGACAAGTTCCTAGACAGATACCAGGTACCGAAGTTAAATCAGGAACAGATAAACCAGTTAAACAACCCCATAACTCCTAAGGAAATAGAAGCAGTCATTAAAGGTCTCCCAACCAAAAAGAGCCCAGGTCCAGACGGGTTTAGTGCAGAATTCTATCAAACCTTCATAGAAGACCTCATACCAATATTATCCAAACTATTCCACAAAATTGAAACAGATGGATCACTACCGAATACCTTCTACGAAGCCACAATTACTCTTATACCTAAACCACACAAAGACACAACAAAGAAAGAGAACTTCAGACCAATTTCCCTTATGAATATCGACGCAAAAATACTCAACAAAATTCTGGCAAACCGAATCCAAGAGCACATCAAAACAATCATCCACCATGACCAAGTAGGCTTCATCCCAGGCATGCAGGGATGGTTTAATATACGGAAAACCATCAACGTGATCCATTATATAAACAAACTGAAAGAACAAAACCACATGATCATTTCATTAGACGCTGAGAAAGCATTTGACAAAATTCAACACCCCTTCATGATAAAAGTCCTGGAAAGAATAGGAATTCAAGGCCCATACCTGAACATATTAAAAGCCATATACAGCAAACCAGTTGCTAAAATTAAACTAAATGGAGAGAAAGTTGAAGCAATCCCACTAAAATCAGGGACTAGACAAGGCTGCCCACTCTCTCCCTACTTATTCAATATAGTTCTTGAAGTTCTAGCCAGAGCAATCAGAAAACAAAAGGAGGTCAAGGGGATACAGATCGGAAAAGAAGAAGTCAAAATATCACTGTTTGCAGATGATATGATAGTATATTTAAGTGATCCCAAAAGTTCCACCAGAGAACTACTAAAGCTGATAAACAACTTCAGCAAAGTGGCTGGGTATAAAATTAACTCAAATAAATCAGTAGCCTTCCTCTACACAAAAGAGAAACAAGCCGAGAAAGAAATTAGGGAAACGACACCCTTCATAATAGACCCAAATAATATAAAGTACGTCGGTGTGACTTTAACCAAGCAAGTAAAAGATCTGTACAATAAGAACTTCAAGACACTGAAGAAAGAAATTGAAGAAGACCTCAGAAGATGGAAAGTTCTCCCATGCTCATGGATTGGCAGGATTAATATAGTAAAAATGGCCATTTTACCAAAAGCAATCTACAGATTCAATGCAATCCCCATCAAAATACCAATCCAATTCTTCAAAGAGTTAGACAGAACAATTTGCAAATTCATCTGGAATAACAAAAAACCCAGGATAGCTAAAGCTATCCTCAACAATAAAAGGACTTCAGGGGGAATCACTATCCCTGAACTCAAGCAGTATTACAGAGCAATAGTGATAAAAACTGCATGGTATTGGTACAGAGACAGACAGATAGACCAATGGAATAGAATTGAAGACCCAGAAATGAACCCACACACCTATGGGCACTTGATTTTTGACAAAGGAGCCAAAACCATCAAATGGAAAAAAGATAGCATTTTCAGCAAATGGTGCTGGTTCAACTGGAGGTCAACATGTAGAAGAATGCAGATCGATCCATGCTTATCACCCTGTACAAAGCTTAAGTCCAAGTGGATCAAGGACCTCCACATCAAACCAGACACACTCAAACTAATAGAAGAAAAACTAGGGAAGCATCTGGAACACATGGGCACTGGAAAAAATTTCCTAAACAAAACACCAATGGCTTACGGTCTAAGATCAAGAATCGACAAATGGGATCTCATAAAACTGCAAAGCTTCTGTAAGGCAAAGGACACTGTGGTTAGGACAAAACGGCAACCAACAGATTGGAAAAAGATCTTTACCAATCCTACAACAGATAGAGGCCTTATATCCAAAATATACAAAGAACTCAAGAAGTTAGACCGCAGGGAAACAAATAACCCTATTAAAAAATGGGGTTCAGAGCTAAACAAAGAATTCACAGCTGAGGAATGCCGAATGGCTGAGAAACACCTAAAGAAATGTTCAACATCTTTAGTCATAAGGGAAATGCAAATCAAAACAACACTGAGATTTCACCTCACACCAGTGAGAATGGCTAAGATCAAAAACTCAGGGGACAACAGATGCTGGCGAGGATGTGGAGGAAGAGGAACACTCCTCCATTATTGGTGGGATTGCAAACTGGTACAACCATTCTGGAAATCAGTCTGGAGAATCCTCAGAAAGTTGGACATTGAACTGGCTGAGGATCCAGCTATACCTCTCTTGGGCATATACCCAAAAGATGCCCCAACATATAAAAAAGATACGTGCTCCACTATGTTCATTGCAGCCTTATTTATAATAGCCAGAAGCTGGAAAGAACCCAGATGCCCTTCAACAGAGGAATGGATACAGAAAATGTGGTACATCTACACAATGGAATATTACTCAGCTATCAAAAACAACGACTTTATGAAATTCGTAGGCAAATGGTTGGAACTGGAAAAATCATCCTGAGTGAGGTAACCCAATCACAGAAAGACATACATGGTATGCACTCATTGATAAGTGGCTATTAGCCCAAATGCTTGAATTACCCTAGATGCCTAGAACAAATGAAACTCAAGACGGATGATCAAAATGTGAATGCTTCACTCCTTCTTTAAAAGGGGAACAAGAATACCCTTGGCAGGGAAGAGAGAGGCAAAGTTTAAAACAGAGACTGAAGGAACACCCATTCAGAGTCTGCCCCACATGTGGCCCGTACATATATAGCCACCCAATTAGACAAGATGGATGAAGCAAAGAAGTGCAGGCCGACAGGAGCCGGATGTAGATCGCTCCTGAGAGACACACCCAGAATACAGCAAATACAGAGGCGAATGCCAGCAGCAAACCACTGAACTGAGAATAGGACCCCCGTTGAAGGAATCAGAGAAAGAACTGGAAGAGCTTGAAGGGGCTCGAGACCCCATATGTACAACAATGTCAAGCAACCAGAGCTTCCAGGGACTAAGCCACTACCTAAAGACTATACATGGACTGACCCTGGACTCTGACCTCATAGGTAGCAATGAATATCCTAGTAAGAGCACCAGTGGACGGGGAAGCCCTGGGTCCTGCTAAGACTGAACCCCCAGTGAACTAGACTGGTGGGGGGAGGGCGGCAATGGGGGGAGGGTTGGGAGGGGAACACCCATAAGGAAGGGGAGGGGGGAGGAGGATGTTTGCCCGGAAACCGGGAAAGGGAATAACACTCGAAATGTATATAAGAAATACTCAAGTTAATAAAAAAAAACAAAAAACAAAAAAAACAGAGAGACGGGGAATCTCTCACCGTCATCGTCATGTGGTAGCAAGCCCTGCTATTAGTAGAGAGCTTTCCTAAGCACACTCTCTACGTACTTAGGGTCACATTATACATGCAGTGCTCTGTCTGTATACAGTGTCTCACAACTACTTTCAATGTTTTCCACTATTTAAAATTCTCATAGTGCCAGGGTGTTGAGGTTGGAGTTGATGGGTGGGAGTGGGAGCATCCTCACAGAAGCAGGGGGAGGTGAGAGGGGGAAGGTGAGAGTGGGGAGGGGGATAACATTTGAAAATGTAAGTACATAAAATATCCAAGAAAAAATAAAATTAAAAAAATAAAATAAAATTATCATAAGAATTACATCAAAATAAGGAACAGTCTGTCCGTAGCTCACACAACCATTTCCGCAGTTCAGGTGATTGTTTTTAACTGCATCTCAGCATGGTGGCACAGATCTATAACCCAGCACTGGAGGAGGCAAAGGGATCACAGATTTGAGGCCAACCTAAGCTACATAGTGAGTCCCAGGCAAACCTGGGAAACTCAGTGAGACTCTGTCTGAAGAAAAACAAAGGAAAACTTAAGCAATAATTTCTTTTCTGACATATTCAAATTTTTCATAAACATAATTTATAGTGTGAAACTATTTAATAATCTTCACAGTCCTCATCAAAAGTATTATATTAGCTTATATGTTAATAGAAATATATAATATTCCCATCTGTCTACACAATACGAAGGCTCTTAAAAATAACTCCAATTCCTTTTCTGAGAGGGAACTCTTGGGAAAGATTTTCAACAGAGCATTATTTACGACGGGGAGACTTGGAGGAAAATGCTCAGCGTAAGTGGAAAAGCTAGCTACCTCATGCTGGTTATTTCTCAGTAATCTGAGTTGTTTCAAAGAATATGAAATGACAAAGGAAAGTGAGTACTGGTTTTCTTGTTTGTTTTTAGACAGATTCTCGAGTATTCAAGGCTGGCCTTGAATTCTCTATGTTGCCGAGGATAGCCCTGAACCTCTTTCTGCTTCCAGCTCCCAAGTGCTGGGATGAGGTCGTGCCCCCACCACACCTGTTAATGTGATGCTGGAGATTGAACCTGGGGCTTCGTGTGTGCTAGGCAAATGCTCTGAGCTGCACTCTTTCCTCCGTTTCATTAATGCTCACATGAAGTGACCTGCATGTTAAACACCAAATTCTTTGTGAGGTCCTGTAATACAGAAACACTGATAGACCTCATTGTGGGATCACAGATGGATTTATTCTCTTAAGTATTTTCCATGTTTACGAAAGAGCTATATAATTTTATCACTATGTAGACTACTTATTTATTCATTGTGCTTTACTCTCTCATTGTCACAGGGAAGATCCCACGTGACCCTTGTGCACTGTGTCTGGTTTTCTCCAAGTGTCACCCACCCAGGGGCCTGGGCTGCAGTGACATTGAGAGCCCCAACAATGGATGCACAGGAGGCCAACATCCAAATAAAGATCTAATTCTTGGCTAAGCACTGAATGCGGTGAACCTGGAGAAAGCTTGTAACTCCAGCTTCAAAACTCTCTCCAGAGAGCAAAATTCTTCGGACAGAAAGCAAGACGTACCCAACACTCTTATCACCACAACTGCGTCTCCTGCTGCAATGCTCCACATGACTTCTACCTTCTACAGCAGCCTGCTGGATTTCACACTGAGTGAGACTGAAACGGGAGGAAAGAAAGCCTAGAAGAACAAGGACGGTTGGACAGAAAACTGGAGTCTTGTCTGTAAGCCATTCAGAATGATTCAACCCCTGGTCAGGCAGTAACAAGGTGTAGAATTATCTAGGCAGAGTTATAAGGCGAACAAGAACTTGGGGAGCTCAACTGATGCTGGCACCTGTGAATAATCCGATGGAAAAGGCTGTATTTGTCCTATATAAAAAGGTAAGTGGCAGTGGCTCCCGAGGGAGTCGAGTTCGTTGATCAAATGCTTTACCTTCCCAGGTTACTAATGTGTGGTAGTTGTCATTACCGTGGCCTGGAACCCAGTCGAGCCAGTGAGAGCCCTTAGTGGTTCCGCTTGGCAGACTTAGTCCAGTGTACTTAGGCTCGATAACGCTGTATAACGGAGCTACTTGAAGACTTACTGGTCTACCAAGTTACAGTGCTCAGCAAATTCAAAGCTACACTCAAACTCCATTTCACCCCAGCCAGAAAGGCTGTTGTCAAGACAACAGATGACAACAAATGCTGGTGCGGACATGGGGAAGGGGCTCCTTATACACTTTTGATAGGAGTGTAAATGGGTGAAATCAAAACCTAAAAATAGATTCACCATAAATCCAGCTATGACGCTCCCTTGTGTCGATCCAAACAATTCTAAGTCAGCATATCACAGAGACACATACACATCCATATTTGTTGTCAAGATACAGAACCAACCTAGAAGTCTACCAGTAGATGAATGGTGTGGTGGTTTGAACAAAAATGGTTCCCACAGACTCATGCGTTTGAATGCTTGGCCCACAGGGAGTGGTCCTGCTAGGAGGTGAGGCCTTGTTGGAGGAAGCATATTGGGTGGGATCTGATGTCTCTTATATATGCTTCATGTGGAACACAGTCCCCTACTGCTTCCTACAGATCAAGATGTATAACTCTCGCCTCCTCCAGCCGTGTCTACCCACTCGCTGCTGTGCTTCCTGCCGTGGTGACAACGGACTAAACCTCTGAAACTGTAAGCCAGCCCCAATTGAACGTTTTCCTTTATGAGAGTTACCATGGTCATGTTGTCTCTTCACAGCAATAAAGCCCCAACTAAGACAGAAGTATGAAAGACAATGTGGTGTATGTATACAGTGTCTTACTTGGCTATAAAGAATAAAACTGTATCATTTGCGAGAAAAACAGATGGGACTGGAAATTATAATATTAAGGAGGATGAGTCAGAATCAGAAAGACAAACACTGCATTTTTCTCTCGTGTAGAATGTAGAGTCTAGTGAATAGATGAGACATAAGTAGAAGACAGACTAGGAAGGAAAAGGAAAACACCCGAAGCAGTGGGCCCTTGCTGCATGGATAACAATGGTCGGGAGACATTCTCATGACGCACACGTGCCTGAGATACAAAAAAACCAAACTGGAAGGCACAGGCTGTTTTCAAGGCCCTGTCACTTCACGCCCACTAATCTTCTCTCTGGCCAAACCCTAAGTGGCAGGAAGCGGTCTCAGTAGTCACAAGGCCACAGCAAGCACAGGCTGAGTGACTTAGAACTCTGGGAATAACTGGGGTATAGTGTAGATTCCGTCTCCACATAGCAGCCAGTCTTCCTCTGCTGCCTCTCTTCTCTGGCTTCCTCAGCGATACTCACGCTCCAACATTCCTCTCAGAACGCACTGGCCAAACTGACAAGTGCCAGGATTTGTCCAGCATTCCGAGGAAACACAATTAGAAGATGTGAGTGAGTGTAAAAGATGAACGATGTAGCCCAGGAACAGAGTGCTTAACCGGTCCATCCGACACCCTGGATTTGAGTCCCAGCACAGCATCGACTATGAAGACAAAAAAAAAAAAAGAAAACTTGACTCCAAAGAACTTGGAGCAAAGTGGAGGGAGCAATGTAGTTGGTAGCTTGATCCAGGAAGGAAGTCCAAATAATTGCACCAAAACAAAGAAAAAGAAGCAAAGAAGGCCCTTAAATGTTTTCATTTTTTTCTATTATCACAGAGGCTTAGCATAGGGAAAAATGAGACTCTATGAGTAGAGCCTCCATCCATTATAATTTTACTCAACTCTTTGCTACTGTCCAGACATTTTCTATTGTTGATTTGCTTTTTAGACACGTGGTCTCGCTCTGAAATCCAGGCTGGCTTCAAATGCACAGTCCTCCTGCTTTAGCCTCCCAACTCAGGGATAACAGGCCTCTTGTCACCAGGCCTTGCTCAAACCTGGTTGCTTTGTATATGTCTGTTTGTTTGCTTGGTAGTACGGGGGACAGAACTCAGAGCCCTGTGCATGCTGGGCAGACACTCTACCACTGAGCCATGTCCCAGTCCCCATTTTTTTCATTTACAGTATCTAATACAGGGGAAATGCTATGTAAATAATATTGCAGAGATAATGACAGAATTTTAAGTATATGCTCAGTATACATATATGTATATGCTCAGTATATGCTCAGTTACTTCAAGCCCTCCCTCTCACTGAACCCTTTCCTTTCTGTATCTCATGTGTACCTCAGGCTTCCTTGATGTCCTAAAGTCCCTTTGTTCTGTCTTATGGGCCTCTTTATGGTTTCCTGGCCTCCCACACACACACTTTCTTCCACCTAAATACACAGTTAATACTTAGAGCCTGGTGTCTCCATATCAGGGGCTATAGACAGTATTTGTCTTTCTAAGTCTGAGTTGTCTTAATATAACATGTTTCAGTTTTGCCCATTTTCTTAAAGCTTTCAAAATTTCATTTTTTAGGGATAAATAAGATTTCATTGAGCATACTTACCACACTTTCCTTATTCATTCACCTGTTGATGGATACCTAGACTGACTGCATTCCCCTGCTTTGTGGAAAAGTCAACAATAATCATGGATGTGCAAGTGTCTCTGTTGTGGGTGAGAGCCTGTAATGCACCCAGGAGTGGTACAGCTGGTAACGTGTGTGGCAGCGGAGGGTGTTCTATGGTCTCACCCCTAGATAAAGAACTACAGGGGTTGGGGATTTAGCTCAGTGGTAGAGCGCTTGCCTACGAAGCGCAAGGCCCTGGGTTCGGTCCCCAGCTCCGAAAAAAAGAACCAAAAAAAAAAAAAAAAAAGAACTACAGGCAACTGAGGAGTACTGAAAGCAGAAGACATATTCTTTCCGAGGAATGAGCCCCCTAATTGGTTATCCAATACCAGGTGATCATCCCTGAAATTTAGATAGATAGATAGATAGATAGGTAGATAGATAGATAGATAGATAGATAGATAGATAGATAGATAGATAGATAGATAGATCAAATGCTAAATGGATCCAGCAAGCTATATTAGATATTTAGGTGAATGTGTGTGTGTGTGTGTGTGTGTGTGTGTGTGTGTGTGTGTGTGTGTGAAATAGTTATAAAGAGGCCATCAACTTAAGAGAGAATGTAGGAGGAATGGATACAGAAAATGTGGTACATCTACACAATGGAATATTACTCAGCTATCAAAAACAATGACTATGAAATTTGTAGGCAAATGGATGGAACTGGAAAATATCATCCTGAGTGAGGTAACCCAATCACAGAAAGACATACATGGTATGCACTCATTAATAAGTGGCTATTAGCCCAAATGCTTGAATTACCCTAGATGCCTAGAACAAATGAAACTCAAGACGGATGATCAAAATGTGAATGCTTCACTCCTTCTTTAAAAGGGGAACAAGAATACCCTTGGCAGGGAATAGAGAGGCAAAGATTAAAACAGAGACAGAAGGAACACCCATTCAGAGCCTGCCCCACATGTGGCCCATACATATACAGCCATCCAATTAGACAAGATGGATGAAGCAAAGAAGTGCAGACCGACAGGGGGCAGATGTAGATCGCTCCTGAGAGACACAGCCAGAATACAGCAAATACAGAGGCGAATGCCAGCAGCAAACCACTGAACTGAGAACGGGACCCCCGTTGAAGGAATCAGAGAAAGAACTCGAAGAGCTTGAAGGAGCTCGAGATCCCTTATGAACAACAATGCCAAGCAACCAGAGCTTCCAGGGACTAAGCCACTACCTAAAGACTATACATGGACTGACCCTGGACTCTGACCCCATAGGTAGCAATGAATATCCTAGTAAGAGCACCAGTGGAAGGGGAAGCCCTTGGTCCTGCTAAGACTGAACCCCCAGTGAACGTGATTGTTGGAGGGAGGGCGACAAGGGGGGGAGGATGGGGAGGGGAACACCCATAACAAAGGGGGGGGGAGAGGGCTGGGGATTTAGCTCAGTGGTAGAGCACTTACCTAGGAAGCACAAGGCCCTGGGTTCGGTCCCCAGCTCCGGAAAAAAAAAAAAAAGAAGGGGAGGGGGAGGGATTAGGGGGATGTTTGCCCGGAAACTGGGAAAGGGAATAACACTCGAAATGTAAATAAGAAACACTCAAGTTAATAAAAGAGAGAGAGAGGGAGAGAGAGAGAGAGTAGAATATAGGAGGAAGGAAAGGGAAGGGGGACAATTATGTAATTATATTTTGGTTTTAATAAAATAGATTAGGTTTCCATAGCAGTATACATTTATCTCTAGGCTGTCTCTCATGTCCTGTCAGTCCACATGTCTCTTTTCGTGCCAGTAACATTCAGTCTCACTTTTCTTGTAATTGCAGAGCAGTGAAAATCAAAGGGGAGGAAACCAAACAAGATTGAGCATTGAAGCTCTGGGAACGGACTACTTAAATATCAATGAGTCTCATCTTCCTCACTCAACTACAAGTGCTTAGTGAGTTCGCTCCTGCAGACTTCGTCTTGTGGTTGTTTTGAGACAGGGTCCCTCCTCATAGCTCTAGCTGTCCTAGAACTCTCTGTGTAGACCAGGCTGGCCTCCAACTCACAGAGATCTGCCTAGGTCTGCCTCCTGAGGGGCCTGTGCTAGCACACCTGGTTTAACTTTTAAATATCTGTAGCACACACATGCACACAACTTACTTGTGCAAGCGTGGGACCATTGATTACGTGCTACTGACAGTAGATTGATTTTCCTCCTCATGCAACTACATCATTTTAGATCATGCCTCACACTTCATTTATGAATTACCATAAATGCTTAAACCAATGCCCGCATATGGAAGTTTAGGTTATTTCCAATTTTTCAGAATTACTTTCTACATGCACAATAATTCACGTCAGATCACACACAAGTGAAAGCATTCTTCTTTTCATTTTCACATCTTAGAAATCTCAGCAGTACCCTGTTGACAATACATAGAACCAGTCTTTTGGTGATAGAGTGTGGGTGGCCAGGGAGGAGATCTTGTGGCTGGGAGGAAATTAGTCATTTTTGAAAGGGAATGTGTGTGCACGCGTTGACTGCAATCTACTCACATTCTATAGATTCGGGTTGGCTTCAGCACACAGACCATGTTTTGGAACAGCATTAGCACTCCTAAATTCAGATGTTTATCTCAACCTCTCTGGTCTGCCAACTGGGCTGGAGATGAAACCAGGCTCCCGGGAGGCAATCCTGCCACTTCTGGAAGGCGAAGGAACCCTGTGGACTCTTGGGTCACTAGGAAGGAAATGCCACCCAGTCCCTCAGACCATCTCCATCACCACAGCAGGGGATGGTGGCCAAGACACCATGACACGGGTCAGGCACAGCTCAAAGCCAGTATCCATCTGGCTGATGGCAAATGAAGCCAGCATTCGAGGGAAGGTTTGGAAGGCAGAAGGCCAACCCAACTGCACCACAAACCAAGGAATCATTCCTTCTCCAATTCTCCCCCACGAGAGGCATCAAGGTGACACAGCCTAAAGCAGGTGTTGGAACGGCCGCTGCTATGCAAGCAGAGACACATGGGCACCGGAAGAATGTATTTTCTTCCCAAATCCTTGCAGTAAACCAAGAATGCCCAACTAAAGACTTCAGCCACATCCAGAGATGAAAAGGTTGAAGTCTTCCATCAAGGCCTTCTTAAAATGTAAGGTTAGCATAGTAGATTTCTAGAATGGCTGTGCCTCGAAGGGCTGTGGAGATTTTATCCAATGTCTATGCTCTTCACCAGCAATGTGGGCCTCAGAGGAGGCGGCAGCCCTCCTCACTGCCACTGGGAGTTGGTGGCAGATCCTAAGACTCTTGGCCTCTAACTGCTTTGTCCAGACTCCAAGCTGCCTCCACCCCCACCCCCGCCACTGCTTTTTGCCTGAATGCCCTGGGGATGTCAGAATGACAAATTACTCTCTACCTGTACGGTTCTGTGGTCCTGTGTATTTGGCAGGCCCCGTTGAAGCTAAAGCTGTGGAAAGATGAAGCAGGCCACCTTGAGGCATTCCACAGGGTCAGGCCTTACCAACCGTTTAAGCTAAAAGTGTATTCCCTAGCTCTAAACCTCACAGGAATGGAAACCACACTCAGAGGCTGCAAGAACAGAGGGACAGATTAGACACATAGATTCTTCAGAATTTTTAGGCCATGCAGGAACAAAAAAATTTTTTTTTCTTCAAAAAAGCTCAGGGGCAAGGGATTGAAATACATGCGAACTTATTTTTAGTGCCCTTTATAGATATAAAGTCATGCTGTTAGTTTAGGAACAAAAAAATGCATATGTATATCTTGTTTCACTCATAAAATTACCATGTTTTGTATATTGATATATTTAGACATTGGGAGATCTGAAAAAAGAGTTTTTCTGATTTCTTTCCTGGTTATTTTCTTGGGCAAGAGAGCGTTTTCTTTTTAAAAAGTCTTCACTGGGCAAACTTTTCAGATTTTTCTTCCCAAAAAATTAGCAGATTTTAGAAAGACTTTACTTCCATAGTTATGGCAAGTCTTCAGATCTCAAGGCACTGAGCATGCTGTGTTCGGTCAATGTCCCCTGACAAGAAGAGACTGCTCAGCACAGCCTAGGTCAGTCATGGTGACTTACAGTAGAGCATGAAAAGATCCATTTCAGAAATCCCACACGCAGAGACCCAGCCTCCCTTCCCAGTTAAGTTGCGTCTGTTCTCCCCACCGCCTGGTTACACAAAACACAACTCCAGTCAGGAAGCAGAAGAGACCAAAAGTCATTTGTGTGGCACCACATGAACACTAACCCTCCCTGGATGAATCCATGATGCTGGTCTGCACCTTGCTTCCTCACGGGGTGTACGACATGGGTGGTTACATGTCAGAATATCCATGTTCTTATGTGTGGTTATCTGGTTCGCATCGGTTTTTCACACTGAGCGTCAACGTTCTCTGTAATTGTCCTGTCTCCAGCAGGAATGTACACTCAGTTGCTTCTAAGACAGCTCTTACCAGATCTGCCTTCTGTGCATTCAACATAGGTGGCTCTCCCTGGAAATTCCACCTGCTGGCCAGAGTCTCTCTCTGGTCCTTCTAGATCAATGAGATAAACCATCAGAGCTACGAAAACTGGGTCACCCTCATCTTCCTTCTAGGCTAGTTGTTACCAGTTTTTATCCACTGTTCCTTAATGATATAATGTGTTGGGAGTGGGGGGGGGGTATGTGAGTATGTTTGTGTACGTGTACATATATGCATGCACATGCATGTGTATTAGTGCACATATAGAGGCCAAAAGTCAACTTAGAACATCTTTTCAGCCACACACAGCCTTATTTCTTTTTATTAACTTGAGTATTTCTTATATACATTTCGAGTGTTATTCCCTTTCCAGGTTTCCGGGCAAACATCCCCCTCCCCCCTCCCCTTCTCTATGGGTGTTCCCCTCCCCATCCTCCCCCCTTGTCGCCCTCCCCCCAACAATCTAGTTCACTGGGGGTTCAGTCTTAGCAGGACCCAGGGCTTCCCCTTCCACTGGTGCTCTTACTAGGATATTCATTGCTACCTATGGGGTCAGAGTCCAGGGTCAGTCCATGTATAGTCTTTAGGTAGTGGCTTAGTCCCTGGAAGCTCTGGT
This sequence comes from Rattus norvegicus, assembly GCF_021556685.1. Taxonomy (NCBI): domain Eukaryota; kingdom Metazoa; phylum Chordata; class Mammalia; order Rodentia; family Muridae; genus Rattus; species Rattus norvegicus. The sequence goes on from NC_141537.1 coordinate 169,257,481, forward strand.
TGCTTGGCATTGTTGTTCATAAGGGATCTCGAGCCCCTTCAAGCTCTTCCAGTTCTTTCTCTGATTCCTTCAACGGGGGTCCTATTCTCAATTCAGTGGTTTGCTGCTGGCATACGCCTCTGTGTTTGCTGTATTCTGGCTGTGTCTCTCAGGAGCGATCTACATCCGGCTCCTGTCGGTCTGCACTTCTTTGCTTCATCCATCTTGTCTAATTGGGTGGCTGTATATGCATGGGCCACATCACACAGCCTTATTTTAAAGACAATCTCTCACTGAACCTGGATTTCACAAGGTAGCAAACTGGCTGGCCAGCAAGCACTGGGTTGTGCCCATCTCTGCTCTCCTGGGCTAAGATTACAGGAGTGCCCATGTGCCTGTTTTCACATGGGTGCTGGGATCTAAACTGAAGTCCCCATGCGTATACAGTAAACATGTAAGCATCTGAGCCAACCCCCCAGGCACAGACACAATTTCCAGTTCCTTCTTTATCTACACATATCACTGCCCTGGTTCTACAGACCCCTCTGACGAAAGGGAAAAGGGAACAGTTATTGGAACGAAAGACTAAAGACGCATTAGGTTATCCACCCCCCCCCCATAATGGTTTCAAAGGTCAGATACTAACTGGAAATCTGTAATGCTTATCAACAAAATGCCAACTGGTGAGCAAGAAGTCAAAAAGTCTCCTAAATGTATTTCCCCTTTCCGCTACGGCAGAGGTTCTCAACCTGTGGGTCGCGACCCCTTCATGAGCATCAGAAAATACACATATTTGCATTATGATTCATAATAGAAGCAAAAGTACAGTTACAAAGTAACAATAGAAGTGACTTTATGGTTGGGGGTCACCAGGACATAAAGAACTGTATTAAAGGGACCCAGCTTTAGGAAGGTTAGCAACCACTGCTCTGTAACAATGGAACCCTCAAGTTTTAGCTGGACTCGTGGCTACCTACAGGAATGACTCTGCCCCCAAACTCTTTTGGAGCCAAGTGTAGCCATATGGAGAAGTTACTGTGCAGGGGGAGCGAGCAGCCATTTAGAATCTTCACACCCCCAACCTTTGCCAGTTCCTCTATACCTCTCTTACTGTCATCCATGGAAATTCCTTGGACCTTGGACCACAAGCCCGAGGTCACACATGGTTGAGCAATAAGGTGGATGGATTTAAGATCCCTGCCATGGAGGGGTATCCTGAGCTAAGACCTTTTTGTCTAAATGAAAGAAAAATAAATGCTTGTTCGTTTCTGAGACAAGGTCTTGCTTATATAGCTGATCTGGAACTTTCTAGGTAGACCAGGCTGCTGTGGATTCATAGAGATCCACCTGCCTCTGCTTGCTGAGTGCTGGAATTAAAGGCATGGGCCATTGCACGCAGGCTGACAAATACATTATTGTTGTGTTTAAAGTGTTGCTAAGCTTGGGCCATGACACACACAGTGGTTTCACTGGAATGAGTTTCCAAGAGCTGACTTTCTATCCAGTAAAGCATCTAAAGGAATAGACAAGAATATGCCAACGTAAAAGAGGAAAGCACATGTTTATAAAAGAAGACATACTATGTCCTCCCTTCATTAAAGGGTTGAAATGGAATGGTTAATTTCAAAATTAGTTAACAGCACAGCGTCAGAGAGAGGAGGCCAATCCATGGATTCTAGAAGAGCTGTAGATCTTTCTGCGGTGGCCACTGGGAAGACAAGTGGTCTAATATTATTGCATACGCACTTGGAAGACTCTTCCCGGGTGAGAGGTAGAGTATGGGGTGGGATTTCTCCTCATTCTCTTGTTTTGCCTCCTGCTTTCTGACCAGCCTCACAGCCTCAGTGAAGGCCTGAGAGGGTCTTGCTTAGATGCCCACTCGCTCTGTGGTTAAAGACGCTCCCATCTGTCATGATGAAAGTTTGTTAAAAGTTTGACTACATTCTCTTTGTTCTGTTAATAGCAGATTCTTTCTCTCCTCTCAGCTGACCCGGAACTTATTATTAACAAGAGGCTGGCCTTGTACTTCCAGACCTGCTTCTGCCTCCTCATCCAACTAAAATCATCTCAGTGTAATCTTTAAAAAAGATATTTCGAGGCACCGCTAAATCTAGTACTTGTATTGGGAATAATGAGCAGAGCCCAAGCGACGCAAAGACATTGAAAAAGTCTTGGTGGGAGTTCACATAAATAAGAGTGGACAACGCAGAGCCCAACCGGATTGCTTTCTGGCCAGCAGCGTTCATTAGACAACATTGCTTCTGAGAAACTTCCTAGGGGGTGTGGCTCAGTGGCAGAGTGAATGAGGCCCTGGGCTCAATCCTCAGTACTGAGGCAGGGCAGGGTAGAGAGAGCAGACTTCCTCGTTCCAGAGCTGAGAAGGGAAAGGCCTTTTAGAACATCAGAGTCATGAACTGTATGCTGACCAGGAAACACTACCTACAGCTCCTCCATCTGCTGTCTCTTGTGAAAAGTCTTATGATTCTATAAAGAGAATCCACCTTCAAGTTTCCCTTATTTTCTTGTCAGTATTTCAGAGTCCTGTTCTCCAGTGAAGACATTTTAAAGCAAGGAATGAAATGTGTGTAGAAGACAGGAGATGGAGACCCTCGATATGAAATTATATATTGGTACTTGTCTTGGGGTGGTATGTCCATGAATGCCACCCTATACACACACCTCTTAAAACAATTTCAACAATTTCCTGTTGAAGGGAGTGTTACTTGAGTAATTTTTAAATGTTTAAAATATATAAACTTGATGCATAATTTTAAATATCCTTTTTATGGGAGAGAATGATAAAGGTAAAATGCAGATGGTTAGGAGATGCTCCTCTAACTGATGTGACTGCTAATCCCACTCAACAGAAAAGGCAAGTCACTGAAGAGAGAATTCGAACTGCCTACAAATAGGTGAAAAGACGCTCGCCCAAAGCCAACTCAGAGAGATGCCATTTTTCTCACCCCTCATAGTGGCAAACAAAAAAGACTTTTCTCTAACGGAAAATCTGAGGCAGGTGTAGTGACATTGACTTTAACGTAGCACGTGAGAGGCAGAGGCAGGCAAATCCCAGCAAGTCTGAAACTAACCTAGTCTACGTAGTAAGTTCTAGAGCAGCCAGGGCTACACAGTGAGGCCCTGCCTAAATAAGTATAATGTGTACCTGTTTCCGTTAGTCCGGGGCCTGTAATCTCAGCACTTGGGAAGGGCGTGAGTTCAAAGCCACCCTGGGCTACATAGTGAGAGTTACTCAAAGCAAAAGGAGACAAAACCAATCAAGTAAGCAAGCAGACAGCCTGTGGTGCTGGTGAGGGTGAGAAGTCAGCTCTCTCAGGCGCCCATGGGAACAGGCATTCTTAAACAGAGCAGGCATTGACAACCTCAGCGTTGAAGAGTCCATCATGGGAGAGAAGCAGGATCAGACAGCAGAGAGATCCCTTCTTCAGCTGCGAACACAAAGCAGAAGACCACACATGAAGCAAGGCCATGGATCCTCAAGTGTCTGAGCCAGTGTGGGACATTCCCATTCAAACCACTTAGTGTCACCCTCCTTAAAAAAATAATCAAACAAAATGTTCTGAATAGCTTGGGGAAAGGCACAAAGAGACACAAAACAAAGATTATCATCAGTTCCCTCTAGAGTCCAAAGGACAGAGATGGAAATGATGAGAAAGACACTTAATTTTTTTCCCCTTTCTCTTTCACACTTCTGCCAATTACGGATTCATGTTATTGTTTTAATTATCTGTACGTGAGTGTCCTTGTGGTCAGAAGAGAGCATTGGATTCCCCCAAAGCTAGAGTTGTAGGAAGCTGTGAGACATGGTGGTGGGAACCAAACTCAGGTCCTCTGAAAGAGCAGCTAGAGCTCACAGCCATCGTGCCATTCTAATCTAGAAATGTAGATCTCCTTAAACTGGAGACATTTATTCCCCCGCGTATTCTTTCCTCTCTGAATTGACAGACTCAAACTTCCGCCTTCTTCCAGGAGGCTGGATGACTTCATCCTCTGCTTGGACAATTATGGCCAATAAATTACTTCAGATAGCCTGATTTTTTGGTAAATGAATTACTCTACATTTCTTTAAGACTGTTACAGTGTGGCCGTCCCCGCCTAAGCCCATCCAGACAGATCGTGTCTGTCTTAATCAAGCTGCGCCATCGTTTTATCCAAAAAACTCTAATAAGGATTTTAAATGTACAATATTCTAGTTTATTTTTAGATAATATGTATAATTTTATTATTCATTTTTACAGATTAGTGCTATGTTTACATCACCCCCCTCATTCTCCTCCAGCTAACTCTTTCCATGTCCCCTTTACTCCTTCTCACATGTGTGGCCTCTTACTCTGCAATTTCTGTTGTTTCATACACACACACGCGCACACACACACACACACACATATATATATATATGTATGTATATATATATATATCATATAAATTAACAAATACAACCTGCTGAGCTCATTCAGCCCTTATGTACATGTGTTTAGGGGTAGCTGCCTGGGACTGGATCACCTCTCAGGGACTCTTCTCAGGGGCAGACTCTCTCCTTCTCCATGGTCATTAATTGTCTGAAGATCTTTATTTAGGGATAAGAAGAAGGCCAACTCTGTAGATCAGACTTGGCAAGAACGAGGGAATGTCCCCAAAAGTGAATACAACAGGATGGTGACTTGAGGTTCACTTGTTTTGTCTTGATGCTCCCCTCCAAAATCCAAGCTTGAAACTTTTCTTTTTCTGAGACAAGGTCTCACTCTACAGCCCAAGCTGGCTTGGAACTGGCTTTGAAATCCAGATGACTTCAAATTCTCCATCCTCCTGTGCAGCCTCCACAGTGTTGGCTGGAATTATGAGTGTGAGTTCTCTCTCTCGCTCGCCAATTCACTCCCCAAACCAAAGTCCGTGTCAGCTGCATTTAAATTGCACCTATAAGCCCAAGAACCACCAGATCTAGCTCTTGTGCTCTGGGCCCACTTTCATGTCAGGGATAAACTCAGAATGCACTCATAGTGCGCCTAGCTTTCCCAAAGGTTCATTGAGAGCCAGGTTAAATCCTTCTGCTCCTCTCCTCCAGAGTGAGATTTCTGGAGGCAGCTTTGTGTGTGCTATTGAAGCATGGGAAGGCATAATGGTTCAGGGACTTCCTGGTCTCCCAGGAAGCCAGGATCTGAAGGATCCTTGCCTCCCTGTGGACATTTGATGGCTCATCAGATGCCCCCATTTTAACAAGTGCCCATTCTCAAACCAATGGAGCTCTCTGCCTTCTCTTCCCTTCCACTCCCACAATATGTCTGATGATGACTTTATCAAGTGGGAGCCTGGCAGTGTTCATATGTCTTGTGGGATAATAGGAAAACTTTGGGCCACTTGATTTGGTAATTTCTGAAGATCAGAGAAAAGTGGCTTTTGTTCCCTGTTCCTGGGAAAGGAACAAATAAAACATTATTCACCTGCAGGATGTCATAGTTTTGAAAGAGTTTTGACCACTATTGAAGACAGTTTTTTTTCACATGAAGATTAGGTAGGCAGCCTTCAACCAGAGCTCCTCTTGATTAATTATCTCTTACTTAGGGTCTAATAGCCAAGCTTCCCCCTGTTGTGGCAGCCATAAAGCTGGCCATTCTCACTATGGGCTGAAATCCTGGCACAGACATATGGCAGATGCTGGCACCTCAGAGAAATTCATGAGACAGCAAGGCTTTACGTCCCTATCGCTTCTACAGTTGTTTGGTCCAACTGAGCTACAGTAGTAGCTTATGTAAACCAAGAGAATGAAATTGGAGTAAGAGGAACCAGAAACTCCTGTAGGAACTGTGTCTTACCTTCCTGGTGGTTTAACAGAATAGCACACACTGGCCAATTATGAACAAAGAAGTTTATTTGGCTCCTGTTTCTGGAAGGCTGAGAGTCTAGGGAAGGGAGGTCACATCTGTGAGGGCTTTCTTGCTGTGTGATAATAGGGTAGAAGACATCATCTAATGGGAGAGAGAGAGAAACAGACAGACAGACAGAGACAGAGACGGTGCATGCATTGGCTCATGCAGTTCCACAATTATGAAGCACTCACAGCCCACCATCTGCTGTTTGAAAGCTGGAGAACCAGAAAAGCCAGCGTGTTATTCATTCTGAGGCCAGAGAGTGGAGGCTGCTCATATACGTTCTACACTGGGAAGGCTTAGGGACTAGGAACTTTAATGTCCAAAGGGAAGGGAAGAGAAGTGTCCCAGCCAAGAACACAGAGAAGGCTCATTGGTAGATTGCTTGCCTGTCATTCATGAAACCCTGAGTTTCATGCACGGAGGAGTTGTTGAGGATGCAGGAGTATATACCTGTGATCCCAGATCTCAGGAGGTGGAGGAAAGACGATCAAAAATTCAAGGTCATCTGAGGCCCTGTGTGAGTTTGAAGCCAACTTGGGATACATGAGATGCTGTGTCAGATAAAAACAATGACAAAATAAGGACACGGTAGGTGTTCTAGCTTGCTGTCACTGAGATAGACACCTTGCCCAAAGCAACTTGGGAAGGAAAGGATTAGTGCTGCTTACAGGATACAGTCCATCATCAAGGGCAACCACCACACAAATCAAGGAACCCAGAGGCAGGAACCATGCCTGAGACCACAGAGGAGTGCCGTTTGCCAGCTTGTTTGCTGAATCATGTTCAGCTACCTTTCTTAAACAGCCAGGGCCCCTCTGCCCAGGAATAACACTACACATTGGGACGGACTTCTCTACATCAATTAACAATCAAGAAAATGTCTCCACAGACATGCCTACAGACCAACCTGATAAGGCAATTCTTTACATCTTGACACATCAGCATAGAATGATAAGCAAGAATAGCCATCACAGTGGCTACGCCTTTCCTCCGGCTTTGTTCCATGGCCCCTCTCAGTGAATTAGAGGATGCTTGCCCACTCTCTGTACTGTGAGGGCAGATCTTTCTTGCTCAAATGCTAATCTGGTCCAGAAGTAATGTTCTGACAGTTTGGAGCTGTGCAGTCATTATGGCCCAACAGAGAGATGCTCTGAGCATGACGACACTGAGACAAGTGACCCCTTGTGCCAGGACTGTCTCATACATATTAAATTTCTTCTGCTTTAGGTATTTGGGGTGCATTTGTTTTTACCACATGCAATAGAGAATCCTGGCTAAAACCTGAAATGGCAAACAGGTCAAAGAGAGGACCATACATTGCTCTCTTTCTGTTTTCAATTCCTAGCACTGTGTTTACTGTGCTCCTGTCTGAGGACAGGGTTACATCTCACCTGGAGAGGAGCTCCTGGCAGACTCATTAGGTCTTCCATGGCAGACATCTGTCCTGATGAGAAGTCGATGTGTTGTGGTCATTTTAATTTTCTTCTAATTAACTATAATCATGATGCATCTCTCCGCACATGTAGATTAGGGGACGCTTGCTCTCTCCAGTTGTGGAGGGACTCTCCTTTGGTCCCTATGATGACAAAAGCATGATGCTGTTCAAGGATTTATCCTCCCCAATCTTTCTGGGTGTTTTAATTAATTTGGCTCCTCTGCATGAGCCGATTTAAAAAGAATTATTGAAGGGTTGCTATTTGAACAAAAGATAGAAAAAGCTATCACTGTGCTTTCATGGCCTGAGCAGGGCATCCTCCCAGACTGGTGTAATGTGTGCCCTGCCACTGCCCTATTATTTCTAGAAAGTGCATCCCAAGTGTTATCATGGGGAGGCACACCCCAAGATGCCTGAAACTGAGAGGAATACTGAATTTAAATATAGGTTTAAAACCCTTTTGCGGGGCTGGGGATTTAGCTCAGTGGTAGAGCGCTTACCTAGGAAGCGCAAAGCCCTGGGTTCGGTCCCCAGCTCAAAAAAAAAAAAAAAAAAAAAAACCCTTTTGCATCTTAAGTACTTCCTATATACTGTGACCAGAACTTTTGCTATTTCAGGCACAACAGCAAAAGTTGGCTGCCTAATTAGCAAATAATCATGACAATGGACAAATGAGATCTCAGGAAACTCAAAATCTTCTGCACAACAAAGGAATCAATTAACGGAGTTAAGGAATGGTTTACAGAATGGGGCCAATTCTTTTGTTAGCTATATATTTGATAGAGGATCAATATCTAGAATATACAAAGAATTCAGAAAACCAAGAAACAAGAAACTAAGCAACACAGTCAACAAATGGACTAATAAAATAAAAAAAGTTTTTGAAAGAAGAAGTACAAATGACCAACAAACGGTCACATAACCACAGGCAGTAAAAACCATGGAAGGTCCTTTTTCCAGTTTCATGATCTATACACACACACACACACACACACACTCACACACATACACACACACATACACACAAACACATACACACACACACTCACACACATACACACATACACACACATACACACACACATACACACATACACACAAACACATACACACACTCACACACATACACACAAACACACACACATACACACACATACACACACATACACATACACACACATACACACACATGCACACACATACACACACACACACACACACAGAGGTGCATGTATGTGCTTTTTATCTCCACATGGAAAAGATGTGCAGTGTTTGCTTGAGTTACTTCACTCAGCATAATAATTTTCAGCTCCACCCACTTTCCTGAACATGTCATGATATCATTTCTTTGCGGCTGAATAAAATTTCAGCATGAATGTGTACCACATTTTGAAATCTGTTCTCCTGTTGGTGAGGATCTAGGATAGTTCCACACTTAGCTTCTGCGAGTGAGTAAGCAACAATAAACGTGGATGTGCAGATACCGCCGCTACTGTGGGACTTACATAAAGACTCCAAAGAGTTAAAGCAATCCTGAGCAAAACCCCAATACCAAGGCATCACAATCCAGGCCTCAAACTGTGCTACAGAGCCATAGGAACAATCACAGACTCGGTGGTGCTAGTGGGAAGGCAGACAGATGGACCATGGAATAGGGTAGAGGGGCCAGAGATAACAGCCACGCTCACCTGTCGTTTGACAAAATTCTCAAAGCGTCCACAGGAAAGAAGACACCACTGATCATTGTTTCTAAGGAGACCGCCCCTTGCACCGATCATTGTTTCTAAGGAGACCGCCCCTTGCACCTCCTCAGGTCTGGTCATCCTCCTCTCTGGTCCTCATCCTGCCACTCTGTCTCCTTGGGTTACTTTAGTGAAGTTGTAGGAATTCCAGGCCAAGGGAATTGCTCTCGCTTCCCTCAGGCTACAACACACGTGGCTCCGCCTGTCCCTGCTTGGTGTGCTCATCACAGCTCTACTCTGACCAGGTTGCTCTGGTTCAAAGCATGGCTAAGGTTTCAACCTGTTTCCTAACTCCCTCTGACAGCCAAGAATGGTTTATTTTTGCAACATTTTGATAAGACAAATGAAGAGTTATAGCCTTCTGACTAAAGTTTTACACTTTAGCTACTAAAGAGCCATTGAGCTGGGAGAGGGACACATGCCTGTATTGCCAGCATTCAGAAAGCTGAGGCTGGAGGATCCCAAGTTCAAGGCCAGCCTTGGCTACACGGCAAGCACTTGTCTCAAAAACAAAAAACAAAAACCCCACAAAAACAAAAATTAAATCATTGAAACATACATTAAAAACAATAAAAAATTAATGATAAAACTAATAGGTATCCTAACACCAAGAAGCAAATTATACAGCCGGGGTGCTCTCGGTGGCAGAGAGCTTCACTAGCATATGCATGGCAATGAGTTCAGTCCCCAGAATCACACACAAAGCAGATTATAATAAAATAATTTTATTGTGTCAAAGGCAATAAGAAATTCATCAAGAGGATGAGAAGGGATACAGTTCAATTAGCTACAAAGACATTGTTGGATTATTTAATGATACAATTAGGAAATGAATCACAAGGTAAATCATGAGAAGTCTACATTTTTTGCTGATTTGATATCAAATAGTGACATCAGTGAAAAAAAAAGCATAAAATTTGTTCTATACCATGAAAAAAAAGCATGAATGTGATCAGTTCAACAAATATCTAAAGTAGAAATTTGCAAGAAAATTGCAAAAGCCCGGAAATCTTACAGCTCATAGGCATGAGAGACTAGACAAGGCTTTGCCCAGCCTGATAAGAAAAAGTGTTTTCCTTGCATTACCGTTCACAAGCTGTGAAGCTAAAAGATGATTTTTTTAATTAGCCAACCTAAATAAAAGAGTGAAACACCCCAAATTGCTATCGTAAAAACACAACCAGTCAAGAACAGTGGTGCACAGCTACAGTCCCAGCACTCAAGAGAAGAGGCAGGAGGCTGTCGAGTCCAAGACAAGGCGGGGCTATGCAGCACGACCTGCATCAGAAGGAGACAGAAGGAGAAATACACTCCACAGAAAGAGCTTGACTGACGGACTGCCAAATCAAGAGTCCATTAAGTCCATTAACACTGTAATTAAGCTAGAGTTGGTAGCAAGAAGCTCAGGTGTGTATCACATACAGCAATAGTACACGGTGCTGTGGTAATATACTGCAAGAGTATGCTACCCGTTTCCAGAGTGTATGCATCCCCAAACACTAGATAGAAGGAAGGACTTTGAAAATAGTCATCATTGAAAAGAAGAAAAAGAAAAAAATAAAAAGAAAATAGTCATCATAAAAAATGCTACGCTTGTTGGGGATTTAGCTCAGAGGTAGAGCGCTTGCCTAGCAAGCCCAAGGCCCTGGGTTCGGTCCCCAGCTCCAAAAAAAAAAAAAAAAAAAAAAATGCTACGCTTGAGCAAAGAGGTTTATCCTGATTTATATATTATGCAATGTATGCAGCTGTCAAGATGTAACCTTCATGAATATTGCAATTTGGGGGGGTCCTTTTTTATCATTATTTTTTATCTTTAACTTTTGACCACACATTGATGGAGTGGGTGTGTAAAGTGGGTACAGATGCCCACCGAAGGTGCCAGATCCCTGCAGCTAGAGTTACAGGCAGTTGGGAGGCACGTAAGGTGGGTGCAGGGAACTGAACTCATGTCCTTAGGAAAGAACTTCTCCAGTCCTACAATTTCGGTTTGTATATTATTAATTAAAGAATAAATTCAAGGCTAACATGAGAGCTCAGCAGATAGAAAAGTGCTTGTAGCTCAAGCCTGGAGACTTAAGCTTGATTTCAGAACCCACATAGAAGAGAAGACTGTACGAAGTTGTCCTCTGACCTCCGTGCACAGGCCATGGCACATATGTGCAGGCGCATGTGTGCACACAGAGGGGGGGAGGGAGAGGGGAAGAGTGATGTTTTTCAAAAATGAATGACTTCAAAAAGCAAAATCAAAGCTTAAGTAGCTAAACTCATATACAAAGAGGAGAGAAGCACTGTCAGCAATAAATCCCTGCCTTGTCTATAATCTGACTGAGAAGGAGGTCATAAGAGTTCATTAGGAAGAGGGGCTGGAATAGGGCTCAGCTGGGGCGGGGGGAAGGTTGCCAGGCAAGCGGGAGGATCTGAACCCAGATCTGCAGCACGGACGACGTTTGACAGTCAGCTGTGGGAGCACACATCTGAAATCCCACATCTGAGAAGACGGAGGGATTTCTGGAGCTCCCTGCTCAGTCCATCTAGACAAATGCACGAGTTCTGGGTTTGGAAAGAGACCCTGTCTCAAACAAAGTGGAAAGAGACTGAGGAAGACTGGGAAAGCCCGGTGAAAGCCCAGGGCACTCTGAGATCGCAGGAACTATTGTCTTCTCGAGGTCCCCGTGAACTCACCCTGAACTTACTGAAGACAGGAGCTGGATCAAACCTAGTTCCTGAAGTTCTTTTGAAATATTGTGGGGCCAAATGTAAATATTCCGCTGGCATGGCCTAAGTCAGTAGAGTAATACAGGGCTGTCCTTCCTCACCAGGCAAAACCACCGCAGGCTGACAGGGCTCACGTTTGTAAGAAGTCCTGACAGCCTTCTCACACTAATTTCAAGGCTGCTGCTTATTTGGACCTTGATCCTCTGTCTAATAAAAGGCTCTTTGTTTCTTGAATAGCATGATGAACTAAAATGGTTTCCACAGAATGTCCGCTGAGCACTGCTCTTGGTTTTGTGGTTGGTGTTTCTGCATCCTTGGTCATGATTTTCCTATGGTCAGGTTTCAGGGACTAACTTTTGTATTTAATCAAGTTCAAAAGGAAAATCTTTCCAAAATAGATAATTTTATAGTTTCTTCATTGCTATGTGTACCGGCTGGTTTTGCGTGTCAGCTTGACACACACCGGACTTATCACAGAGAAAGGAGCCTCAGTTGAGGAAATGCCTCCATGAGACCCACCTGTAAGGCATTTTATCCATTAGTGATCAAGGAGGGAGGGCCCAGCCCATTTGGGTGGTGCCATCCCTGGACTGGTGGTCTTGGGTTCTATAAGAAAGCAGGCTGAGCAAGCCAGGGGAAGCAAGCCAGTAAGTAACATCCCTCCGTGGCCTCTGCATCAGCTCCTGCTTTCTGACCTGCTTGAGTTCCAGTCCTGATTTCCTTTGGTGATGAACAGCAATGTGGAAGTGTAAGCTGAATAAACCCTTTCCTCCCCCCAACTTGCTTCTTAGTCATGATGTTTGTGCAGGAATAGGAACCCTGACTAAGACAGGGGGAAGAAACCCTGACTAAGACACTATGTTTTCCAAATCAATTTGATTCAATTCCACAAACACAATGTGGAGTCTTGCAATATGGCAGCCACCGACTTAGACTCGGGGAATACAGAGATGGACGTGGAATTTCATCCTATTACATAGAAGCTGCCAAATTATCAGATCAAACTGCAGAGAGAGAACAATTCTTTCTATAATAGGTTGGACAAGAAAGATGAGTTCTGACTACAGGAACTCCAGAGAGTCCCCTAAGTCTCTTCTGGGATTAGACGAACAAGAAGAAGGCTCCAGGTCTCTCATGGTTACTTCAAGCAAAACACGGGTCCTCCAATGTTTTTTTTTTTCTTGAATTTCCACATTTGATTTCTGTGATGGGTCTTCTTTTTTTACTGGATTTAGAGTAATCTAGGAGGACACTATCTGGGAGTGTCTGTGAGGGGGTTCAGAAAGAATTAACTGAAGTGGGAAGACACACCCTGAATTCTGTTGTAGCCTCCTGTGGGCTAAGGTCTGGGACTAAATGAAGAGAAAGTGACTGGAACGACAGCTTTCCTATCTGCCACCTGACTGGGAACACAATTGGAGCGGCTGCCTCCTCCTCCTCCTCCTCCCACTACCATGTTTCCCCTTCCTGATGGATGGACGATATCCACTCTGAAACTATGAGTCCAAACAAATCCTTATTCCTTGAAGCCGTTTCTGTCTGCGGGGACGAGGAAAGTAACTAACACAAGTTCTTTGTCCATACGTTTGTACTGTGATATATTTTGGTCTGGACTCCCTTCAATATGTTAATTCCCCAAACCGAGCTCTGCGCAGTGGTGCAATCATTTAATCCAGCACTCGGGTGGCAGAGCAGACAGATGTCTGTGAGTTCAAATCCAGCCTGGTGTACATAGCAAACTCCAGGAAAGCCAGGACTACATGGAGAGACCCTGGCTCAAAACAACAAACAACAAAGAATCCCCCAAACATGTCTTTAGCCCTAATGTCCCTCCTAGCACCACCCCTCCCCCACCCCCGCAATCCACCCCTCTTCTTCATAGCACAGCTTTTAGAACCCTTGAAGGCTCCATGATGTCTAGTGGGTAAAATCCGGTCTTCAACAGAATCCCTCCTAATTCTGCTCAGAGCATCTCCAAGCACTCCTTACCACACTGGTGCTGTTGGATAACAGTCCCAAGACTGTTGAGTGTCTCCACTTCTGCAGAGATGCTGAGAAAGGCTGGTCCAGATCTGTCTTCCAGGATGTGTGTTCAGTGAACGACTTTGGAAGGTAAAGAGAACCAGATCAGGAGGAAGAGCTGTTTGCTCCAAGTATAGTGAGGACAGGAAGCAGCTGGGCAGGTTTATGTCATCCATCATAAACAACTGCGGTATCCAAAGCATGGAGTGCCTCGGCTGTGACACACAGTCACTGGCTGCAGCATCCGTCAGGCCCACTCTACATAACTGGGTTTTTTAGGAAGCTGCGGCTGCTTGATTTACCATGAGCAACCGTTTCCCACTCAGGGAACTCACGTCTTCTACCAAACTCCACGTAAGTGCCACAGGTGGTAAAACCTCACACTCTGTGGCACAGGTTAAGGTGTCAGCCTCTGCATGATGTAAAACCTCACACTCCGTGGTCAGCGGATCCTTGTAGCAGTCAGGATAGATTGAACCATGCCATTATGACAAATGGCTCCAGATTTCAGCGGCTTGGAACAGAGCATGATTTCCTACTCATCCTCCATGGCCTCCACAGATCCCACCTGCACCACCATCCCCATCCTATATCATAGTCTCATGACGTTTCTACCCCCAAGCATTGTCAGAGGCCAAAAACAGGAGAGGATGTGCCAAAGCATGCCGAAATCTTCCGCCTGGAGGTGACAGACACCCTATCTGCTTATGTCATTGCTTACATCTAAACTGGGGTCATCTAGAAAGGACAAGGTCACCACGTGCTCAGAAAAGAGAGAGAAAGAGGCTATCACCACCAGAGCACACGGTATTCATGCAGTATGAGATGCTTGCTTTTGCCTCTACACAGATAGAAAATCCCTCCTTCCCAACATTGCTCCCTCGCTCTGACACACTTCTTATGGCATTGACGATCTCTACCTATGTTGGGGTGCATGCATGAGCACTGAGTATCCATGATGCTGGGACCCAACACGGCTTTAGCTAGGCATGTGCAGTGTTGCAGAGTTTCCTCTCAGTTCCCAAGCCATTTTCCAATACCTCGCTCAATCATTACTTTCTCAAAGTTTACTTTGACTTCTTTGCACACACAAAAATGTCCTACATCCTTAGACTTTCATGACACTGAGTACAGAACTCTAACAATCATACTTGTTTATGAATCTCTAAGTCAAGATTTCTCAGTGAGGAAGGATAGAGACGGTGGACCCTTGTTTTTATTAACCTACCTCATACATATCTGGTATCGTTTTGGTTTTGATTACAATATTTTCAGCTTGAGGCTGGAGAGATGGCTCGACAGCTAAGAACACCGGCTGTCCTTCCAGCGGTCCCAAGTCCAGCTCCCGGAACCCAAATGGAAGTCCTCTTTGACTCCGACTTAAGGGAGTCCAGTGCTCACTCCTGGTCTTCCTGGGCATGTCACGTACATGGCGCATATTTGATACATGCAGGCAAGACACCCATATATAAAATAAAGTGAAATTTTTAAAGTAAAATATGTTAGCTATAATAAAAAGATCCTTAATACAGCCTTCGAAGCGCACTGCCTGGTTGACCCAGCCTCAGTCTCTGACGCTCCTTCTGCCATCGAACCCCACTGGCTTCTGTGAGTTTCACAAATCCAGCACCCAACCTTCCATGACACCAGTCCTCTTTCTGAATCCTCTCATCCTCCATCCCCTTTCTAATTAGCCCTTCTTTGTCTTCCACATCTGCACAAAACCAGCATCTTCTCCAGTGAGTCTTTCTACCGCCAGCCTACCACATTCCTCCAGCCTCGGTCAAATTGTTGGATATTTAGGTCACTCATGCGGCAAGAAAGGCTTCCCTACCATGGACTCCCTTCGTAAACTTTGTAAACTTTGCAAACCCTTAACGCAGGAAAGTGTCCAGGCCTCTGCCTGAGGCGCTTCAGCAAATAGGCCCCTCCTCCAGGCTCCCTAATTGTCATAGGTTGTCACAAAGGTCATTTCCAGCCCTTCAACAGTACCTTCCCCAGATTATGCTAATTTTGGAGGAAAAGTCTGGAACAAAACCCACCAATTACTGAATAGGAAAACCCACCAATCCCTGAGCTCCCCCAAGCTCAGGACTTGAAATCCCGCCAATCCTCACCCTGGAAAGCTCTACCCTAGAAGGCTCTACCTCCAAAAGCCCGTCTATAAGCACTGTGCTTTGTCCAATTCCCTTGCTATCTGTTCCTTCCCGGGAGCATAGTCAGCCATTCCTAGGTTCATCCTTCCTCTCCATGGACCCTCCAATAAACCTCTTTTATAAACTGTCCTGGCTGCTGTGACTCTCTCATCAAAAGAAGACAAGAAGCAATGAAGAGAAGACGGGAAGAAGCAAAGAGAAGGAGCCAGGCTGAGGCTCCTGAGCGCTCAACTCAGCTGGGGATATCCTTCTGTGCAAACTACACCTCCTCCGATGAGGAGGCCTCATCTCAAAGCTACACGGCTCCTAGGCTCCCATGTCTCAGGATGTCTTTCCACTGGGACACTGTCCCACCTCAGAGCTGTGTGGCTGGGCTCCTATGTCTCAGGATACCCTTCCATTGAGATGCCTTGTCCTGTCAGAGCTATGTGGTTTCTCAGCATCCAAGTCCCAGGACACCTTCCTAACCAAGTAGGAAGACGCACACAAATCCCTGAAGTGAGCTTCTTCAGTCAGTGTTTCACTCTACAAAAATATTTTTCTATTATTTATATGAACATTTTAAAGTGTTTCACCCCGTACTTGACCTTGAAGCTACACGCATAAGGGTATGAGCCTTTTATTTTTGCTCGCCATTGGATGACTAGCTGTCACTCAGTAGAACTAGATTCAGGGTGAGTGAAGGAAGAAAGAAATATAATGAGGGGCATAATACAGATGGGGGATTCCAAGAAGAAATGACAGCAGGGAAGAAAAGTCATAAGTTTATTTGGTACACAGGAAAAATTGTATTTTGTAAATAACCAAAGGAGTCAGAGGCAAACACTAACATTCACACATCCCCTGGTATTTCGTCTGTTTAGAATCTGAATTACAAAAGATCAACAGTAGTTGCTGGGCTTCCGGGAGAGTCTAGGGATAGAACTTCATTACACTCCAGCCTTTGTTTCCACATCATTCAGACAACAAGTGCACTACACTCGATATTTAACATTCATTTATTTATGGTTTATGACACGTTTTCTCTTATGCTGTCATATTTAGCACTAAGCAGCCTACATTAGTATACCTATGCTATGACAAAATACTTAACAAAAGTAAGTTAAGAAAGGATTTGTTGGGGCTGGGGATTTAGCTCAGTGGTAGAGCGCTTACCTAGGAAGCGCAAGGCCCTGGGTTCGGTCCCCAGCTCCGAAAAAAAGAACCAAAAAAAAAAAAAGAAAGAAAGGATTTGTTGGGCTTGGAGTTTGAAGGTGGCTCCGTCATGGTGGGATTCACAAGGCAGCAAGAGCACGAAGCAGCTGGTCACACTGCGTCTCACCACGGAAGCAGAGACGTCCAGATGCTGATGCCTGGCTTGCTTTTTCCTCCTGACCTTGTCCAGGAGCCCACGTATGAGGTGGTGCTGCCCACACTCATGATTTGTCTCCTTCCTCTCATTGAACCCCTCCAGAAAGCCCTTGTAGACATACCCAGACGTTTGTCCCCTAGGTGATTCTAAGTGCAGTCTACAACCCTTCACACAGCCCTAATAATCCAGATTATGGATGGAGATGTGGAGAAGTGATAGAGCACTGGCTGAGGATGTGTATAGACCCAGATCTAATACCGAGTACTTCAGAATATTGCAAATAAATAAGAGGAAAGTAATAGAATCCAAGTTTGGCATCTTCGCAGAATAAGTTCTTAAAACTTTGGTATAGTAATGCTATGCTAAGCAAAGCAGAAAAGAAACCTCTGAAAGGCAGTCAAGTAACAGCAGAGGAGCATGAGCAGACACGGAATCAAGAAGGGGTGACATAAACAAGGGGAGAATGAGCTATGGTATTTGAAACTAGCCCCAGTGGATCGTGGGAGTGGAAATGCATAGCGATGTCATTAAGAAAATGCATGAGTCTCCAGATGAGGGAAGTCCGTAGGCAGGAATGACATGGGTGTCTACAAGGACTCTAGAACCTAAGTTTGTTAATAAAAACGTAAAGGAATCTGGGTAAGGTCACACATGCCTGTGGTGATAATGGTCAGAATGCTAAGGCAAGAAAATCATGAGCTCAAAGCCAGCCTAGACTGTATAAAAAGACTCTGACTTGAAGGGTATAGGGAGGGAAGAGAAAAGAAAAGGAGAGAGTTAGGGGGAGGGGCAGAATAAGGAAGAAGGGAAAAGGAAGGGGAGAATTAACAAGGAGGAGAGAAGTATGAGAAGTATTCATTACTTATTATTTTAAGAACCCAACTTGAGGATTTCTTACATGAGTATAGGTAAGATTTGATTTAAATGAGAAAAATATATGCAGTAATGGATCACAGAAAGTGGTGATTTGCTGTCAGTTTGCCTCAGGATTCTGGGGTTGGGCTGGGTGGGTTGAGTTGAGGAAATGAGCTCCTTGAGTGGGAAGCTGCTCTGGAAATCTGGACAGACCAGCAAATGCAGAGAATGCAGCATCCACCCTCACCATTGCCCTGAGGCATGCATTGCTCCCCGCCGCTCCCAAGATGACCTTGCTGCCCACAGGACACTTGGACAGTCTCCACCAACCTCGAGCTGCCTGCAGAAGCTCTCGGGCCTGGACAGCTTCTAAGACTTGTGTGAATCTCCCAGAAACAAGTCTACTCATTCCCGTGTAGAGCCTCAAGCCCAAAGGCTTGGCGTCAGCAGCCACACACTGCCTGTGACAAACCTAAAGTTACCCTAGCCCCTTCCCTTCCCTTTACCCCTACTTCTAACAGACAGGTTGGCTGCTAACACAGTTTGGGAGACAGCAAAGCGTGTCCTGACTCCTCCCCACCCCAATCTCACATCCTTCCTAACTTCACCTCCCTTTACCACAGCTCCTTCTCTACTGATTCACCTAGTTAATCTTGAAATCTCATCTTCGATGTCTCCTCCTGCACCAGCTCTTCCTGGGCTGGGCTAAGCAGTTCTACCTCTGTGTGCTTCCATAGCAACCTGTAATTACCAAAATCAGAGCATATAATTTTCTGCATGGTAGTGTATTGTGTGTGTGTGGTGAGTGTGTTTAACATGCCCATCTCTTCATTTAAATAGGAGGTTCTCTACAGAGACTGTATGTCGATGTGCTTAAGGCCCTTATAAAAATGCTGGGGCTGTGACTCAGTGGGAAAGGGGCACTTTTGCTGCACAAGCATGAGAACCTGAGTTCGGATCCTTGGCACCCACAAAGAAGTTAGGCATGGCTGCAGCAAGTCTAACACTGCAGGAGAGGGGGATGGAATGTATCACTGGGGCCCATTGGACACCAGCCTAGCTGAGATGTTCTGAGTTCCAGGTTCAGTGCGATTGCTTTCTTCAAGGGAATACTGTAAAGATGTTCTCCTCTGGCCTCGGCATACACACAGGCATGGGTACACACACACACACACACACACACACACACACACACACACACACACACGCATGCACTCACACACATGCACTTACCCATGTGCACACACACACACACGCATGCACTCACACACATGCACTTACCCACGTGCACACACACACACATACATGAACACACACATGCATGTGCTCACATGCATCATGCATACATGTATGCATGCACACTTGCATGCAAGTGCTTGTGCTGCTTTCTAAGGTGGACTTGGTCCTGACGGTTTTCTAAGTTCCCAGTACTGGGCAGCCAGACACCGGCCCCAGTGAGCAGACTGCAGTTTCTTCAGAGACATAGGGCAGTTTTGTGTCCTCTGGCACAGGAAACTGCTCAGTTTGCTTTGTTGTTTGTTCTACTCTGGTCTGTCAGGTAAAAATCTCTGTGCAGAGAAGGCATGAGAAGCAGCTCGCACTAAAAGAATCTTACTCTTGACTCTTAGCCACTTCCAGCGCAAAGACCGCTGGTGCATACAGCCCAGGACATGTGACACCCACGTGCAACTCTGTCCTTTCAGGAACACGTTGACATCACCCACGTCTTTGCTCTCATGGAGAAAAGTGCAAATTTGGAAGGACACATTGCCTTTGCAGAGATCTTTAGCTCTCCTGAGCTCTTCAAAGCAATGTATGGATAGACAAACTGACGTTCCAAGAGACCACAGAAGCTTGTCACCTCAAATCCTCCCCAGCACAAGCTAGAGCAGAAACCAAGAGGTGACTGACTCACAAGACCAGCTGGCCTCATGGTGGCCCTGTGGCACCTACCCACCTCAGTGACAGAGCAGGCCCCTGGCATCACTGCCTCCTAGTGTTGACAGGGCCAAGAATCCATGTGGTCAGATTCAGTGGTGGCAAGAAGAGAAGGGACAATATGTAACCCAGGGACCTTTTCTTTTCATACTGGTATCCTGTCATTTCCTGCCAGAAGGGGGAATTTCTCAGAGAATCCATCATCCTGATAAATATTAGAAGTCAGGAGCCTTTGCCAGCAATGCAGTGACACAAGCTTCTCGGTGTCCTCAGCCCCTCCCCAGTGGGCGGGGCAAAGCCTGGGCTGGGAGGCGAGGCCTATCCTACCTGACTCTCCAGGACTGGACTTTGTGCTTGAGGCTCAACCAGCATGGAGTCCTGGCTGTGGGTGCTGACCAGTTCTAGACGCTGGGCTGGGAAAGACGGAAAACGTAGGCTCTCCCAGACTCTCCCCACCAGAGAACTCAGAGTGTTTGTTATTGTCCCTGTCACTCTTGTTACCAGGGACTTACCTAGAAGTTACACTGAAAACCCCTTATTGCTAACACACAACAGATAGGGAAGCATCCCATGATGGAGGTTAATGGCGTAGTTAACCCGAACGCATTGGCCCCAACCATGGCTTGCTGTATCCAACATTAGCTTTAAGAGTTACTGAGCATCTTGGCAGGGGTTAACAAGACCTCGGGTGACTGCCCTCTATGCCATGGCCAACAGGATTTAGTTCCAAGTGTCAACTGGCCAGGTGGCTTCCTGCATTCAGCCACCCCAGGCCGGGTCTGTGGTTCCGCGTGCCTGGGACACAGGCATCCCTGCTCATTTCCTTCCTGCCTGTCCCCACATGCAACGGCTCCTGAGAAAGGGGAACCAAGTGCCATCCGTTTCACCCCTATCAATAGCCAACGAGGTTGTGTTCCCATCCAGAACAGCAAGGCTGTGACTGCCCTCTTGACACCCCTGCTGCACCCCAACAGCAAAGCAAGCAAGCTGGAAGGAAACGCACTGCCTATCAGCCCGGCAATCAAGAAAAAAGACAATGTGCCTTTAAGAAGAAGGTGGTGGGCGGCCATCCATCTTCCCTAAACACAGACTTGCCTTGTTCTTCCATTTCTGGATGAGTGATAAAAACGTTAAATGTCACTTCCTGTATCAGTGGTTAACCACTAGATGCTGGATCAGAGATTTACCAGAAGTGCTGAAGTTAAGGAAGAAAGAAGAAAGAAAGAAAGAAAGAAGAAAGAAAGAAAGAAAAAAGACCTGCTGTTTTCAATAACCCTTTCTAATACCCTGTGGGAACCGTTTAACCTTTGGAGGAGAGGCATGAGGGGTTGCTAGGTCTGGATCTAGGACTTAGATTGGCCAAAGGCTTGCTTGTGCTTCCTATGGGAGGTAAGGAGAGGTGTGCTAAGTACGGGGCTTTGTGTAGGGGAAATCCAAGGCACAGGAACTGAATCACCCACGCGCCTTCTCTGCCTGACTCGATTTCAGGATATGGACAACCATTTGGTTTCAATGACCTGAGGGTTTTAAGAAAAAAAAAAAAAAACAGCTTTCCCTGAAGCAATGTCCTCTGCTTCCTGCAGTGTGACCTACAATGACAGGAAAGGGGGAGGGGTACACCCGGGGAGCTTCTATTTAGAAGTAGCTGTGGTCTGAGGGCTGGAAAGCCCAGACTGTGTGTTCTTCTTTTGTTCCTTCACTTAAGTCATTGGGTGCTCAGCATGAAGTGAAGGATCCCAGCTCAGCTCCAAGAGAGGCGGCTGTACCCGCTGCAACCATCACACTGCTGAGACCGTTCTCTGCCATGCCCAGACGCCCTGGAGAGACCTTTCTGGGAACCAAGGGAGACTACCTTGGTCTCCTTCCTTCTGCTGTGAAGTCCCCAAACACCTCTCACTCATTGTGCATCAACATAAGAGCAGCACTTTGGCCCAGCAATTGTGTTTGTGCTGACGAGCTAGCCGTTTCCTTGTCGCTGGGAGAAAGTACCTTATGAGGGTAGAGGGGAGCTCTTTTGGGTCGTGCTTTTTGACTTAGAGAGGGCTGGGCATAGGAGGAGGGCATTGTGGGACAGCTCAAACTTTGCAGAGGAAGCAGAGATGAGAGACCCCCGAGCTAGTTGCCCTGCTCCCCTTCCCTCTGCAATTCTGTCTGCAGTGCCTATAGCACATATATTGCCTATAGCGCCTATAGAGAGTGCTGTCCATGGTCAGGGCAGGTCTTTCCCCTCAGTTAAGCCTCTTTGGAAACACTCTCAGGCATCCCCAGAGGCATGCTTTGATAATTGCTGAAATGATTTCCAATCAAGTTATCAATGGAGATTAACCATCACAGGCATCTGGAATGTTCTGTGGTTACCAGCACCCGAGTACCTCACACTAGTGCAGGATAATTAACAACTCTGTTTTGACTGAAACTGATGGTGATTGTATTGATAAACCATGGCTTGCATTAAAACAAAGCATTTCCCAGGGAAATTTAAACGAGTTAGTCACATTCACAAATACAGTGGTGTGCAAAGACGCATAGATATCCTATGCCAAAACTGTGGCCAGAGGTGTAGAGGAGACCCAGCCAGGCCAGGGTGAAGAGTCTGTGACACGGTGTAAGCATTCCTTGGGGTGGAATGATGCTCACCACTGCCCTCCATTCATCCTGGCTCTCACCTTGAAGTCATCTGAGTCAACAACTGCCAGGAAATCTGAAATCAAAGTCAGAGCAGGAAAGGAAAATGTCCTGCTATATCTCTTGCAGGCCTCAAAACTGTAGCTTGTGATTGCCCTCCCAATCTCAGACTATGGCACTGCCAGCCCCCAGAGAGAGAGAGAGAGAGAGAGAGAGAGAGGGAGAGAGGGAGAGAGAGAGAGACAGAGACAGAGACAGAGACAGAGAGAGAGACAGAGAGACAGAGAGAGAGACAGAGAGACAGAGATACACAGAGAGAGACAGAGAGACAGAGATACACAGAGAGAGACAGAGATACAGAGAGAGAGACAGAGAGAGAGACAGAGAGACAGAGATACACAGAGAGAGACAGAGAGACAGAGATACAGAGAGAGAGACAGAGAGAGAGACAGAGATACAGAGAGAGAGACAGAGATACAGAGAGAGAGACAGAGAGACAGAGATACAGAGAGAGAGACAGAGAGACAGAGAGAGACAGAGAGAGAGACAGAGAGACAGAGAGACAGAGAGAGAGGAGAGACAGAGATACAGAGAGAGAGACAGAGAGACAGAGATACAGAGAGAGAGAGGAGAGACAGAGAGAGACAGAGATACAGAGAGAGAGGAGAGACAGAGAGAGACAGAGAGAAAGAGACAGAGACAGACAGAGACAGACAGAGACAGAGAGACAGACAGACAGAGACAGAGAGACAGACAGAGACAGACAGACAGACAGACAGAGACAGACAGAGAGACAGACAGACAGAGAGAGAGAGACAGACAGACAGAGTGACAGGAAGAGAGAGAGAGAGAGAGAGAGAGAGAGAGAGAGAGAGCTGCAAGTCAGTCTCCACCCTTGTCTCAGGGCTACC
Organism: Rattus norvegicus; assembly: GCF_021556685.1. NCBI lineage: Eukaryota > Metazoa > Chordata > Mammalia > Rodentia > Muridae > Rattus > Rattus norvegicus. The sequence goes on from NC_141537.1 coordinate 169,281,095, forward strand.
TTGCTGGCAAGTCACGGTTTTCCTGTCCTCTGTCCTCCCCTACTGCTTTTGCCTGGCTTAGCTTCTAACCATCTCTCAGTTACCTCTATCTGCCCTCAAAGCCACTTCCCTCCCAGCCTCTATCCTCTGCTCCCTGATTTGCCTTAAAACAAATGCAATAAGCATTTGTTGTGCCCCTAGGTCAGGAGAACGCCATAGATACCATGTCTGGATTTCGCACCACGCTGAACGTGCCGCACGTGCCCTGTCTGTTAGAGCAGGTCAGCACCATGTCTAATGAAGCCTCCCTTGCCTCCTGGTACATCCTGCCCTGCCCTCCATCCTTCCTCTCGTTGCTATGCCTACTGCTTTATTTCTTCCTTTCATTGAGCAACAAGCTCCTGGTGTACTTCTCTTGTTTCCCCAGAGTCAATCCCAGACCTTTACAAGTAGTAGCCATGAAATAAATATAGAAAATAAATATGGAGCCTGAACAGAAACAATATTGGGTGGATACTATAGTATTCATATAGTAGCCATCTGAACATATAAAACTCAAAGGCGGGGGCTGGGGATTTAGCTCAGTGGTAGAGCGCTTACCTAGGAAGCACAAGGCCCTGGGTTCGGTCCCCAGCTCTGAAAAAAAAAAGAACCAAAAAAAAAAAAAAAAAAAAAAACTCAAAGGCTAGGCTGGGGGTGTAGTTCAGTGGAGGAGCTCTTGTCTAACACCTGTGAGGCCCTGGGCTTTAGAGAAGAGGGAAAGAGCAAGGTAGGGTCTCACTCTACAACCCAGGCTAGGGTTGAACTCATGGCAATCCTCCTGCCTCAGCCTCCCAAGTGTTAGGATTACATACAATGTCCAATTCGAGGCCCTGAATTTGATTCTCATGACTACAAAAACAGAGGGGCAGGGGAGTGACTGTTTATAGTGAGGATAACTTAGAGAATAACCCATACCTGGGAACTTGAAGTCTGCATCATCTTGCTGGTCATCTGGAGCCATGGGAGCTTACAGTAAAGTAAAGCACGCTTCCGTGTGCCTTTATGGGGCCATCTCCAGAGACGTTTGGCATATGGGGCAGCAAGTATGGACGTAAGACCCACCTGAATGTTCTACATTGCTAGAATTAATATTCACAAATTATTTAGCCTATGAGACTGATGGGCTCAAACAAGAAGTCACAAATTCACCCTTAAGAATGTAAACACCAAAGGGACTACAGTGTTCTATGATAGCACAGGTGGAAAGATGTCAGAAATTCATACAAAAAGCCCCTTCATTCTCATACCAGAACTAAAGAACTATAGTCTCCAGCTTTTTAAACACTAGAACGTGTTTGTCAATTAGAACTTCATATTTAGGCTGTATGCAAGTGTATGTGCGTGAGTGTGTGTGTGTGTGTGTGTGTGTGTGTGTGTGTTCATGTGGATATGTGCATTTGTGTGTGGTTTACATGTACATAAAGGTCAAACTTGGTTATCTTCTTCTATTCTCCACTTCAGTGTTTAGATGGAGTCTCCTTCCAATGCCCTCGAAGTTTACCAATTGGCTAGGCCGGCCACTCAGTAAGTCCCAAAGCCCAGTGTGTCTGCCTCCCCTGCACTGGGATAACAGTGACCAAACACATCAGCAAGCTTTTACACGGTTCTGAGGCTCCACACTCAGCTTCTCACGTTTTCTCAGGGCAACTTAGACCTTAAGAGATTGTAGTCATGGTAGAGCAAAGGGGTAAAGGCATCCCAAAGTCTGGAGCTTTGCCAAGCATCTAGGGGTGTCAGTGAGGTAGGATTGCTGAAAGGTAATCTGAGCCTTCACCAGAGCCAGAGCCTTTAAGAAACCTTTGAGGGGGGTTGGGGATTTGGCTCAGTGGCAGAGCGCTTGCCTAGGAAGCGCAAGGCCCTGGGCTCGGTCCCCAGCTCCGAAAAAAAGAACCAAAAAAAAAAAAAAAAAAAAAAAAAAACCTTTGAGGAAGACAAATTACTCTTGGCATTGTTTTTATTCTCCTGGAAGTAAATTAAGTATTTTGCTATGTCTCTATGGAATTCTTCAGTCTGTTTTTAACAGGTGGGTTCTGGGTGCATGGTACCATTTCACTAAACATCTGCTGAGGATACAAAAGAACGTGAGACAAAGCCAGGTGTTTTGATTTTCAGCCCCAAGTCTTTTCCAACACCATGACTATCCCAGACAGTAACTGAAGCCAAGATCACACCAGATTGATGGGCTATAATCACACTGATGGAAAAATGGATTCTATTCGTTGTGTAGATCCAACTTCCTCCCAGTCTGCCCCACCCCTGCCACCCCCATTCAAACCCCAGGCATCAAACCTTCCTTGGGCATCTAACTACCACTTCCCTAGGACCAGCCTCTTTCTACCCACGTAGAAACAGATGGATAATTCACAAGGAGACAAGATACTGAAAGGGCAGTGGGAGGAGACTCACGGGAAACGCAGAACATGGCTACAATGTGACGGTTATGAGGATCATGCCCGGGCATCTAGCACCTAGCCACATTCCAACACTGTCCCAATCAGTCAACAAAAGCCACCATAGACATTGGGAAAGAGCATTTGTCATAGTTTGATCTCTGCTACTTCGATACAACAGCCTTACCAAAGGCAGTGTAGGGGAGGGAAAGGCTGTTTCAGCTTATAGCTCATGGTTCATCATTGAAGGACGACAGGACAGAAACGTGAAGCAAAACCATGGGGAATGCTGCTCGCTGGTTCTCTTGTGGGCTAATGTCCAGCTAGCTTTCTGATGCAGCCAAGAACCACTGGCCAAGGGTATGAAAACGCCCACAGTAGTCGGGGCCCTCCTGCATCAACTAAGGAAATAAGACACTCCCCTACAGAAGCTCCCATAGGCCATCTGATCCAGGCAAGTCCTCTCCAGATGGCTCCGGGCTGTGTCAAGTTGATAGCTAAAGCTAGCTAGGACAATGATGGTTCTCTAATAAAATCCTACTTACTGTTATCAAAAACTGAATTTCCCATCACTTTCACAGGCCACAGAAGTGCTATTCTTGTGTTGATCATTTTAAAACATGAACACTGATACAAAAGCAGGCACTGGGCTGCACAAGTCACAGTGTGCCAACTTCTATTTATCTAACCCAAACCCTTCCTAGGATGTGAGAACTCTACTCTGAGGCAAGGTAATGGCCGGGGACTTGGGTTACAGTCTACACACCACGACTCTGATATTCCTTTGCAGGCACTATGTCAACTGACCCATTTAAATCCCTCCGTCTCAAGTCTCAGTGTATCTGGACCTCAAGGCCTAGCACTGTTGAGCATGACGCACTCCATCCCTGTGCCATTTCTAAACCCACTCATGGGACAGTTGCCTAGTCTAGACCTAAAACCTGAAGTCTGTCAGTCTGTCATCTCTGGGACTGACCTCAGTCATTGGCCCCTCTTCCCATAGCTCAGCGCAGCTCTTCGTCTTCCCCTCTCTTGGAATGGCTAGGTACTGACAGGCCTGGCATTGCATCCAATTGGCACTGCCTGCTGCCAGCCAGAATGGTCTCTTGGAGTAATTATCTCTGGTGCCACCAGAGGATAATGACTTCTGGGCAGGAAACTAGACGTGGAAGCAGATGATGAGTCTATTTTCATACAGATGAAGGAGTGGGTGGGCAGATGACTCATGTGCCGAGTGCTTTCTGAATAGCATGTTTCCATCACTTTCTGGAAAGCAGCAGGTTCGTTTCCTCTGAGGTGTGGGTGAGGATGTTGTTTGGGGTTCCCTCTTTGAAGGGGAGGTTTGGTTTGATTTCTGTTGCTGTTTGGTTGGTCTTTAAAATATTTGTTTTGCTGTGTTGTGATGTGTTTTAATGAGAAGGTGGAAGCAATGGGGAGAGAAAGTTCTGGAAGGAATTAAAAAGCAAAACTCATACACAGTGCTCCCAGGGTTCCATGATACAAAGGTCAGAATAGTTCAGCCAGAGTCGAATACTCAGGATGTGCCAAGACCAGATGTCTTCGTTGGGAAATTAGCGACAGCTTGACATCTAAGTTTTATATGATTGCCATCCAACAACAAGGAACATAGAGGGAGAGTCTTGGCAGAGAGTTCCAAGCAGACTCAGAGCCCTGAGACTGTCCCTGCCATCACATCAAAGAATGTGGCTGCTCTGCTCTGCCCCAGAGCGGTTCCCTCCAGTCACACTAGGGTGAGAGTAGCCAGGAACCGGGTTCAGAAGGAACCTGGTCAATATCCACCCCAGAGTATCACTCAGTACTGGGGCTACCGGACCAACCCATACGCTCACCCCTACTAAAGAAAAGCCAATTAAACTGAGAGTCAAGATTAAGTTCCAGCAAGGAAGGTGAGTACTGGGAAAGACTGCTCAAAGAGAAGAAATAGGGTTTTTATCACAAAGACTTCTGCCATTCAGGGATACCAAAGAGACTTTATAGAAAGGGAATGGAGATACTAGGAGGCAGCAGACAATTGGCAAGGACTTTGCCACTCAGAATACATTCTCCTTTCTTTTGTCTGCTGACCTCAGACCTCTATCTCCTACAGCTAGTTCACTGAAGACCAATAACAAAACCAACAAAGTTCTGGGTCCTGTGAATCTTAAGACGTAGCCGTTAACATCCTCAACATTTCTTTAGCTGAACACCATAGCATAATTCCAACACTCGGGAAGCAGAAAGAGAAGGAGAACAGGCAAAGGCCACCCTCAGGAACTTAAAAGGACCCTGTCTTTAAAAACCAAAAAGAAGGGGCTGGAGAGATGGTATGGTAGAGAAAGCATTTGCCCAGCCTGCAGGAGGACCAGAGTTTGGGTTCCTGGACTCACATAACTGCTGGAGGGAGTACATATTGACCGGCCTCTTACCCCAGGTTCAGAAAGTAGAGACGAGGACCGTGTGTCCGCAACTTGTGAGTTGGATTAGGAGACCCTGGCTCAAAGGATAAGGTGAAAGAGCACTGTGTAAGCGTCTCCATGTTGATCTGTGATCTCTACACACACATGCATGCATGTCTGTGTATACCCGAACATACATATGCACACATGCCACATACACGTACACATGAAAAAGGAGACATTTTAAAAAAAAATTTTAAAGATAGGAGCCCTTTGGGTCTGAAAGGATGGCTGGGCAGTTAACAGCGACAGCTGCTCTTTCAGAGGACCCAGGTTCAATTCCCAGCACCTTTATGGCCTCTTACAACCATCTGTAACTCCAGTTCCAGGGATTCTAACATCCTTTCTGACCTCCACACATACAGCATGATACACAGACATACAGGCAAAATTATGCATATAAATAAAATAAAAATAATTGTTTTTGAGACAGAGTTTCTCAGTATAACTGCCCTGACTGCCCTGAAACTGGCTTGGTAGACCAGGCTGGCCTCCAACTCACAGAGATCCACCTGCCTCTGCCTCCTGAGTGGTAGGATTAAAGGTGTGTGCTACCACGCCCAACAAAAATAATTTTCTTTAAAGAGACTACCGAGAATGACTCTTTTGAGCGCTGCACTGCCACACCGTTTTCCCTGAGTAGCCAAGACCCACAGAAGAAGTTGCTTTAAACTAGGGCAGTGGGTTCCTGGATAGTGTTGGAAATACTAGGAGCCTTTGAAAGTATAAAAAGAAGCCACTGCAAGGACTGGTCTGGGTCCTGCATCTCCTTAGCTGGCAATGGGCTGGTGAAGTTTATTGAGAATCCATCTCTAACCCAAGGTCCTTAATCTAAAGACTCTACTGTGAAAACTCCAACCTCAGCTGACTTCAGACTGCCAGTTGCACACTATTGGTTCACAAAAACTGTAACTCACATGTAGTTCCAAATGACCCAGTTCTAATACACTGCAGCCCTGAGTGCTTTGCACCCCAGACACAGTAGAGCTCAGAGCAGGACACCCAGGTACCAGAGCGAACCGTGCTCCCTGGTAAGGCTGCGCAGTCCAACTGGGGGAGGCTAGAAGACGGAAGCGAGGAGAAGGCCCACTAAAGGAAGGGCTCTAAGAACACACACAGAAATATTAGAGTAGGCTCGAGCTCTAGAAGCTGCAGAGGTGGGACCTGCGGGGAAGTCTTAGAAGAGAAAGAGCTCTGTGCACAAGCGTGAGGATCTGAGATTGGACTCCCAGCACCCACATAAAAAGCTGTGTTTGACTGTGTTGACCTGGAACACCAGCGCCGAGGAGGTGGAGATGGGGACACTAGAGCTCAGTAGCCATCCAGCCTCTCGGGATTGGTGAGCTCCAGGTTGGATGGGAGAGGTGAGGTGTCTCGAAAACTCTTCTTCCCGATTTTACACGCAGGGACCGGTCAGCAGTAGAGGCTCCTTGTGCTTCGAAGAGAGGGCCAATCTGCCGTTGGAACAGTGTGAAGCGAAGTTCCAGGGCACCGACTGTGTACCTCCCCAAGTGCTCTGTGACCACACAGTATAACTGCACTGTCCTTTCCTCCTTGTAGCTGGTTAGGCACGTCCATTTTTCCCTGTGCAGTTTATATATAAAATGGTTTCTATGAACACAAGGTATATGATCATTCAGTAGAAAAGCAATTGAGAAAGATATTTACCAACCTTGGCTTGCACACACCAGCCTACATACACATATGCACATGTATGTACATAAACTCCTATGCACACGTAAAATAAATTGGAAAATCCTCAAACTTGGGAGCAATCAAGATAAATAAGTAAGCTGTGGAGTAGAAACCACCCAGCTCCTTCTCCCCTGCCTCCTGAGGAGTCCCTGCCTTGGTCCATCTTTCCAGAGAAAGCCTTACGGAAGGTCTCAATGACCATGGTAGGGGAATGCTAGGGCAGTGAGGCAGGAATGGGTGGGCAGGTGGGGGAGCACCCTCATAGAGGCAGGGGGGAGGGGATAGGGGGTTGGTGAAGGAGAAACTTGGAAGGGGAATAATATTTGAAATGTAAAGAAATAAAACAACCAGTAAAAAATGGGGGGAAAAAAAGAATCAGTCATCCCCAGTCAGTCGTGAAAAGAAGTGTTTTGCCTTTGTACTGTTTAAGGATGGTGACGAACCTGTCCCCTGGCAGGTAGCAGTGCTGTCCCAGACTGAACCCCATGGAGACCACCTCAGAGCGAGACAGATCTAGCAGATACGGGGAAAGGAGCCGACAGGGATCTTGTCTGTAAAGCAAGGCAAATGGGGATCCAGAGCCCACATCCAGTCCCAGAACTAAACCTACAACAGCCACACACACCGGAAGTAAATGAGGGCAAGGCCCCTGAGCACCTGCTCCACCCGTCTTAGCTTTCAGGGCTGATCTGTGGGCTGTCCACCTCTAAGCTAGGACATCCATGGGTCAGGAGGAGCAGATTCTCAGTGAGTTTGAGCTTGAATCCCTCGTTTGCATGGAGGACCTGACACTTGTCTATGGGGCCCTGGTGCTCTTTGAGAATCTGAATCCCTTGTTTGCATGAAAGACTGGATAATTGCTGCCTCCCTGCCACCCTGCCCTGCCCTGCCCTGCCCTGCCCTTGGTCGTAGTCCCACACCATGCTCAAGCAGATGGTCCCCAAAAGCCTGTATTTGCCTGGCTCTAGCCTCAGTTCTACCGTTACCAGATTCCAGAAACCAATTTTAGTAACAAGGTGAGCAAGGATGGAATCCTGCCGCCCGCCTCTGACTTGCACAGCCCTTCCCTTGCTCCCCGCTTGCCCTTCCCTGCTCATTTGTTAAGAGGGTATCCAACAGTCTGTGGATCAGCCAGGGTCCCTTCCCTTGGGCAGTTTCGCCTTGACGGGCATTCTGGGAATAGAGCCAGGCAGTAATTCATCAAAGACTCCATTCTGAGCTGGCTCTCATACCCAACAACTGACATACAGAGGGAGCCCTGATGCCAGCTCGGCTGTCACTTCCTTTCTAGAACATGCTCACCTGGCCGAGACACTCCCACAACCCTTCTAACTGCCCCAACTCCCTTCTCGGGGAGACGGAAACCCCGGATTCTACTCCTTCCTGGGCCACACTCTTAGAAGCTGTGTTCCTCATCTGTGACACAAAGACATTTGGTCTTTAAAATAATAAAAATTCCATAAAATAACTTGGATATGATACAATGTATGACATATGATAAATATGTGGATGTTAGATTTTAGGAATATTATGAGCCTAGGGCTCAGAGAGGTCGGGAAATAAGTCCTGTATTATGTGGTAGGAGACAACTTAAGCGCACAAAAGTCGTTCCCCTGATGGTCCAGTTCCCTGCATGGTCCCTGAGTAAGGCTACAATTGGAGTCTCAGCTTTCCTCTGGGTTTGCTACAGCATTACGGTTGGCCCCCACAGCCCTTTGGCCCACCAGTGCCATGTTCAGACTCCCGTCAGGCTGGCTCCTGCTCTCAGCTGGGTGACTGACTATGTTCAATGTGGAACAGGAAACAAGGACCATCCGAAGCAAAGTCGCCGAGTGGGTTCCACATGCCCTCTCCCTCTGTCCCTAATTCCATATCCCAGACCTTTGGAACATAGCACACAGCACTATCTTAATGCTTTCCAGGCCACCCCAAAAGAAAACACATCAATCAAAGAAACCTGAGCACTATCCCCTCCCCATCTCCTCCAATAAAGCCAATCCTGGTACTATCCTTACACAAAATGGGGAAGAGAGCCCTCCCCCTATGTGTGGATTTCTTTCCCTCTTTATATACACAGCGCTCTCTCTCTCTCTTTCTCTCTCTATCTCTCTCTCTGTCTCTCTCTGTCTCTCTGTGTCTCTGTCTTTCTCTCTTTCTCTCTCTCTCTCTGTCTCTCTCTTCTCTCTGTCTCTCTTTGTCTCTCTGTCTCTCTCTGTGTGTCTCTGTCTCTCTCTGTGTCTCTGTGTCTCTGTCTCTCTCTGTCTCTGTCTCTCCCTCTCTCTCTCTCTCTCACACACACACACACACACACACACACACACACACACACACACACACCACTTTACTGTCTCAGGGTGAAATTCTCTCACTTGCCCTGAGTGTTGTCATTATTTTTTAGACTCAGCCTCACCTATTGTGTGGCATGAGTTCATCCATGCCCTGCCCTCACACATACACAAAGAAGGCAAAGACAAGAGGAAGAAACAGAAGAAGGTACAAATGACTATCATTCGCAAGGAGCTCTGTTATAATGACACCTTACACAACTCCCTGTAATTTTGAGAGCCATCCATTGAAATGGGCATTGTTATGCACATACTTACATATTAGATTCAAGGACTTTATAGATCCTTCTGGAAACCAGAAGAGTCAGACTGGGAATCCATGTCCATCTGATCCTGGAGGCAACAGCATGACCAGGGCCCTCCCCAAACAATCTCACAAGAACCTTTGTGGATGTTTGTAGAGCACTCATCGTCTTGAAGCCAAAGCCTCAGAAGTCTCTGGAGCCATGACCAACGTTTGCAGATGCAACCTGACACAGGACACTGGCCTTTGAAATGTGTCAGTCTTTCACTGCACCAATTAGCTATCAGAAACCAGTGAGTACAAACAATTGTCAATCCCATAGACCTAGAACAGGGTGAGGTTCCCCAACGGATCACACTGAACTTAGAGCTTTGATCCAGACACTGTAGGGAATCGTATATAGCCAGCTTTCTTGACGTCCCAGTGCTGGGAGTGATACCCTGTGGTACAGTTCTCTACAGCTTGAGGCCCATAAGGGACCTTGTTTCAATTCGTTGTGAATAAACTAAGTACAGAGAGGTAGACTTCCCCAGAAATTAGTCGTAGTTCAGAGAAATCAGAGAAATCTGTCTTCACCTGACAAAAGGGGTCAGTATAGCACAGGAACTTTCTGGTGACACTCGGGAGGAACAGATGTAAGGGCCTTGTTCATAAAGATATTATGATTCAGCTAATGAGACTTGGTGCAGTATTAGTCATATTGGTAGGAAACAATAATGGTTAACCGTTGTGGAATTTCCTGGGAAGTAACAAAAGTGAGTTGGCAGAAAAGTCTGAGAGATTTCCCTATACTCTTTATATAGAGCAAACACTGGCAAAAGGTGAGGCTCTAAAGACCTGGGGAAAGGCTAAATGTTCATCAGTGTCTGCTAATGAGAAATGATATGAATACTGGAATAGCATCCCACCTCCTAAAGAGGGGAATCCTGCCATTTACAACTCCATGGACAAACCTGGAGGGCACAGCCAGATCCAGAAAAGTAACTACTGTGAGATCGCTATTCAATGTGGAGTCTAAAACGGTTTAACTCCCAGAAGCAGAGTGGATAAGTGCTTTTCAGGGTCTGAGGGGAGACAGCAATGAGGAGATGTTGCCCAAAGGCACAAAGTTTAATTATGTAAAGTGAATGAGTTCAGGAGCTCTATATTACAGTATGTTGACAAGTTAATATCGTGTTATATAGTTGAAAGTTGCTTTAAAAGATAGCATTCTCCGCACACAAAAAAAGAAAGAAAAGAAAAGGCACCATAGCAATCTGATGAGAAATGTCCCCTACAGGCTCATGTATTTGAACACTCAGCCCCCTGTTTGCTGCACTGTTTGGGAATGTTGTGGGATCTCAAAGAAGTGCAGCCTTTATGGCAGAGTCTGTCGCTGGACACAGGTTTTGAGGGCTTATTGCTTCACCCCAGTGCCTGTTCATAATCTGTCTTAGTTAGGGGTTCCAATGCTGTGAAGAAACACAATAACCACAGCAACTCTAGTAAAGGACATTTAACTGGGGCTGGTTTCAGAGACTTAGTCCAGTATCATCACGGTAGGAAGCATGGCAGAGTCCAGGCAGACGTGGTGCTAGAGAAGGAATTGAGAATTCTACATCTCAGTTCACAGGCAGCAGACGGGGGACTGTGTGTCACACTAAGTGGAGTTTGAGCATAAGAAACCTCAAAGCCTGGGGCTGGGGATTTAGCTCAGCGGTAGAGCGCTTACCTAGGAAGCGCAAGGCCCTGGGTTCGGTCCCCAGCTCCGAAAAAAAGAACCAAAAAAAAAAAAAGAAACCTCAAAGCCTACTTACTTCCACAGTGACACACTGTCTCCAATAAGGCTACACCTACCCAACAAGTGCCTATAGACTACCCCTCCCCATGAGCCAAGAATTCAAACACAAGTCCATGGGGGTCAAACCTATTCAAACCACCACATGACTTCTGCTTCCTGTATGTGGATAAAGATGTGATCAGCCAGCTCCTCCCATCTTCTCATGTCTTGGACTCTCCCCTGAAACTATAAGCCAAAATAAACTCCTGATCCTATAAGTTGCTTTTTTGTCGGAGAGTTTTATCACACACAGCAACCGAAATGTAACAAACACAGTTCCTATGTGGAATGGTGAAATATATTAAGTATTTTATTGAGGTGATCACGTCTTAAGACTGTGTGGTTCTTAGTAGGTCTTGCCATCTGGGTTAATGGATGGCTCCACACTCATAAGTATACAAACAGCACAAACTGGACTCAATAGGTTATTTTTAAAAGTACATGAAGTTTGGAGTGAGTAGTGACAGATTGGAAAAAGAGTTGGAGGAAGAATGAAGGATGAATATGATCAAAATATATTGTAAAAATTCTCAAAAACTTAATGAAACACTGTTTTTAAAAATAAAATATGAAAAAACTTTGTGTCTTGCTGTTATTACAGATGATGATGATGATGGTGGTGGTAGTGGTGGTGGTGGTGGTAGTGGTGGTGGTGGTGGTGGTGGTGGTGGTGGTCTGGGGAGATGGGGCAGTGAATAGGGATGCTTACCACAGATCCTGATGATGAGTTTCACCCTCAGAACCTACATGGTGGAAGGAAAGAACCAAATCACATGTGTTGTCCTCTGACCTCCACTCACATACATGTGCTCACAGGCTTATGCACATTTACACAAAACAAATAAAATTGTGATCTGAAAAAAGAAAGACAGAAGAAGAGAAGGAAGGGAAAGGAAAACCTGCAGAACCTCCACGAGGAGTCTGGAAAACAAAAGCATGGGTGAACACACGCCTTGTTTTCCCAAAGATTCAAGAACAGGACGAGTTAAGTAAGAGGAGGAAGATTTTTAGGTTCTTGGGAAAAATAATAAACAGAAGATGAAAGGAAACTGTCCCAACAAACCAGTTAACCCAGACGGCAAGAACACATGGCTGAAGGCTTTTGTTGGCACACAAGCCATCGTTAGCTACCAAAATGGAAGCCGAGCCAGGGGCTGACACTTTGTATACAGGAAAGGACAGCGGTTATGACAGAGCAGGAATGACAGTCTTGCTCTTGTTTTTGAAGGCAATAGCCAAAAGCCACCTCCCAAAGATGAGAAGTTTGGCAGGGCTAGAAAGCAGGGAGTGAATTCCTGATGAAGCAAGGAGAGATGAAGAGAGGCCAAGCCTCTGACCCTCCCTGGCAAGCAGAGTCTACAGGCTAGACAGTGAGAGCGAGCTAATGACCGTGGCCCCTGAAAAGAAGAGTGGAGGCTCTCAAGAAGAAGCACTAAACAGGGTGATCAAGATGGAGAATTGGACTAAAGTGATGGGATTTAAGCTGAGTGTGTGGCCCATGCCTGTGGTGCTGACAAGTAGAAGGAGGAAGACGGGGAGTTCAAGGTAAAGGCCATATTGGGCAAATAAAACCCGGTCTCAGCTTAGAGAGAATGAAAGAGAAAAGGTTATGAAAAGTAAAGAACGCTGGAGAGGTCTCAGGGATGGTAGCACGAAGAAACAAATGAAGGCAGGCATGGTGGCGCTCACCTTTAACCCCAGCACTTGCGAGGCTGAGGCAGGTGGATCTCTGTGAGTTCCAGGCCAGGTCTACATAGGAAGATCAAAATATAAAGGAAGGAAGGAAGGAAGGAAGGAAGGAAGGAAGGAAGGAAGGAAGGAAGGACGGACAAGGAAGGAAGGTGGGAGTTAAGATGCCTGAATGACATGAATTCAATTCAATTCCCAGGTTTTACATGGTGGGAGACTTGACTTCTACAAGTTGTTCTCTGACCTCTACATACATGATCACACACACACACACACACACACACACTGAAAGAATTTTTTTTGAACAACAAAGAAAGGTTGGGGTGTGGGGTTGGGAGACAGTGACTCAGTGGTTAAAGGAATTTACCATTTACTCTTCAAGCCTGATGACCTGAATTCAGTCCTTAGAGTCTACGTCTCATATCAGTTTCCTGCAAGTTACAACAGTTCTTCTTGAGGGAAGTTCCGAGTAAGCTCATTAAGACCCAGAATGTTATAAAGGGAGGGGGCATATTCCATCTCAACAAACCCTCCTGAAAACCCCGGAAGTAAATAACTTAATAGTTTCAGGAAGTCCTCGAAACTGACCAAAGTCACTAGGCTTTTCCCTCTCTAAGTACACATAAGCAACACCTTCAGACAATCTGAGTGCCTGGAAGAAGCCTTGTCCAGCTTGAAAGCTGTCTGCAAGTTGTGTAGCATGATACAGGTTTCCGGCTTTCAGGGCCATCACCTTTGCTGTCTTCACATCTCTTCTGCTCTGCTGAGAACTGTTGGTTGTGTTTCTGTAAGTAACGCAAAGGAACTCATTGGCTCACCAAGCTGGACTTTGGTGATAGTCTTGCTTTAACCTGTCATTGACTTCCCATCAGGGGGTCAGTAGACATTTGTCCTTCCCAGGAACTGTGTCACACAACGCCGCATAAAGGTGGAAGAAGAGAAATGGCTCCACAGAGTCACCATCTGAATCCCGCATACCCACCATGGCACGTGCACGCTCACAAGCACAAGGATAATACATTTTTAAAGTTTTTGTCGAAGGAAAAATATAAAGAAATTGGATGCAAAATTCTAGAGGATGCTAGAAATGTAAAGGGAAAAAAAGAGCAATGCTAAAATTAAATGAGAGGAGTGGATAGATTTATATCGGTGTGGTAAAGTGGATAATAAAGGGACTCTCATGAAGTTCTTTCCAGGAGAAACACAGAAGAAGAGAGTTCGTGGGGTAGCTCCAGCATGCCAAGAACAATAGAGACGCATGCGTTATCAGCCAACAGACATATCAGGACGAAGCCTGTCCAAGCTGCTGTTGGAGAAGTGCTCCAGGTTGCCGGGTCCTGCTGCTGCTACCTGACTGTGGCTCCTCCCCTGGCCCCATGAGCACCTGCTCTAGATAGCTGTGGGGAGGAGTGTGACAAAGTGCGTGAAGCGGTTCTTGTTTCTCCTTCCGTTCTGCTTACTAACATCTCCAAAGACAACTCTCTGAAGATCCCATTGCCGGCACTGAGAAAATGCCAGAACAAATGGCCTCATTAGACAATTTGACAAAAACAGAAGCAAGAACGGGTGGGGTAGATACTGGACACACAGAGCTGGCTGGATAAGAGTACGGTCCAACGCCATTGAAAGGGCACCACGTGAAATGGAGTGGAATTGAAACCATGAAGGCAAATGAGAGGTGACTATTCCCACCGGGTGTGGTGATGGGGACCCCAATTCCAATTACTTGGGAGACTGAGGTAGAGAGAGCTCCTGTTTAAGCCATTCCTGGATTACAGAGCGAGTTTGAGGCTTGCCTAGGCAACTTAGCAATATCTTATCTCAAAAGAAAAAGTGTAAAAGGGGCTTTGGGGAAGCTCTATGCAGTGGGCCATTTGAAGTGGACCAGTGATGTAGCCCACTGGCATGTGGGAGGTCCTGGGTTCAATCCCCTGTACCACCACCACCAACCACCACCACCACAACCACCACCGCAAACACAACCACCACCACCACAACCACCACCACCACCATCACCACCACAACCACCACAACCACCACCACAACCACCACAACCACCACCACCACCACAACCACCACCACCACCACCACAACCACCACAACCACCACCACCACCACCATCACCACCACAACCACCACCACCACCACAACCACCACCAACAACAACCACCACCACAACTACCACCACCATTCACCACCACCACAACCACCACCACCACCACAACCACCACCACCACAACCACCACAACCACCACCACCACCACAACCACCACAACCACCACCACCACAACCACCACAACCACCACCACAACCACCACAACCACCACCACCACAACCACCACAACCACCACCACCACCGCAAACACAACCACCCACACATACACGGAGACAGTGTTAGTGAGTGCTATCTTTGGACAGGCGTGAAATAGAGAGGAGCCCTATTCTGAGTGACTTCCCAGGTTGTGGTGCATTCTTGTGGAACCTACATACTCTGAGCTTCACTTATCTCAACAGAGACAAATGTCTGTCTATGGCAAGATGATGTCTGATTGTCACCATGACAATGTAATGACCCTTCTGATAGCAACAGCCAAATTGGCTGAAACATCCATGTGATCCAACTCTTTTAGGTAGTCCGCCACAGACGGAAGGAGAGAAAGCCTTTCAAAGACGAAATCTGCAAGATGAGGTCTTCCTCTACTCTCTAACCATGGCAGGGAGTGGCAAAGCCCACACTGGGGATGGAAGAAAGGGGTGCTAAAATAAGGGGTGCTCTCAGGATTGTGCTGTAGGGCAGAGTGCTAGGAAGAATGGAGTTGCAGAATGCAGACAAAGCTGCACCCATGCAGGTAAAACTTCATGAGGCCGAAGAGAACAGACGCTAGAATCTGTGTACCAAACAGGAATTTCAGGGTCACACAGTGGGGAGAGACATTTATGTTCCTAGTGGCCATTGCAGAGAGAAGCCTATGGTACTCTAGTATATTCAGGGGGCCTCACCTTTAGAAGTGGTTCACCCTACCCTTCAAGGGGGGCTGTGCTGGGCCCACCAAAACAGAATCAAAATCAAAGGCTCTGACTCTCTCTCTCTCTCTCTCTCTCTCTCTCTCTCTCTCTCTCTCTCTCTCACGTGCACGCGCATGTGAGCGTGCGCTTAGGTGATTCACTAGACTAACTGCTGACCAAGAAAAATGCAATACTCCTTAAAAGAAGACAATAAAACCCATGAGGTTTAGCACCTAATAAAAAAAAATCACTGAACCCTTAACAACAAAGAAATAAAACCGTAAATAGAAGTATCTTGTGTATCAGTTCAAGGTCACACTCAAATGGAGAGTAGTTCAGACCCAACCTGTCTCAAAGAAATCAGTAAAGAGGGGACTGACCAAATTGGCAGACAAGGTCTTAAGGTGACCACAAAAAAAAAATGTTCATGACTTAGAGAGAGGAAATGCAGACCCAAGCAATTAATAGATGGGCAATCTCGGGGCTGGAGAGATGGCTCAGCGGTTAAGAACACCAGCTGCTTTTCCAGATAATCAGGGTTCGAATCCCAACACCCACATGGCATCTAACAACCATTTCCAACTCCAGTTCCAAGAAATCCAGCACCCTCTTCTGACCTCTGTGGGCACCTACCTTCTGATGAAGATAGTGTCTCAACCTGCGTTCTAGTTCTATAACAAAACACTCGAGATCGGGTAACTTATAAATGATAGAAGTGTACTTGGTGCATGGCATGCAGACTGGGCAGTCAAGAGAGTGACGCCATCTAGTAAGTAAGGATGCTTTGTAACACCATATGCTGCCCTGTGTGCTAGAGGCATGAAATACATACCTGCTGCACTTCGACACCATAAAGATGGCCATGTGGTAAATGACACCATCTACTGACCCAGATCTCTCGCTTCTTACAAAGTAGCTAACCCCATCATCAGGGTTCCTGTTCCCTATGATGTCACCTATCCCTAATTAGCACTGAAGACCTACCTGAAAACACCATCAACATAAGTCTGTGGCGTTTCAACACATAAATTTTTTTTTTGGTTCTTTTTTTGGGGGTGGGGACCGAACCCAGGGCCTTGCGCTTCCTAGGCAACACATAAATTTTGTGTTAACATATTCAAGCCATACAGCACATGTGTAAATGTTAAAAGAAGGCGCTTAGCCTGGGAGGTCCAGGAAGCTACATAGGCCATGGGTTTTAGCCAGCCAAGCAAGAGGAAGAAGGGCATTGTGGGAGAATAGCAAGATGTTGCTCTGCAGTGATAATGTGTGTACAAGTAATGACAACTCAAGCATGAGTGTGGCTGGGAATTGTGTGTCTGGAGCAAGGGACAGAGACACACTCTTGAACGACAAGCCACAGTATGTACAGAATCCTGACAGTAGTGAGTGCCTGGGAAGAAAAGACACAGGAAAAAGAGACCCGGGCCTGCTCACAGCCAAGCCCATCTCTCTAAAAGTGGCTCCCAGGCTGGTTTTGAACAAGAACCCACCTTCTCCCTTGTCTTCTCAGTACCCTCTGGAGTCTGATACACTGGGTACACACTCAGACTGATGTGCAGACCTGCAGTGAATAAACTTCCTTACCCAGAGTCCCATTCATGCTTAACTGTATGCCCCCCACCCAGGATTTATCCTGTCATAAAGTATTGAAATCCCTGAGAGGTGGACTATTGACGGCTAAGCGAAGTTACAGACGTCAATAACTACAATCCCGTGAAAAAGAGGTGATGACTCACCACCAGAGTGCTTCTAGAGACAGGAAAGGCAGCAACTAATTGTGAGGAGTGGGAGGGAGGCAAACCTCTCGTGAGGAAATATTTGAACTAGATCTTGAAGAATAAACGGGGCTTCATGGTGACATCACAGATGTAATAAATGTGGGAAAGGGGGCTGGGGCTGGCATTGGTGGAATGTTTGACAGCCAGCCACAACGCCTTGGGCTTCATCGACGACACCGAGGAAACTGGAGGTGGTGGTGCACACCTGTGAGCCCAGCACTCGGGAGGCGGGAGGGGGAGGTTCAATCATTTGAAGTTCAAGACCTGGGCTTTGCAAGAGCTTGTCCCTAAATAAATAAACAATAAACAAACGACAAACGGAAGAATGCACGGATGGTAGGAGCTTGAACTGGAATCTTTCAGCCCAGGCTCACCTAACAGCCTTGTTTGCTTGTGACACGGTCTCCCTATACAGTCCAACCATGCTCAAACTTAGAATCCTGCTGCCCCAGCTCCCAGATACTGGGGTTTCAGGTGTACACAGCAATGGAGCTTTTAAGGCTACCAATGCCCAAACTACACTCTGAAACCATTAAACCAGGCTCTCTGGGAAGCCGGAGTCAGCACGTTTTCATTCCACTGCGCTGCAGTCCGGGGGCACTGGTCCAAAACGAATGCTTTACTCTCGGAGAACAGGCACTCGAAGTGTCCTGCGATCCTTGAACGAACAACCTCCTGAGAAAAAGCCCGGCCAAGCCACTGCCACCAGCTTTTCCTGCTGCAGATTCTCCCCCACCAGCTCTCTGTCCTGAGATCATCAAAGTGTGGTCTCTGGGCCAGCGGCATCCGCATCAGAAACTTCGGGAGTCGGGCCCAGCCACTAATGCATACCCAGGGCTGGCAACCACAGCAGCCGCCTGAGTTCCATCGCCGCTGGGCATCCGGGTGCAGTGGTCCCTGGCCTACAACCAAAGTGGCAGAGGGCCAACACTCACTTGTTTCTTGTGGTACTAAGAAAGGGCTCTGGGGATGGAAGCGTGGGGTTTGGGGCTCTCTCCTCTTCAGAGCAAATTTGCTAAATAGACCAGAGACTCAGGATGTGGAAAAGCACGGATGTGCCTACACGAGTTTCCTTCGGAGGAATGGATAAGACTAGGTGTTCCAGGACTCTTCCCCAAAGGAACTACAGGACATGGCCTTGTCTAACCCCTCCTTCAAAAACTCCAGACTGTCCCTGGAAGGGAAAAAGTCGGTAAGTGAAACAAGTACAGAAGGACACAGCTGCCTGAGTGGAAATGGAAATCTCCTTTCTCCCTAAGACATAAGGTGGAAACAGGATCCACATAAGTGACCTGCCAACCCTGGAGCCCAGAGCCTGTGCCTGGAATCTCTAAGTCAGTGCTTTCTTGTGCTGGACTCTGGTTCTCCACTTGCTAGAGACAGCACAAGTCCTCTGGGCTTTCCCACTTACTTCATTTCTACTATTCTGCACTGAAGTTCAGGACCTGTGGACGGGGACACACACACACAGACACACACACACACACACACACAGACAGACACACACACACACACACACACACACACACACACACACACACACACACACACACTTCGGTTTTGCTTAATAAAAAAATCCCCAGGTCTAGAAACTTGGACTTTGACAGCGTGTGTATAGCGCCACCTGGTGACCACAATTGAACAGCACAGTTTCCTTCCTTGTCCTGTGCTTATGAAAGGCACAGATACAGACAGGTACAGATAGATTCTCTTCTCCCCGTGTGGTCTGCTGTCTCCTGAGAACTCAGCCACTCTGATACAGGCACTGAAAAAAATCTCCTTTTTTTTCACAAAAAAAGTCCTTGTTTTTTTCACCAGCGCAAAGCGCAAACATATAAGCAAGGCATAGTGCTTTGTTCAAATCAACAGGTATTTAACATCTTCTGAAGCCATGGCTCTCTAACTGTGTTATCCATGAAACACAGTGGTGGCAAGCAGCTGTGGTACCTAGCAGGACACACTGATGCTGGCTAGGCATTCTGGGAAATGAGTTCTGCCCTTGATGTCCACTGTGTGACCTTGGGTGAGTGGCTTTCTGAACCTTGTTGTTCAAGGCTTATTAATAATAACCCTGCTCTATTGTCCTCAGGAAACCCAGGTTTTCAAAACATGCCACGTGTCGATATTCATCTCTAAAGCAGTAACTTGTGAGTTCAGCTTCACAACCAAATTTACAAATGTCAGACAAGTCAGAAAGTCCGATGTCCAGCAGAAACGATCCTTCCAGAATTAAGATGAAATTGTAAGAATTTCAGAAGAAGGAAGATGAAGAGAAGCTCTCACCAGCAAGACAGCCTTAAAAGAATGGCCAGACTTCTCTGTGGGAGAGGAAGACAGAACCTTGGAAGATTATGAAGCAAGAAAATTGGCATGTGTGGTGGGCAAAACTGAGGGTGCGTGGGGTGGAGACACCTTCTTGGCTTGAGTTCCTAAACTGTGTTTAATAGTTGAAGTGACCAAGCCATCTCAGTCAGCCAACAGAGTCTCAAGGGAGGGAGTGAGGACTGAGAAGAAAAGGATAATTAGACAACATGGCATGACTCCAGCCAGTACAGAGGCTGAAGTGGGTTTATTTTTCCCAGTCTGCTTTTATATCGTTCTAAGTACATACAGAGAATATGGTCAGTCCTGAGGCATAAACAGAGTAGTCAAGGAACAAACAAGGCATAAACAGAGTTAAGGAACAAGCAAAGCATAAACAAGGTCCCATGGTTACTGTCGTCAGGGTCTTAACAAGACCCATCAAGACACAGGGAACCCATTTGTCAGCTGCATTCATCTTGAGCCTACTTCTTTGTCCTAGCCCAATGGCAAATTCCTGCCAAATACCTAGAATTGGCCTCAAAAGTTCTCCACATTGAAGATTGAGAACACTGACACCATGCCCAGTGCGTGTAAAGGAATTAATTGATAATTATACTATAAACAAAGGAAGTCTCTACACGTCACTATAAATGGGGAAATACTCTCTACACATCATTCAACCTGGCAAATAATGACACCAGATGATTGTGGTGGGAGATATATAGATACACACATACTCATATACATGATAGAGATTAGATAAATGATACAGAGACAGAAATAGATAAATACAGATATATGGTAGAGATAGAGATGATATAAATTAGATGATACAGAGATAGGCAGATATAGATATAAGTGGATTACGATTTAGATATACGATATAGATATAGAGGATACAGATATGTGTCTATACGACCTAGAGCACACACTAAAAGCTATAAGGAGATAAATTCATGAACACAGACAAAGCTGGATGGAAACCGTGCACGTAACCCAAGAGAGGACAGAAAACACAAACTAGACAGCAAACAGAAAATGGCAAGTATAAGCCAAAGACTGTGATATTTGGGTGTGGAAGATCATAATGAAGCCCATTATTTTGTATGCTAATTAAAAATATTTGTTTAAAAAGGAAGGAAGATACAGGGCTCCATATAAGATTAGAAGCCGTCTCTGTGAACTGCAGCGGAGACGACAGAGACAAAGCCTGGGAAGTGGCTCAGTCACTAGCGTGCTCGCCAAGACAGCAAGACAACATGAGTTTGAGCTCCGGGACTTGGATAAAAGGCGGGGTATGGCTGTGCACCTGTTATCCCAGTGCCCAGTGCCGGGGGAGGCAGAAATGGGTTCCTGGGACTCACTGGCCAGGCTGTCTACCCAAAGCTAGGAGCTTTATCCTCAGAGAGAGAGGCTGACTCAAAACACAAAATGAAGAGCGATTAAGTAATACACTAAAATTGGCCTCTGACCACAACAGTGGGGGCGGGAAGGCGCCAGCTCAGGAGGCAGATCTGTGTCTGGCTCGGCCACGTTCAGAGAGGCTTCCTCCGGCAGCAGACGGAAGCGACTATGGAGACTCACAGGCAGACATTCTACAGAGAGGGAGAGACCGCAGAGCACTCAGCTCTAAGGGGTTTGTGTTTATCTCACCTCGGGGCTTGGGCAGCTGTGTGGAAAAGGCGGCAGGAGTGTCAGAGCCAGAGGACATGGAGGACACCAAGAAGACAGGGCCTTCGAAACACCCGGGACCGATAAACATATGGTCTCACACAGACAGCATGCACGGGGCCTGAGAGGGTCTGCACGAGCTGGGGCCATGCACGGGGCCTGCGAGGGTCTGCACGAGCTGGGGCCATAGAGCTGAAAGGAGGCGTGGACACGGAAACCTGTCCTTAACCAGAATTTACCTCCAGTTAATCACCACTTGTTATAAGAATTGGTTTTTCTCCGAGAGAGTCTCGCCGGGGAAACACTGCTCTTGGGAGTTGGCGAGCTCAGCAGCGTGTCAGAGGTTCTCCTAATGCCCTGTCGGACCTTTTTTTTAAAGTTTATCTTTTACCTTTCTAATTTTTAAATTGTTTCTCTCTCCCTCCCTACCCCTCACCCCTGCCCTACAGGTCCAGTGTGTAAGTTTTGTGGCTTTCAGTTTAGTCTTTTTATGGGTCCCCTGAATGTGGGAACCAGTGGGTCTCTGAATCAGTTTCTTCTGGCTTTTCTTGAGCATTTTCCTCCTGTTTGTTTGTTTTGTCCTCTTCTGGTATGTTTGTTTTTGTTTTGTCTTATATTTTGTTTTATTTTATTATCCCTTGGAGACCTATTTTCTAATGCGAGACAGAAAGGGGGTGCATCTGCATGGAAGGGGTGGGGAGGAAAAGTGGAGGGGGGAGAAACCACCATCAGGATATGATGTATGAAAAAAAATATACTTTCAATTAAAGAAAAAAAAAGGAGGGGGGTGGGCAAGAGACTTGTACAGGACATTCAGAGAGGGAAAAAAATGATTTTACAAAGGCCCTTAAACATAAGAAATTCACTCATAATAAAAGAAATGCAAGTGAAAGGCCCTAGTTCTTACTGATATGGAGTTCCTGTGAAGGACCCTAAGGGCTTTTGCCAGCTTTACACCCACCTGCCTCAGGTCAAGATTAGGCCAAGGACCAGCTTCCCGCCTGGGGTCAAGGCTAGGCCAAGTTCCATTCTCCACCCACAGTTCTCAGGAGGAGCAGGGACATTCTTGAAAAACCGCAGGATGTACTGACATAGTCACCCGACTTTCTAGTCCCAGATAGAGTTCGAATGCATGTCATATGCTTGCTAGCCAATAGATTCAAAGGTCAATGTGCTTAGCCAATAAGTTTAAACTGTAACCTTGCTGGTGTAACCTGTACCCCTAAAAAGTAAAAAAAAAAAAAACTGCTTGTTATAGCCATCCGGGGTCACCTTCCAGTCACTTGCCACAAGGAGCTGATTGAAGGTCAGCCCTGATGCGCCAGAAAATAAAACTCTTGTGTTTGCATCAAACTCCGTTCTCGAGTCTCACTTGGGGGGGGGGGGTCCTCCCAGCAGTTAAGACTCATTTCAAGCCTCACACAAATCAAAAGGGGAAATAGAGTTCACTCCCAAGAGGTGGAAGAGCTTGGGAAAGCCACAGGAGGAGCAATGGAACAGCAGGAAAGTACAAAAAAGACTGGACAGTCGCATGGCTCCTGCTGCTCAGCTCCCCACCAAAGGGAAGAGAAAGCTGCAACCTCACCCAGGAGTAAGACACACTGTCCTGGGAAAACAAACAAGACAAAGGTCCTACCCACAGGTCAAGCCCTGGCGTGGGCTTGCTCAGACACTGACTTGTTTGACAGGACAGGTCATCAGGAGAGAGGAGAGTGTCCAGGCACCATCTTGAGAGGGAATCTATTCTTTAAGATGATGCTACATTCACCAGCCAGCAAGTCTGGATTCCACCCGTCACAGGCTCAGGAGGGTTGGAGAACGGCGGTGAGAAGCAGGGGAGTCAGGCACCTATAAAGCTAAAACTTCAGGTCAGAGATGCTTAGCCCAGACAGTGAAGCATACAGGGAGGGTAGAATGTGTCCCTGGGTGCCTGGAGAGCAACCTCCCCAACTGAAAGTAACTCTAGAGTTTGATGCCCTGGAGCCGCCTGAGGTCAGCAGATGGATCCAGAGTCGTCCACCTGCCCTGAGGTCCTCTGCGATAGTCTGAGGATTCCAAAGCACCCGCTGATACTGTGATGTCCACAGCTGTGTTGGTCCCACAACGTGACTGAAGCTTAGTGGATGATGCTGTGGTCCCTTCCCCCCACTAACAGCCTTCCTGAGAGACACTCTCCAGCTAGAACCTTAGCCACCCAGGGGGTACAAACAAGGGAATACCAGGAGAAATATGAATATGGGGAACCCTGCCCAGCCCACAGACTGCAAAGCTGGGTATGGCCAACAGAGTCCCCTGGTCACAAAGGAAAGCCTCTATGAGCATCTCTGGGAGACACCAGACCTCTGATTCAGGGCTATCCATCAACGGCATAAACTTTAGATCTTACAACTTCCACTGGCCATGTCCCCTGCCTATTAACTGGAAGCCACCAATGCTCAAGACTCATAAGGAAATGTCTCCAACACTTTGTTGCCTTCCTTCTTTCTCTTCTGCCTTTGGGGTTTCTCTTGCTTTCCCCTTACTATGCAGCTAGTACTACTTTTACTGTATAATCTCTTTTAGCTTTTGTGTTTTACTTCACACCCCGCCCCTTTATCTTAGGTACTTTTCTATTGCTGTGATGAGTCACCATGACCAAGACAGCTTACACCAGAAAGAGTTTATTGGGGGCCTACCAGTCCAGTGGGTTAGTCCATGATCATCGTGGTAGGGAGCATGGCACCAGAAAGGCAAGCGTGGTGCTGATGCAGTGGCTGGGAGCTCTCGTCGGATCTGTACACACTAGTGACAGCGACGGGACTAACTGGGCATGTCATGGACAAAGTCCACGCCCAGTGACACACCCTCTCCAGCAAGGCCACACCTTCTAATCCTTCCCAAACATTTCTACTAACTAGGGACCAAGTATTCAAATCCATGAGTCTATGAGAGCCATTCTCATTCAGACCACCACAATCACTTAATTTTGTTTACATATCTTTTCATTATTGAGTAATGTTATTTATTTATTTTAAATTTGGGATCCCCTGTATTTTAGTTGAAACAAAAAAAAAACCAACTACTTTAATAATATCTTGACTTTATAGTATTTTTAAAGCAAGTATGCTTTCATTTTTCAATTCCCCTTTTACAATTTCTAATTTTGTTTACAAATTTTCCCATCATTGGGAAGTCCTTTTTAGTTCCATTTTCTAATCTCTTGTCCTCTCTTCCTCTTTGTTTTTCTCCACTCCTCTTCTACTTTTCCCTTTACTTTATCCAACATTACTTCTCTGTCTGTCCTCTCTCCATCTCCCCCTTCCTATCTCAATTTAATATTCCTACATTTACTTTAAATAATCTTTAACCTCACAGCCACTCTACTTTGCCTTTGCCATGCTCTGCTTATAGGAACGGCTGACGTATCGTCATGCACTAATTGATTCTGGTTATTCCAGAACAATTTGGAGCTGCTGCTGCTGCTGCTGCTGCTATCACAGGTTGTTTGTTTTTTCTCCTCTCTAAGTGGTACTAGGGACCCAGCCCTCAAGGATGGCCTGACCTGATCATTAAGATACTCAAATAAAACTGGAGAGATATCCAAATAAAGAGATGCTCACAAAGCAGCACAGAAACATAAGAAACACAAAAACATAGGGCAACTTGGCTCTTTAAAAGACTAAAGCCTTCACTAAAGATTCAAGGACACTGGAGTCAGTAAAATGTCTGATGAGTATAATGCTAAGTGTTGTCAGCTTGGTAGAATCTAGACTTGGGAGCTGGACCTGAAGGTAGACTTGTGAGGGCTTGTCTAGTCCAAGGTTAGATTCTATGTCTGTGATGGATTATCTAGTCTAAGGCTAGATTCTATATCTGTGAGAGATTGTCTAGTCTAAGGTTAGACTCTGTAAGTCAGTGATGGATTATCTAGTGTAAGGTTATACTCTGTGTCTATGAGGGATTATCTAGTCTATGGTCAGACTCTATGTCTGTGAGGCATTGTCTAGTCTAAGGTTAGACTATATGTCTGAGAAGAACTATCTAGTCTAAGATTAGACTCTATATCTGTGAAAGATTGTCTAGTCTAAGGTCAGACTCTGTGTCTATGAGGCATTGTTAGTCTAAGGTTAGACTCTGTATGTCTGGGAGACATCTTCTATATTACATCAATTGATTTGGAAATTGATAATTTTTTAATTGTGGACAGGACAAATAGTGGACTGCATAAGATGGACAAGTGAACAGAGTCCTGGCATACAGGTATTCATTTCTCTCTATTTTCTGATTATAGATTTAATATGAGCACCTGCTTCAAGTGCCCATTGTTTTGACTTCCAATCACATGGACGAAGAAAGGAAGCCAGTACAGAACATGCAGAGGAAAGGTAACGGCACAGAAGAGAAAGTCATCAAGATGGATAGGAATCAGCACTGCGAATGGCAAAGGCCAGCAAAATGGGAGAGAAATCCAATAGAAGAATTCAAATGTTGTAAAAAAACAAAGATGCTGGGAACAAAAGGTGAAATTAATAAAATAAAAGTCATAATGGTCGCCATCGTCACTAGAGTTGGCAGAGAAAAAGAGTGACAAACAGGGAGGAAGAACATGGTGGAGATAGATTGCCCTCAAAGATGGATAAAGAAAACGGTAAATAAAGGAGCATTGGCTACAGCATCTCAGAACGCTGAGGTGCAATCAAGATCAGTCTTAAGAACAGAATCCACAGGCTTTAAAAAAGGAGCTGAGACATTGATAAATCAGTACCATAGAGTGTCTACTAAATGAAATCAGAACAGAAAGTCCTTATTCTCTGCATCTTGACCATTGTGGGTTTCTATGTTAGCCATCGTCTATGGCAAAAGAAGCTTCTTTGATGAGGGTCGCTGACACCGACTTATGGGTATGACAATAAATCTTTAGGAGAGTGTTTTATGCTGTGTCTATTTAGGGAAGTAACTGTAATAGGTTCACTCCTACGGCTATGACCTCTAGCTACAGGTTCCTAGCCCTATAACTGTCCCAGGTATGGATTTCAACTTATGAATTAGGCCTTAAATCCAATCAGAAAGCGGTGGGTTATTCCTATGACATTCAAATCACTGAGGGTAGTTTTGACTGCCCTATCTGAAATGGGTGTCCAGTTCCCAGTTCTCTGTATTGACAAGAGAAACATAATGACTTGTCACTGTCTGGTGTATTGTAGCCCCCCAAAAAGGACTGTAGTGTGTTTTAAATGTAATACAGGGGAGGGGTGCTCAGATTCCCTGCAGACATTCAAAAGAATCCAAGTATTCCAATGCAGAACCCAGGAAATATTTTCCCATGGAAACACTGTGTTCTACCAAACTGTTAGTCTTTAAGATTCTAAGGGTTCCACACTTTAGCTTAACCCTACTAGTTAAATGGCCTCTTCTGGCCTAACCTAGCAAAACTAACCACCATGAAGAACATCAGCAGGAGGGGAAAATGTGAGTTCTAAACAAGTCACTTAGAATGTGGTTTTAGAATGCAATCTACTCTTAAACTTGGTGTTTTCCTAGACGTTTGTGCTGTCAGGGACAATGGAAAATTTACCAGGTTTTCTGAGCAGAACCCTCAGGAAAGAGACCAGGATGGTCAAGACACCAAGGCCAAGGGTGGGAAGAAGGGGATGCCTAAAGAGAGCTAATAATGTAGACTTGAGGTGAGAAGCCCTCTAGGGGGCCATCATTCATACCCTAGTATGGGGATGGTGACTGAGAGGAGCCTTCGAAAGAGCTTCAGACCAAGGAAATACCTTGTCCTAAAAGGAATGCCAAAGGGCTGAAAAAAATAACTTTTTAACCAGAAACTTAAGAGCAGGCCCTGTGTCTGCACAGTGGTTTTAATCATGGCTTTAACCAAATGTTGAGCAAAACTGTTCAGGGAGAAAGAATGCATCTGTGCTGGAAATGTAGAGAAGTTTCTGCCTAACATTTCCAAAATGTACTAGTTGCTTTTTGGTCACTCTGACAGGATGCTCGAAGCAATGAGTGAAGAAAGATTTGTCTCCACTTATAGTTTCCAAGGTTTTAGGCTAGTGTCACTTGGCTTAGCACTCCTAGGCCAGTAGTAAGATACAGTATTAAGGCCAGGAGAGTGTGTGACAAAGGAAGTTCACCTCATAGCAGACAGGAAGTAGAGAAAAGGAAACACTAAGGAATTTCTCAAGCATCCACCTCCAGTGATTTTCCTTCAGATCGCCTGAGTGCCTCCACATGAGCCTTTCGTGGGGGACCTTCATATCCAAATAGCAACACTAAACAATACAGTATAACAACTATTTGCACACCATGTACACTGTATTCAGTGTTATCAGTGGTTTAAGAATAATTTAGTACATGGGAGGCCATGGATCTGTCATTTGCAAATACTTGAACATCTGAGGATTCAGTTATCCAGCAGGGCCCAGAGCCAGTTCCCTGCAGGAGCGGATGGACAGCTGTCCACCTGGGATGCAAGGAGTAAAAGAGGAGGTGGAGCTGAAATTTGTAAATGCAATGGAATTACAGGGTGGAAAGCACAAAGACCAAGTGAGGCCTCAAAAAGAGAGGCCTAGGACTTGTCCTGTGGAAGTGTCCATTATGAGTTCTGAGCAGCATGACGAACCAAAGGTAAGTTGAGAGGTTTTCGTGAGATGTCCCAGATACTTCTAGATGAAACTTATGACTTTGGGGTATATGATGGTTTGAATAAGGATGACTCCCACAGACTCATATTTGAATACTTGGTCCCCAGTTGATGGGACTGTTTGAGAAGGATTAGGAGGCGTGGCCTTGTTGGAGAAGGTGTGGAGGGAGCAAGCTCTGTGGTTCCAAATGCCCAAACCATTCCCAGTTAGCTCTGATCGCTCTCTCTGCCTTGTGATTGTGTCTCAAGATGTAAACTCTCACTACCGCCCCAATGCCATGCCTGCCTGCCTGTTGCCATGCTCCCTGCCACAAGGGTCATGTCCTCTAACTCTCTGGAACTGTGGCCCCCATATATACTTTTTATTTCGTACGTTGCCCTCATCACAGTGTCTCATCACAGCAGTAAAAAGTGACTAAGACAGAGTGTGAAATTCAACATGAAGTTGCTTTTGTCAGCTCACCAAGAAGCAGTGAGCAGGAAAGGTTGGGGAAGGGCAGGGGCAAGGCATGACATAGAAGCCAAGGGGAGGGGAGCTGGCTTTCAGGGAGCAGTCTATGCACTCTGGAGTAGTGGGGGAATGAGACCACCTGGGCAGGGCTGTCCCTTCTCAGCCTCACTTGGGTTGACACCCAGCCATCCCATTCTTCTCCCGTGACTATGACCACATGTAATCACTAAAAGGTCACCAGAATCTTTCATGATGCTGGAAACCCAGCTCATAAACAAGGAGTCTCAAGGACGTGTCCTGGCTCCCTCCACTCAGTCCTGATGGTGGTCATCATGCCTTCTTCCCCTGTTCACAAAGAGCTGCGCTCATTAAATGGCTATCACCGTGAGGAGTTCCAGAGAGCAGAATGACCTAACTCTGGTTCTTCATCCAGGAAACTCATTTCCCCTAAAGCTCTCTTCTGACAGAACCGTAAGAAGCAGCATGTTCTTTTCATGACGGCCTGTGTGGACAAAGGTGTGTGCTGAGAGGAATCCTGAGGCGAGTTACGTCTCCTTGCTCTTTAGGCAAACAGGATGAAGACAGAGACTGAGTCGGTGGACTCTGAGGCTGAAGGCCAGTAAGGACTGAAAGATGTGTTGCAAACCTATTGTGGGACAGCGTGTGGAAGAGTGACCAGTCTTCCTTGAAGAGCCTGTTAACGCTTCTGAAGGAGGTGAGAGGCAAAGACTTTCCCAGAAGTTGAGAGAGACACAGGTCCTGAGAGAAAAAGGGATGAGGATCTGCGCTTGCTTCTTCCCTCCCTCTTTTTTCTGTTTTCTGTTTTGTTTTATTGTTTTGATGTTTGTTTGGGGAGTTGTTACGTTTCGGTTTGGTTTTGGTTTGGGTTATGGTCTTGTCTTGTTTTCAGTTCCAGGGCCTTATAGGTGTTGGACAAACTCTCTCACTGAGCTGTGTCTCCAGTCCCAGATCTTTTTTTAAAGGAGGATTTTACTCACTAGCTTTGAAATAATACAGAAGCTCAAGCTAGAATTGAATGTAAGCATCTTGAGTAGCTAGGATTCAGACCTGTGAGAGGCCCAGCGTCAGTTCTTGTGGGTTTTCCACTGACAAGTAACGATTGTGTGTATCTGAGGCTGCACTGCAATGTTTTATTGTTGCTTCCATTTTTTGAGACAGGGTCTTGTTATTTGGCCCAGGCTGGCCTTGAACCTATGATCCTCCTGCTTCTGCTCCTAAGCTCTGGGATTATTGACATGCATTGTCACGCCAGGCCAAGGTAATTTTTTGATACATATTTGTAATGTATATTGAGTATATCAGGTTGATTAACAAGTTAATCACCTCTTTTTTTATTTTGTGTAGTAAAAACACTCAACATCCATGCCATCATCTGTTTTGAAATGTACAATGAATTATTTATTGCAATGAGTCACCAATCTGTACAGTCGTCGCTTTCGTACTGAACAGTTGTGCCTTTAACCCAGTGTCCCCTTCCCCCAGCTACTGTCTAGCCACCAGTCAACTCCAAGCCTATGGGAAGTGGCTTGGGTAGCATTTCTTTCCCCCATGCTGGCTGAGTTCACTTAACACCGTTGCACACCAGGCTCATCTGCGCTATCACCGTTTACGGGATTTCCCGTTTTGAGACTGCACGCTGGATGTGTATCAGAGGTTCTCTGTCCATTCAGCTGAGATGGATAATTGGCGTGATCCGTACTTCCTGGCTTCTGTGGGATGTTTGGAAATGAGCACGAGCGCAGTACGTCTTGTGCGAAGCCGGCCATAGCAAGGAGTGTTTGGACAGAGCTAGTGAAGCTACCAAGGGAGATCACGGAGCCGCACTCTCCCTGTGACTCTGACGCAGCACGGATCACCATCCAGAAAGTCTCTCTGTGCCCCTGACGATCTCCTAAGGCTGGTGCTGGCTGTACCATATGAGACTCGTGAGGGCGGGAACACAGCCCCACATCACCACCTCCACCTGCAATTACAACTGCAGCAGCTGTTACTGAGAGCCATACTCCTCCGAGAGCACCTCGCCCACTCATAGGTCCATCTGTTGGAACCTCATATCAGCCTTACTGGACAGATACAGTCCTTAGTGTTCTGTTTTATAGTCGTAAACCAGGGCATCAAAGGAGGTTGAAGATGGACGCAAAGACAGAAGAAATTTGCTAATCAGAAATACAGGTAAATGAGAAGCTAAGCAAGTAATTCCATCAAGAAAAAAGAGGACTGGGCTCTGTGTGCCTGTGTGGTGTGTGTGTGTGTGTGTGTGTGTGTGTGTGTGTGTGTGTGTGTGCGCGCGCGCGCATATGCGCGCACATGCATGAAAAGGGGGGCGACTATGAAATGAGAAGTAACTTTTTAGATAGTTTTCTGTTAGCTCTGTTAACTACCTACCCAGGTTGTTACGGTGAATTTAGGTTGGTGCTGGGAGTCTGGTCATGCGTTAGGTTACAAATGATTGGTTGCTCGGGGGCAATCTCTAGTTACAAGAGAGCTATCACCAGAGAGCCATCCACAGTCAAAAACAGTAGAAGTCCCAAGGCTGGAAGTAACTGAAGTTTCCAAACGGCACTCTTTGTCTGGAAGGTAAAGACTAAGAAATGTGTGTCCTCAGTGTAAATCTCACGCTCTACTGAAAGTAATCACAGGGGCTCCGAGGAGTTCCAGAAGATCCGCACTCTCTTGGCCTAACTGCAACCATTGTACTCTACGTTTCCTCCCAAGTTAGTCGTCAGAGGCACCGGGAAGTTAACCGACTTGTCCAGGTTCCTAGAGCTGGTCTAAAGAGAGAGCGGAATTTGAATTCAGGCAGTTTGGCTACCTGCTCTATTTCTTCAGTAAAAAGGTGCAAGAGTCAGTCTGGGAAGCAGGCATTTTGACCCATGCTTGGAATCCCAGAGGCTGAGGCAACAAGATTACAATGAGTTCTAGATCAGTCTGAGCCTCCCCAGCAAGTGCCAGGGTAGCCAGGGCTACACAGGAAGTCCTGGTCTGAGTTAAATAAGAATCAAGCCAGAGCTGTAACTTGCCGGTAAAGTGCTTACCTCCCTGCACAAGGCCCTGGGTTCGACATAATTCTACAGAGCTGTAAGAACAGGGCTGAACGCAGCTCTGCAGGTGTGGTTTTCCCTTCAAGGGTACAGCATGCCATGACGTCTTTGACACTCCTATTAACTCAGCTTAGAACATTATCGCTTTCTTTAATTTCTGCATTACATTTGTTTACTGTGTACATCACAGCAGCACGTGTGTGGAGGTCAAAGGACAACTTGAGGTTGGTTCTCTCTTTCTACCATGTGGAACTCAGGGACGAAACTCAGTTCATTAGGCTTGGCCACAAGCGCCTTTAACCCCTGAGCCATCCCGTCGGCCCACCATCGCCTTTCGGGAAGGTGTCCCACACTGTTTCAAATAAAGCAGACACTCAGCCACAAGGCATTTTGACACGAGGCCGCTCCTAAGTAAGGCTTCTCTTACTCTTTCTGCATACAACTGATTGGTTAATCCTAAGTGTTCCAAATCTTAGTGCAAGCTTGTCCCTGCAATAATTTTGGGACCTCATATATTGCCTTTCCCAGAGCAATGATCACTTGCCAACAACAGCTGGCAGTTTCTGAAACACCAGCTTTGTACCCGACACCTGCCAAGTGCTTCCCTCGAAAACCTCAGCCCTTTGCTCTTGACACAAAGTCAGATCTTTGTGTCTTCTTTGAATAGATTAGGAAACCGAGGCTAGTGTGGTTAAGGAAACTGTTCATAAGCTATTTTAGGAGCTAGAAGTGTGGCTCAGCGGCCACAGGGCTTGCTTTGCTGTGCAACTGTGAGTTGTAGTTTGGATGTTCAGCCATGAGTCTGTACAGATGCCCAGAAAAAGCTTGGTGTGGTGGCCCACATCTGTAACCCAGTACAAGGGACAGAAAGCAGGCAGAACTCTGGGGCTTGCAGAATGGCTAATCTATCAGAAGCAGCAAGCCCTGGGCGCAATGAGAGACCGCCTCGAAACAATAAGGTGGAGAAACAATGAGGAAGAAAGAGGAGAGAGGGGATGGGGAAGAGGGAGAGGAAAGGGGAAGGAGAGAGAGAGAGAGAGAGAGAGAGAGAGAGAGAGAGAGAGAGAGAGAGAGAGAGAGAGAGAGTCTAATTGGGAAATGACAGAGCCAACACTCACATTTAGAATTCTCACCTGACTCCGTGGACCATATTCCTCCCCCCAACCTCCTCTTCCCATGGTCTATGAACTCGTCACTACCCAAGTCAATCATAAAAAAATGTCCGACAGAGTCAAGGACAGGGCTCAAAGGTGGGTTTCACCTCTCCTGCTATACATTTGCTTGTTACTCACAGTCAGAGGTGAGGCGTTTCTCACAGAATGTTCGAGGCCAGAAATGTTGGACCCGTTGCCCACACTCAGACACCCAAGCCAGACCAAGGCAGAAGGGCCGAGTTTCTCATTCCATCCACAGACACTTCACACTTTGGGCAACGGTGAGAAGCCACCCACGGAGTTTTACACCTACACCTGTTTTGTAATTGTTCAACTCATCCCCATGCACACCCTTTGACCTTTGACCCCTGGTTCTGGAAGGTGCCCTTCACTAACTCTGGGATTTTGGTCTTTGGGTGGTGTAAGAATTGAACTCGGTGCTTCAGACATGCCAGGCAGGCACTATCTGCCACTGGGCTGGTTCCTGCGCTCCTCACAGACCCTTTCGGAACTCGTGACACCTCCATGGAACTATCCCCTAATAACTCGGGTTCTTTTTTAGGGCATTCCCAAAAGTGTGAGGCTTCTGAACCACCAACTCCCCAAGACTGGGAAAGTCAGCCCTCTCCTCCAGCACCCCTCAACTGTGACCCGTTCTTAGTTTATTTTCTATGGCTGCAAAAAAGACAGCTTGATCAAAAGCAGCCTAGAGAAGAAAGGGTTAATTTGACTTCTTGTCCTGATCTCTGAGGAAAGCCAAAGATTGGCAGACACTAAAGCAGAGACCAGAGAAAGGGCCTCCGTCCCCATACCTTGCTCAGCTCGCTCTTTTCCGTAACAGAGGATCACCTCTCGAGCTTGTCACGTAGCTTGTCCACATCTTCACAGATCAGGAAACAGAAAGCTCCTGTAGGAAATAAAGGCCCAACCCCAGCTATCGGTAGCCTTCTGAGGAGTTCCTAACCTTCGCAAACAGCGCCACCTGCTGGTAACAAAGGTTCGAGCACCTGAACCAACGGGAGCACCCGCTTCAGGTCCCTCATCCAGTCAGACGCAGAATGAGTAACAGAAATGTCTCCAATGCATACAAATGTGCTTCAATCAAGCCTATGGTCCGACATGAAGATACGGTGGGCCTGAAAGCCGAAGAATTTAAATGATTTAACTAAGGTTTACAATAAATATATTTTATTTAACATTCTCATGTTGTAAAAGAACTCAGTCTGATTGGTCCCTTCAACATTCCACCATGGATAGGGGAGGAGCTCCTGAGGTGTCCACCCACCCCTACCCCGCCAAGGAGCTGGTGGCAGTTAACAGTTGCTGGGGTGAGGGTGTCATTTCTTCAGTGGTGTAGCCACTGGTAAGTTGCCCCTACTCTAAGTAAACGCCCCCCACCCCCACCCCCGTAGCCATGCTCGCACAAGCAGCCCTTGTGGGGAAAAAAAGACATGAGACTAGGAAGGCGATTAACTATCTAGGAAGAAGAAAGCAGAAGCGTGAGGGAGATCGTAATGAGGGGAGACTATGACCACAACATGTTGTACACTCGCGGGGAAGTTTAAAAATAAATGTATTCCCTGGGTCCTGCTAAGACTGAACCCCCAGTGAACTAGACTGTTGGGGGGAGGGGGACAATGGGGGGAGGGTGGGGAGGGGAACACCGATAAGAAAGGGGAGGGGGGAGGGGGATGTTTGCCCGGAAACTGGGAAAGGGAATAACACTCGAAATGTATATAAGAAATACTCAAGTTAATAAAAAAAAATAATAAATAAATGTATTGGGCTTAACTAACACATTAAAAAAAAAAAAGCGAGATCTAAGGTCCACATCATAAGAGAGAGAGAGAGAGTGAGAGAGAGAGAGAGTGTGTTTCAAATGCCTTCTGAACCGTCTAACCGAAACCAATCTGATATTCTATCTGGTTCAAAGGAGACCTTCAAACACCAGGCATTTATAGTTAGATAAGGAATGCAGAGATGAATCCACAAACAGGACAAACTGGAAAGGCTGCCTGTTCTCTGCAGGACAATAAAGGAGGGCATTCTGCGGGAACCAGCCCTCATTTTCATGGGAGGGACTATGTTTATATTCCCTCGTCTTCTACACATTAACCTGCATCTCTGTGAAATCTCGATGTGGACTAATCCGGAGCATGCAAGGGGCAAGCCCCTAGGAACCAGATGGCTTCCAAACTCCCAATCACCCACTGAGGACATATCATCGGTCTTTTTCCTGTCTCAAACCATGTTTTCTACTCCAGAGTCAAGGGGCAGCAGTCATGGTTCCAGAAAAGAATACGGAGTTAATAAAAGACATCAAAATAGTGACAGGAAAGATGGTCAGGGTGTGGGGCTCTAAAGACAGACAGCCTAGGGTTCCCTCCAACCTCAGCTACACATGTCACCTTGAGCAATTCTTTGCCTCAGTTTCCTTATCTGCAAGCTAGGCATAACTATAAATACTCTCTACACAACTGAGTTTAAAAAAAAAAAAACAAAAAACAAAACCAGCAACTGTGAGAACATGCTTCTGTTTATTTCTATAGTTGATGGCTGATTAGGTCGAGAATTCTTTTTCAGTGATCATAAATTTGACAAGACAGATGTTCATTTTCTCCGAGTTTCTCATAGCCTCTCCTAGGGCAGACACTGTCTCATTAGCAGTCGTGTAGACCAACATCTACCTTCCCGGCTTCCTTAGAGGTAGAGTTGATATTAGCATCAAGTCCGAGATGTTCTCAATGGTGGAGTCCTCAAAGGAAGTCGGGATAGCCTAATCCACCCCAATTCTATCCAGTCTCTGTGCCAGGAGGGCCCTGATGGAAACAATGTTTCTTGCTCTGCCCTTGCCTCTGACCTTACCAGCAACGCTGTCACCACTCACCGCCTTCCGTAGTTTGTCCCCACCCAAACACAGTTCTGGATTTACTGACAAGGACTGGGTGGCAGTATTCCCCCCACATTCTCTTTCTGGATTCTTCCATATTAAAAGACGTTTAGCTAACCAAAGAAAAACTAGCTTCAAGTTTCATGCACCACACAGACTACAGGAGAGTTGAGTAATGTAGAACTCTGTTTGAGTCAGATTTGGGGGTGCACATCAGGAAGCAGGAAGATCAGAAGTTCAAAGCCAGCTAAGCTACATGGCAAGACCCTATATCAAAAATCCAAAAGGAGCTGGTGGCAGTGGTGCACACAGCACTCAGGAGGCAGGGACAGGCCGATCTCTGTGAGTTCGAGGCCAGCCTGGACTACAGAGTGAGTTACAAGCCAGCTAAAGCTACACAGAGAAACTCCATATCAAAAAAAAAAAAAAAAAAAAACCCTAAAAGAAAAAATAAGTAAATAAAAGGAAGAAAAGAAGAAAAAAGAAAAACAACATAAACCAGCAAGAATCAAGATCTTACACCACATCCTCACAACAAAAATAAAACCGACCAATTTGAAGGGGCCTAGCAAGGCGAAGGGGAAGGTTCTAGACTTTCAAGGGCAGCTGACAGTGTGGAAAAGCATCGATGTAAGAGCAGTGTGTGTGTCAGCGAGGACTGGTGCTGTCCTTCCCTTACCAGTCTAGATCAGGCTCCAGTGAAAACCTACCTGCCCTTCCTCACAGAGCAGGGGAGAGAGGAGAGTCTGCCTGTGCCTGTTTGCCAACTCAAAATGCCCTATTGTCAGAGTGAAGGGCCGTGGAGTGGCATCTTCTAAACCCTTCAGGGACAGCCGTATAAAATATGGAACAAAACCTGGACTAGTTACCAAGATAACAGGGAGAATGGAACAACAACATTATAACAATATTTGCTATGAAGTGAATGAATGAATGAATGTTCGTAAGCATTTTTTCTTTCGTAAGCATTTTTATTTCATTATATGTCCTTTTTAGTTTCTGCATCTTTTCTACAGAAGCATGTGTACTTTTAGGACTGAAAGGGAAGTAGTTTTTGTATCAGGTTAATACAGAAAATGTGTTGAGGCTGGCGTGGTGATGTGACAGCTTCTTAGGTACGGGGGGGGGGGGGGGAGTGGGGAGGGGGGAGTGGCGGCGGGGGGGGGGGGGGCGACCCGAGTGTGTCTGTAGACAGAGTCTGTCCTTGGTGAGCTCACTTCCTTGTCTCTTAGTTTCCTTTCCAATACCTTTTGCTTTGTGAAATTGTTCTCTTTTGTAACAAAGTAGCCCAGGGTCCTCGACTTTGATCATTTCATTCTCCTGGTCTTCTGGCCTTGACTGCCAAAGTGCTGGGATAACAGGTGAGCACTGTTGGGGATTTTTTGTTTGTTTGTTTTTTGGTTTTGGTTTTGGTTTTGTTTGTTTGTTTGTTTGTTTGTTTGTTTGTTTGTTTGAGACAAGACTTCTCTGTGTCGCCCTGGCTATCCTGGGACTCACTCTGTAAAGCAGGCTTCCATGAACTAGCAAAGATCTGCCTGCCCCTGCCTTCGGAGTACTGGGATTAAAGATGTGTGTCGACACTACCCTGCTCATTAGGAAGAAAACCCATTCCTAATACTTCTTTAATAGCCTCTCAGCTGACCAAACTCCTACACACAATGTTCATTTGCTGGTGGGAGTTTATTTTAGGACACCAAGAGTCACAATTTCCCATGCTCCGGTCATTTTTTCACCTTGTCTGGGTCTATTAGCCTGAGAGCTACATGACCAGTTCCCCTTCCCTAGAGTTTATCCAGTTTCTTTATCTATGCTTTACCAGCTGTGCTCAAAGTTTCGGGATCATAAGAATACAAGAATACAAAAGTCTACGTCAGTTAAGAATCTGGATGGAGACTAAAACCATATATGACTATTTCTTACGTCATATACATAGAGAGTTTAATCATAGGGTAGTAGCATGTCATATCTAAAATTAAATTTCGTGGCTTTTACTACATCTGGGGCGAAATTCTTGCTTATAAGCTTTTCTACTGGTCCTATCTGAAATGGGGTTTTGGGGTCACTGGAAAGATATGTGATTTGACCTGAAGCCAGAAGGACCACGATCTGGATCTCAATCAACCAAGGAGAACCCTAACCACCCTAAGCCTGTCGCCTCCTCTGGGAAACAGGAATCCTGACACCTGCCCTCAGCATGGTTAGGATTGCATAACCAGTGGACAGCGGTAGGTGACACGTGGGCTCGATCTGCTGGACGCTCCAGAGAGTAAAGTGGGGGAAAGTGAACAAGAGCTATCAGTTGAGGTGAGTGAAGGCTGAAGGCATCAGCTTCCAGGCGAGGAAAACAGACGGGGGGGGGGGGGGGGGGGGGGCCTCGGAACAGAGCCCAGAATCAATAGGGAGGGATTGGCTGGTCTGGTGAGAGAAAGCAGGGCTATGGGGTGACAACCTGTAATTCTCTCTCTCTCTCTCTCTCTCTCTCTCTCTCTCTCTCTCTCTCTCTCACACACACACACACACACACACACCCATCTTGGTGCTCTCAGTAACAGACATTTTAGAGAAGCCAGCGGGATTGAAGAGGAAGGAGGGTAGAAATTGTAAACAGGAGAAATTGTACAGAGAAGAAAACTGGAAAAACCCGTTCTCCTTGGCGCTCGACCAGCGTCCATGAGTCAGTGACTCTACCCTTTTTTTAAGAGACCCCTGCTAGGCCAGTGGCTTGGCAGCCCCAGATCCCCTAAGAACCACACTGTTCCGGGGACCCAGAATAAGTGTCATGGGACTGTACAGTGAACTCTGGCCAGCAGATTTCCTCTAGACCTTGGGGGAAAAAGACTTCCTGTCAGAACTGTATTCAGCCAGGTGGGAATCTGCAGTTAAAAAAAAAAAAAAAAAAAAAAAAAAAAAAAAAAAAAAAACCTCTGACACAGGATCTAAGCAGTGTGCCTGACCCTGGGAAATACAGACCAGCAGTCAGCATTCATGCCTGGACTTCAGAAGGGCCCACCCGGAGGTGACCAGCATCTGTGACCTGATTCATGGAAGACCACCCATTGCTGGGAACAGTAAATGGGACCCAAACTCTCAAAAGTCCACTCAAGAACGAAAACAGCATTTGTAACCCAACCCTCAAAAAACTGTCCACTGGTAAGACAAGCAGTTGTGACCTAATGTCACAAAAGACTACCCCGGTGTTTGACATGCCAAACATGTCTGGAAGCCCAAGAGAATGACTGAAGTCACCATGCAGACGGGAAGGAGTACTGAAGACCAATCTCAGTACCCCAAACACCCGGCTAGCAAAGAAAACGACACCTCAACCCTATTACACTTTAAACCCTCTTGAATATTTCAAACACTTCCACTGAAATAATAATGGTGATTTTAACTTGACCAATGACTTCATATAAAATACAAGAACTGTGGACAAGCAAGGCATCAAGACTCTCCAAAATTTATTTAATCCCCAGCAATGGCACCTGATGAGAAGGATTTAGATGAAATCCCAGAGGAAGAACCCAAAGAATAAGTGTAAGTAAAACCAAAGAAATCAAAAAGGACACACATTCCTGAGCCAACTCTGAGACGACACAAGCACATACATGGAATAAGAAAGCCAGGCCAGTAGATTAAAAGCTAATGAAGAAGAATAATGAAAAGAAATAAACACAAGAAAGGAAACTTGTCGGTAAATCCAATAAAAATCTTTGTGTCAATAGGAAGGACTAAAGGAAAGACGTAAAATTAAGGCTGGATGACAACAAGGAAAAGTTAGGGAGTTCAGTCAATGACAAGGAAATAAATAAAATATGAACAGAGCAGCTGAGATCAATAGAACACTATGAAAAGATAAAATCTAAGAATCATAAGCATGGAAAAAAATTTCATGCTAAAGGAATAGAAAACAACAGTAAGATCATCATAAAAAAAAAGAAAGATGTTTAACTGGATACGAATATATTTAAAAAACTAAACAGACAAGACCGTAAAAGAAATTTCCCATGTCATAATTTAGCAAAAACACTAAATAGACAAAAAATATATTGGGATGTGAAGAGAGAAACATCAAGTCACAAAAGCAGCTTCATTAGAACAATGTCAGATTTCTCAACAGCAACTTAAGAACCAGGAGACCTTAGAACTACGTGCTTAAAGCTCTGACAGACAGCAACTGCAACCCAGAATGCTACCCCAGTAAAACTATCTGCCATAATTAAAGGAGAAAGAAAAAGTTTCATGATTAAAAACAGACTAAAGAAATGCATGATCTCAGACTCACCGAGATCTGCCTGCCTCTGCCTCCAGAGCACCGGGATTAAATGTGTGCACCAGCGCCGCCCAACAGAAAAGGCACTTAAACAAATACAACTAGGAAGAGAGTAGGTTTTGCTGTTTTAACATCTGGCAGAGTTAAAACCAACATTAGACAAAGGAGGCCATCGAGTTAGCACTTAGAAAAGACAGACAAAAGTGTGTGTGTGTGTGTGTGTGTGTGTGTGTGTGTGTGTGTGTGTGTGTGAGAGAGAGAGAGAGAGAGAGAGAGAGAGAGAGAGAAAGAGGAGGGGGAGAAGGGGGAGAGGGGAGGGATGGGAGGAAAGGGGAGGAAGAGGAGAGAGGGGAGGGAGAGGAGAAAGGGGAGGGAGAGAAGAGAGGGGAGGGAGAGGAGAGAGGGGAGGGGAGGGAGGGGGAGAGAGGGGAAGGAGAGTGAGAGTCTTCAAAGTAATAAAAATAGAGATGAACGAAGTAATAAAAATAGAGATGAAAGGAAAACATTGCAACAGATACCAATGAAAAGCAAAAGTTCCTTGGGAGGATATAATTTAAAAACTAAGCTGGAAAATCTAAAAGATGTGGGTGAATTTCTAAACTCATATGGCATACCAAAATCAAATCAATACAAGATAAACTATTTAAACAGATTTTTATAACAAGCAATGAGATTGAGGCAGTAACAAAATTGAAGAAACAAAACAAAACCTCTTAACTAAAAATAATAACTAAACAACCCAAGACCAGATGGATTTACTGCTGAGTTTCGATAGACCCTTAAAGAACTAACACCAAGCTTCTCAACCGGGTCTATAACAGGAAAGGGAAGGATGCTATCAAATTCTTTTTATGAAGCCAGCGTTGTCCTATGATGACATCGCCATTCCAAGGGGATGAAGGTGGAGAAGGTAGATATGAGGAAGAGGACCGCCCAGGCATCTGAAAGAGTCGAGAGCAAGGAGAGAAAGTGGACTGAGCGTGGCCAACAGACAGGACAGGGCCATGAGAAGTTAGAGATGGGAAAGAGAGAAAGAGAATGCAGGAAAGGAGGCCAAGAGAGAGGGAACCAGAAGGAGAAGGCAAAAGAAGAGCCCGTGGCCAAAAGGGCCGGGTTAGTTACATGGGAATGAGAAGCTGAGGGAAGGAAGCTCATGAGCTGGAGAAGCTTAGAGCAGAGGGTAGGGCTGAGGAGAGCTGAGAAGAGCCTCGGGCATTGAGGGAGCCTGGAGGCCAGCATGTGCTTTGGTGTGCTCACAGGTGACACGGACAGTCATTTGTCCTTATACCAAACCACACAAAGACACAACAGCAACAACAGTTATAGACCAACCTCTCTGTTAAACATAGACGTAAAAAACTCTCAGCAAAGTATTTGCAAACAAATTTTTAAAAATAAAATTGTTCACATGATCAAGTTGACTTTATTCCAGATACGCAGGGATTCAGCATATGCAAATCAATCGATGTAATAATACCTCACAAAAATGGTCTCGGGAACAGACATCACATGATAGCCTCAATAGTTACAGAGGGGGGTGTTTAAAAAAACCTGACATCCCTTCATGACAAAAGCTCCAGAGAAAAATAGAGGGAACACATCTCAACATAATTAAGGCTCCTATGTCACATAGATAGCCAACATTACACTAAATGGAGAAAAATTAAAGGTGTTGCCACCAAAATCAGGAGTAACACATGGATGTACACTTTGTCCTCTTACTTAACATTGTGCTTAAAGACTTAGCGACAGGACAAGAGAAGGACATATCACTGATACACATAGAAAAGCAAGACGTCAAAGTGTCCCCATGTGCAGATAAGATTCTAGACATAAGACCCACCAGGGAACTTTTAGATTGCATAAACATTTTCAGTAAAGTGACAGGATATAAAATTATCATTCCTGAATCAGTAGCTTTCCTGTACATGAATAAAAATGCTGAGAAAGAAATCAGGGAATTAATTCCATTAAAAATGACTTATAGGGCTGGAGAGATGGCTCAGCAGTTAGGAGCACTGATTGCTCTTCCGGAGGTCCTGAGTCCGATTCCCAGCGACCACATGGTGGCTCACAGCCATCTGTCATAGACTCCAATGCCGTCTTCTGGTGTGTCTGAAGACAGCTACAGTGTACTCACATACAAAAGGTAAAGAAATCTTAAAAAAAAATATCATTAAAAAAATGACTTATAACAACAACAACAATAATAATCCTAACCAAGAAAGTGAAAGACCCCCAACAATTAAAGCTTTAAAACATTCAAAGAAGAAATTGAAAAAAAGACACTAGGACATAGAAAGAGGCCCCTGCTCATGGATTGGAAGAATTAATATTGTGAAAATGGCCATATTCTCATAAAAACTTCTAATTTAATATATTCCCCCACCAAAATCCCAGTATCATTCTCACAAATAGAAAAAATAATCTTAAGGCGCACACGGAACTGCAAAGGCATCCAGATAGCTAAAGGAACCCTAATCCAGAGAAATCTGGAGGCATCAACATGCCCGGTGGTTACCGTAGAACCACAGTCACAAAACCAACACAGTCCTAACACAGAACGGATGTGCAGATCAATCAGACGCAGTAGGAGACAAAGCTGTAAGTCCAACCGGCTACTGCTGTCTGCTTTTTATTTACAAAGACGCCAAAAGTACGCTCTGGAGTAAAGATAGCGTCTTCAACAAATAGAGCTGGGGAAACTGGCTTTTCCACATGTGGAAAGGTGAAACCAGATCCTTATCTCAGCTCCAAATGAATCCACATCACTAAGGCGAGACATGAAACTGTTAGAAGAGAAAGCAGGGAAAACATCCGGAGAGAGGGCTTTTTGGAACAGGACTCCATTGCTCAGAAAACAATGTCAACGACTGACAGATAGGACATCATGAAATGACAAAGCTTACATACAGCAAAGAAACAGTTCATTGATTGGGCAGACGGGCATACAGGATGAGAGAAAACACAGAGCAATACAGAGGATTGATATCATGTATATGTGTATGTGTGTGTATGTATATGATATATATGTATGTGTGTATATGATGTCTGTGTATGTGTACAAGCACAGGTACCTGTATATGTGTATGACGAGAAATTATATACCACAATAAGTGGACCAACTAAATTAATAACTTCCAAAAGATTGAATACAAATGGCCAGTAAACATATAAATTGTTCCTCACTCCAGTCAGAACGACAGACATTAAGAAAACAAGTATCACCCGAATACAGAAAATAAAAATAAAACCCCCCAATATTTTTTAAAGAGGAGAAAACATAACAGATGCCGGCTAGTATGTGGACAAAAGGGAAGTCATATGCCCTGCTGATAGGAATAGTAAACTAGCCGCCCATTGTGGAAGCCAGCATGAAGGTTTCCAGCCAGTATAGAAGTCGGCATAGAGATTTCTCAGAGAAGCTAAAGTAGACCAGCCAGGTGACTGAGCTGTTGCCCACCCCTGGCGTTTACCCAAATGACTCAAAAAAAAAAAAAAAAAAAAAAAAAGCCAACACATCACAGAATCGCCTGCCCTCTGATGCTTATTAGGGCTCTGCTCACAGTAGCTCATGATAGAACCGACCTAGGTGTGTGCCAACAGAGGAACCGACAGATAAAAGTGGTACGGATATATACAGTAGATTTTCTCTCAACCATTTCGGTCTCCGTGAGCCTTGGAAGTAGAAGTAAAACCGTCCAGAGGAACAAAAGGGACCAACAGGAGGGGGAGGAAGGCTGGAAAGCAAGGACAGTCACACCAGATCGCACGTGCTTTTATGGAAATGCCCTGCCCGTAGGGACAGGAGCAATGAATGTTTTTCAAATATGTACCACCGATTGGCTAGTCGGAAAACACTGATAACAGGCAAAGCGGGGAGCCAGCAAGACCTCTCCACCTGTTTGTGCCTGATGGCAGCGAAAGTGTTTGGGGAAGGATATCTAAGTGCTTTTCGAGTCAAATTACTAGAGCAAAGGGCAGCCTCTCCTTCAGTTAAAGAGGTAGAGGCGGAGCTTAATGAGGAAGTGGCTTCCTTTCTTAAGCCTCTCTCAGTCTTGGTCCCAAACCTGAGAGGCTTGTGCCTGGGAGAGCCCAGCCACTGAGCCGTGATGTGAGAAGCCAAGACCGGCGGCGGAAGGTATCCTCTCAGTGGCACACTCAGAGACACAGGTGTACAAATAGCCACCTGAGACCTGACCTGAAGCCAGAGGAAACCAGCTGAAAGCCTGCAGATCAGGTAACAAGAGCAGGGGACAGCAGTCTCTGGCTCGACTCTCTGGAGCTCGCATACAGGTTGCATTGACCAAAGGAGGCCATCTAACTCGGGAGCTATGAGCCCCTGCTAACAGTCTGCTCCTGTGAGCCAAGCTAGTTCGCTGGGGTTTCCAGAAAGGGCAAC
This sequence comes from Rattus norvegicus, assembly GCF_021556685.1. Lineage (NCBI taxonomy): Eukaryota > Metazoa > Chordata > Mammalia > Rodentia > Muridae > Rattus > Rattus norvegicus. Next base: position 169,325,373 of record NC_141537.1, read on the forward strand.
ATAGGTTATGAGGAGAGTTCTCTTCCCCTCCTCCTTTCCCCTCCTCCTTTCCCCTCCTCCTTTCCCCTCCTCCTTTTCCCTCCCCCTTTCTCCTCCCCGTCTCTCCCTCTCCTCCCTCTCTCCTTCTCCCTTCCTCTCCTTTCCCTCTCTGTTTTTGTTTGTTTGTTTTTGTTTTTGTTTGAAACAGGGTCTCTCTTATGTAGTCCTGGCTGTCCTGAAACTTGCTCTGTAGACCAGGCTGGCGTAGAATACAGAGATCCCCCTGCCTCTGCCTCCAGCAGTGTTAGGATTAAAGGCGTGCACCACCACACCCAGCAAAGGCTGCTCTTTGTAGTTCTCTTTCTACAGAGATGTGTAGATGGTAAAGAATCCTTGTCTGACTGGCCTTTTTAATGGCGGTCTTCTCTCTCGATGGAAATATAACAAGGTGTATATGGCAAGATAGCTGGTCAAAACCCCCAGAGATGACCAGGCATAATGAAGCTTGGTGGTTGAGTCTAGGGACCTCCCTCAGAGGAGCTGTGAGTACAGGTACAGCCCCTGGCTCTCACGTCCAAGGCCAGCAGAGGTGAGGTGAGCTGAACCCACACACTAGACTCTGGTGGCCTCTCACGGAGCTGTGAACCTTCCCTGCTGCTTTCTCTAAGTGCTCACCCACCTGCCTGGGGAAGGGAAGTGAAATCTTACCTCCTCCAACACAGACGAAGAGTCCACAGACTAGAAAACTTGTCAGCGTAACTGCCACTCGGCAGGATCTGGGTTGCCTCTGCACGCTGGTCTTCCCAGAAGAGCACGGCAACTGCCTTCAGAGGATCCTTCCAGGGAGCCCTCTGGAAGGGAAAAAAGGCCAATGAAGCTGCATTGTTTGCCTTTGAGAGAGTGGGATGTGGCGAGGATGAAAACTATAGTGGGGCGAGAGAGGCGGTGGGTCCCTGAGTCCCCGAATTAACGTTAAGATCTCTGAAGAATCCCTCGGGACTTCTGCTAACACAGAATTTACCATTTATACTTCTATGGCCCAGACACTGGGGCGCCTTCTGTTGCAGTGGTTCTCAACCTTCTAATGCCTCCATCCTTTAGAACCGCTCCTCATGGTGTGGTGACCCCCAGCCGTAAAATTATTTCCATTCTACTTCATACCTGTAATTTTGATACTTTTAAGAACAATAATGTAAATAACTTTCCTGTGGTCTTAGGCTCCCCTTGTGAAAGAGTCAGTGGATCCCCCAAAGGGTTCACGACCCACAGATTGAGAACCACCGTTCTGTTAAGTAGAAAGGTCCCTAGGAATCCCTGAGAACAGATGACCTCAAATGTGATAAATTCTCTTACTGCTTTCAAATGAGACCAAGCTTTCAGCTTTGGGGTGGTTCTCCCTTAAGGTCTAATGTAAAGGAAAACCTTTCCAAATCTTTAAATAAAAACATTGTATCTATTCTTTGAGGATCCCATGTATTTATAACAGTATATTCATATTCAGAGACTCTTGCAACATTTTCCCTTCCCTATGCAGGCTAGACTCAAACTACCTGTCCTCCTGCTTCGCCCCTCGAGTGCTGGCATCACAGGTGCGGACCCCCACACCCAGCTGCTGAAGACACTCACATTTTTCTGTTTCCACTTGCTCACGAGTTCTGAGCTCCTGCCACAGAAGCCTGCCCTCCATCTGTCTGTCTGCAGCCCTGTGCCCTGACAGCCACCTCCCGCTTTATCATCTCTGTTGCTCGATCTAAGCCCCCAGTGCCTGTCTAACTGCCTATAGAAAAGTCTCTCCTTTTACAAAGTGGAAGGACATCAGGCTCTCTTGTCAGCTCGGTGGTTTCCCCCATTTCTGACGAGGCTCCTGAGTCAGCCATTTAAGGAACCTGTTTGTTGGAGAAGCCAGAGCCTTCCTCTCCCTGGCACCATATATGCACAGCTGCAGTTGGAAAGCCTACACCCGCTCGATACAATGCACTGAGATATTTAGGTTTTGTGAACATCCGTGAACGTCTCTCATAGAGACACAGGGCTCCAAGCTTGTCCTCAGACGAAGTGATTATGGGACAAGAGTGTCCCACCTGCCTGTCCTGACCTGCCCAGTTTGTTTTTTTATTAACAGTTTTAGATGGGCTTGAGAAGGTATCTCTATGAGACCTAACTGGCCTTGAACTCTCAGAGATCTAGCTGCCCCTGCCTCTGCCTTCCGAGTGTTGGGATTGACTGTGTGACTCACCCACCTGACCCAAAGTGCCCAATTAGAAGAAAGTTTCCAGAGCCCTTCCCTCAGAAATCTGAGTTCAGTCTCACTGTGACCATACTTTCTGACTGATTCTTTTGCTTGTATCAGCTTCCTCGGCCCCAACCTTTTAGCCGTTAGGTCTCAGGACTTCTCAGCAGTATCTTTTATTCATGGTGTTGTCAGATTTAGCAAATCCAAGACACCCAGTTGCATTTGAATTTTAGATAAAAACAAGTTCAATTTGTAATATTTGGGACATAGATATAGTAACATTTATTTATAACCTATCAAGAAAAACTGCTCAAATTCATAATCCACCAGATAAGTTGTGTTTCATCTGGCATCCATCCATCCACCCACCCATTCATTCACTTGTATATGGTATGCACCTGCGAACTGTCAGTCACTATTTTAGGTGCTTTAAAAGCTCCACATTTCATATTTGTGTCAGGTTCTCTTGTTGCTATGGCAATGCAATTGACAGAAACAACTCAGAAGGGAGTTTATTTGGACTCACACTTAGGGAAGGCCTGGTAGTGAGAGCGGCTGTGACTGTAGTGGCAGGAGGGAGATGAACGCCAGGGCTAGCTCACTCTCTTCCCTTTCCCAGTCCATGGTGTGCTGCCACCCACATTCAGGATAGATTTCCCTTATTCCATTAAAGCTCTCCAGAAAGGCCACACAAACATGCCCAGAAATGTGTCTCCTAGGTGATTCTAAATCCAGTCAGGTGACAGTGAAGATTAGCTATCATATCCTTACACTGTATAAACTCTTACTGTATTTGCATATAGCAGCAAATACTCTTAGAGATACAACTCAGTGCCAGGTATAGCACACATCATGTTCAGACCTCCTTCACTGTCTCACAATGTCTGCATCTTATAAGGTGAATAGGTCTGAATTTGATCTAAATTAAAGCGCTCTCCACATGGGAGAAATGTGTTCCTGTGTGTTTTAGTCTGTAATATTCTCCTTTACCGTGTGTTTATATGTGCGTGCGATCTCCATCTGTTAAGAAAAATGACCCAAAGCCTCATTCTTTCTTTTTGAGACAAAGTCTTACTATGTCACCGTGCTTGGCCTCAAACTTGCAATCCTCCTGCCTCAGCCTCCTGAGTAAGTGGAATCACAGGCTCATCTGCATTTCTTTTCATCGTTGGCCACACCCTGAATTTAGACCATTGCGTCTTCATGATCATTAGGTTGTCTCTCTGCCTCCTATACTTTCTGTAAAATGGTGGTAGATCTAGAGACTTGGTCAGATTAAAATCTACTAGAACTTTTCTTTTCCTCATGTGTATGTGTGTGAGCTTCTAAGTTTATGTGCACCACATATAAACAGGAGCCCATAGGATGAGGTAGACAGCATTAGATCCTCTGGAAACCAGCACTATAGATGGTTGAGAAATACCAGGTGGAACCCAGGTCCTCTACAAAAGCAATAAGTTCTTTAAATAGATCTTCAGATCTGATTTTTTAAATCACACCATAGGTTTTTGTCCTTTTAATCACAACAATGGCACAGAACGCTCATCTCAGCTTTGGTGATTGGCAATTGGTCATTGCCAATCAATTGGTCATTGAATACAGGAGCTATTGATATGATTCAGGTTTTAAGTCCTACTCTGGGGGTGAGTTTGGGTTACACATGACACTAAAACACAGGGGCAGAGAACAACTTTGGGGGCATTCCCTCCTTCCACCTTGCTTTGAGGCAGGATCTCTCTTTTTGTTCTGTCACAATGACTACCCCAGGCCATTTGACCAATGAGCCACTGCACTGGTTTGTTTTATGTCAACTCGACACCAGCTAGAGTCATCAGAGAGAAGGGAGTCTCAATTGAGAAAACACCTCCAAAATCCTGGGCTCTAGGCAAGCCTGTAGGGCATTTCTAAACCAGTGATTAAGAGAGGAGGACCCAATCCATTGTGGGTGATGCCATCCTGGGCTGGCGGTCCTGGGTTCTATAAGAAAGCAGGCTGAGCAAGCCATGAGGTGCAAGCCAGTAGGCAGCACCTATCCGCGGCCTCTGCATCAGCTCCTGCCTCCAGGTTCCTGGCCTGCTTGAGTTCCTGTCCTGACTGCCTTTGATGACAAACTGTGTTATGGAAGTGGAAGCCAAATAAGCCTTCTTCTCCCTTGTTGCTTTGGTCACAGTGTTTCACAGCAGCAACAGTGACCCTAACTAAGACAGCCATCTTTCGGGTGATTCTCCAATCTCTACCTCTTATCTTGTCACAGCATACATATCTATGCCGATGTGGACTTTTCTGTGGGTTCTGGGTATCAAACTCACATTGTTAAGCTTGCATAGCAGGTGCTTTTGCGACTGAGTCATCTAGGCAGGCCCTAAGTTGCACATTCTTAAGAGATCATTTGGACGGGGTTGGGGATTTAGCTCAGTGTTAGAGCTGGGTTCAGTCCTCAGCTCCAGAGATAGAGACAGACAGACAGACAGACAGACAGACACACACACACACACACACACACACACACACACAGAGAGAGAGAGAGAGAGAGAGAGAGAGAGAGAGAGAGAGAGAGAGAGATTTTATTTGGCTACTGGGTGGAACCTGGTTTGGAGAGAGAAGAAGATCTCAGTATAGTCCAAGTGATACATGATGGTTCTCTGAAGAGAGCAGAGGAGCTGAAGCAGCAGGGGGCGTTATGAGGAGATGCGAGATGGAGGTGCTGGGTGAGTGGGAGGAACTAGTGAGCTGTGAGAAGGCCTGTGTAGGAAAGGCAGATGGGCTTGAGAGGCAAAGGAAGAGCACCAATGAGAAAACAGGAAGACGTGTGTCCTCTGGACAGCTTAGTGGCTCCCAGTAGAGCACTAGACATCAGGCATAGTGAGTGTTGCGATTGGAGCAGTTAAGTAAGGAAAAACAGAATGCCAAAGCCTAGGAACTGGTCCAGGATATAAAGAAACAGGAAGGGAAGATGCTGACCAGGGTGCCCCTTCGTGCTGTGCTCCCCAAGTGCTTGTTCACACCCACTTAAGTCTGTATAAATGCAACTGCATGTGTAGCAGGTGTTGGGTTTCACAAGACTGGCTGTCGCTGCCCTGGAGAAGACCCTTCTGCTCTTCAATTTTCACCTGACTTTTGGCCCAACCACCCTGTACCTCCCAGCTGCCTTCCACAAGAATTCGCCTAGCTCAGCCCTGGGTCTGGCCATGAAACTGTTCCTTAGAGGCTCGAGCCTCTTCTAAAAAAAGCAGGGATATCATGCAGGATCAGGAAGCACTTACCCTGCAAAATGCTGGAGCCTTATCCCTTCTCAAGCATCAAAGGGAAGTTAGAGAACGTTCTTGGTCCAGACAAGAAGAGGTTTGTTTGTTTATTTTCTTATAGTGCTAGGAACCCAGGTCCTTGTGTGTGTAAGTGTATTGTCACTGGGCTGTATCCTTGACATGTGAGCCTAAGCCTATATGGAAAACAAGGACCAAAGAGATTGAATCGCCCAGTGATAATGTGAATTTGGAGCTGTCAGACCATGCTCCCCAGTCCCACAGTAGAGTCCAGTCTGTCTGTCCGAACCGTGCTTAAATCCCTGTCTGCAGATGCTATCCTGTTCTTTTATAAGTTGGTCCTGGTATGAGAGGGCATAGTGGAAAGAAAAGAAGGGCTGTGCCGGTGGATTCCACTACAGCTCGATCATGAATACACTGTCTTCAGCTTAAAGCATGTCTAAGAGCCCCCATCAAGGACAGAGGCAGGGAAAGTTACATAGCCCCTCACCAAATGGTAATGTTTTGGTCAGTAATGGCCAAATACAAGATGTGAGGATCATCCCCTGAGATTATATCAACAACTGGTATGATAACCCTCTTAGCATGCACACGTATGTCACCTAATGACCTGTTTCCAAGACATCAATTGATGTGCACACAAGGAAAGAAGAAAGAAGAATAAAATTGTAGCTGGCCTGAATTTGCTATCTTTCTGGCTTGGCCTCCTAGTGTTGAGCACAAGCTATCACGCCTGGTATAGCTTCCATTTTATATACATGCATACGTACATACATACATTTATATATTCACACACATCATATTGTATAATGTGTATGTGCACACACGTGCCACCCAGGCATTACTTTCTACACTTCCAGTATGTGACATGTCTTTAGACCTTCGGGCTGAGGGAGTCTACTTCTTCTGCAGATCCTTTCAAAAGAGCCCGTGGTTGTGGTGGGGGCAACTCGGGGCAACTCCGGAGGTAAAAAGCTATATGTGCATGCAGCCTTTCCCTCTCTCCCTTTATGAGGTACCTTCCACCTCAGCTTGTGTGGTTTGATTCCTGTAATTGGTTCTGTGATAAGCTGTCACTGGGTAAGAGGTCCCGTTATTTATTAACTTTACGAAATTGAAAGGCAATGATGGGCGTAGTGGGGAGCTCTCCCGTGTTCCTATGGGAGAGGACATGCTTCCTTTAGAAATAACACCCCAAGACTGGAAATGGGCGGAAGTGGTTCGATCATCCTCACTTCCTCCAAATAACCATATGGACAGAGAGGCTGACCTCTGCACCATTTTCCTTGTCGAAGCTGTCATAGAATTACCCCTTTCCGGTTTCCTGCTATCTAACCTTTGTCTTGGTGAAGAGTTTGCTTTGCTGAACGCCAAGGCCTACTTTCCCTTTTCATCTAGGGTGCAAGAAAGCATGGTCTTTCACTTCTTTCACTCAAATTTCAGCTAGGGCTGTATTGTCAAACAGCATGTGCTTCTTCGGGTCTGGTGGTCTTGAGTTCGAATCTTACCTACGCCAGTAACTAGTCTTGTGCCCTTGGGAAAACAGCATTACACCTCTGACTCTGAGCTTTCTGTAGACTAGAAATTACAGCAGCCACGGGGTCTGGGGTATTGTGAGTGTAGAAGGTCTTGGCACAATACCTTACCTTACTCAACGAAGTGGGTAGCTATGAGGCTGGTAAGATAGCTCAGTAAGTGCTTGATGCACAAGTCTTCCAACTTGAGCTGGGTTCCCAGAACCCACATGGTGGAATGAGAGAGAGGACTGATCACTAGATCTCTACTTGTGGCATGTGTATGCACATACACATTATATAATACAATAATAATACATGTGTATATAAGCATATGTGTGTATCCAGGTGTGTGTGTGTGTGTGTGTGTGTGTGTGTGTGTGTGTGTGTGTGTCTGGCTACAACTGCCTTTTCATTTCTTTTCCCTGAATGATTCTGATTTAGTGAGTTTGGGGCCAGCCTGGGCTACATGATACACCGCCATGGCCATCAGATACCTGTGTTGGAACCATTCTCAGCAAACTTCAAACATGTCTCCATAAGTCTGCTCTCTGCCCAGGCAGTTTTTTTGGTTTGTTTGGTTCGTTGGTTGGTTGGCTTGGTTTTTGGTTTCTGTTTGTTTGTTTGACTGAATTTTGTTTTCCCAAGACAAAGTTTCTCCGGGTAGCCTTGGCTACCGGAGAGCTAGCTCTACGTAGACCAGAACTCACAGAGATCTGCCTGCCTCTGCCTCTCCATTGATGGGATTAAAGGCGTGTGCCACCACCTCCAGGCAATCGCCCGTGAGGTTTTGAAGGTAAATCCACAAACCCTGTCTTTCTGTTGCCTTCACTTGCTTCTCCATCTGAAGTGGATATGTCCCTGCCTCCCCACACCCAGCTCTCTTCCCCTCCATTGGAGCCTGTATTCTGTCATTACCTGGCGTCATTTATGCTTCTGTCTCTTCCTGTCCCAGTTCCACAGTGGCTTGTCTGACACTGGTTGCTCCTGTCTATCCTAGCAGTGTGAGGTCAGAACCAAAGACGCTTTCTTGGCCCTTCCCCACGCTTTCTCTTAACCTGCAAAGCAAATTCCCCCACACGTAAAGCACCTTTGCCCTTTGCCCTTTGCCATTCCAGACCCAACATGTGCAGCACCAGTGTGTACGACCTGGAAGATATCCCCCTGGAAGACGATGATCCGAACAGCATAGAGTTCAAAATCCTGGCCTTCTATGCCAGACACCATGTCTTCAAGAGCACCCCGGCTGTCTTCTCCCCCAAGCTCTCCAGGACCAGAAGTTTGTCCCAGAAAGCACTGGGGACTTGGTCAACTGACTCCTGGACACAGATATCGTTGCCCTGTAGAGATTCCCTCTCCAGTGAAAAGCACATAAGCTTGGGCAAGAAGAAGTCTTCTTGGAGAACACTCTTCAGAGTAACAGAGAAGGAGGAAGAGCCGCCGAGCTCCCCAAAGGAGATCCATGCTCAGGGCCCCTTCCCGGTAGAGCGGCAGGGTAGGAACCAGCACTGGTCCAGATCCCTGTCCAGCGTGGAGCAGTGCCTGGAGAGTGAAGGTAGGCTTGTGGAGCCTTGCTAGCCCTCTCCTTCCTGTGTGCTAAGTGGTCAGCCTCCTCCTACCTGCTGAAGATAGAGGACTGGGCTTTCTCCTTCTTTGATCTTCCACCATAACTCTCCCCAAGAAAGGAAGACGGTCGGAGTGAATGGTGGCAGCAGAGGTTTTCTGGTTCTGTGACAGTGACTAAGCTTGCTTTGAAAGAGAAGTGTAACAGAAGGCACCTTAGGCAGGTCAGAGGCTTTGCCTCTCCTGGGCCAGTCCACCTCTGCGGACCCTGGGTCCTGGGTTTACACCCATATACTGGGGAGTCACAACCTCTCCTACTTCTTCCTGTCGATGGAAAAATGGAGGGGAAGAGTCAGTTATCCCAGCATTCAGACAGCGGAGGCAGGACTTTCAAGGGCTCGTGGCCAACCTTGGCTATATAGTGAGATGAGTGCCAACCTGGGCTACATGAGACCCAGTCTTCAACAACAAATAAACAAAGGAAAGAGGGAGAAAGAGAAAGGAAGAGAAGGGGAAGAGAGAGAAGAGAAAAGAGACAGGGAGTGGGAAGAGACATGAGAGGAGTGGGAGGGAGGGAGGGTAGAGGAAGGGAAAGAATGAAGAAAGGAAGGAAGGAAAGGCAGTCAGGCAAAGAGATATGAGCAAATAGGTTTTCAGTTGAACACACTGGCTCGCTTAGGAGGCCAGCTTAGGACTATACTGTAAGACTGTCTTGAAAAACAAAATGAAACAAAATACTTGGGGCTAGAGAGATGGCTCAGTGGTTAAGAGCACTGACTGCAACCACATGGTGGCTCACAACCATCTGTAACGGGATCTGATGCCCTCTTCTGGAGTGTCTGAGGTCAGAGACAGTGTACTCACATACATAAAATAAATAAACCTTTAAAAAAAAAAAAGAAACAAAATACTTTTCGAAACGTAAACCACCAGGCTGGAGACGTGGCTCAGTGGTTAAGAGCACTGCTGCTCTTCCAGAGGTCCTGAGTTCAATTCCCAGCACCCATGTGCCAGCTCACAGAGTCTACAACTATAGTCCCATGGAACCCAATGCCCTCTTCTGGTGTGCATGCAGACAAAACACTTATTTATTTGTTTAAAAAATGCATAAATTAAATCTTTTGAAAAGGGAAGATTTTCCAAAAAAAAATGTAAACCATTCTTTAAAAAAAAAAAAAAACACACAACTGATAAAGTCTTCCCTTTAGGAAAAAAGCAATTGTGTTGAACAAGACACTGTCACCGAGGGCTTTACCTCCACTCACAGACCTCCCATCCTCACACCCACTCCCACCCACCCCAGCAGAGCCCCTTCCTGCCAGGTTTGGTGGGCCTAGGCAACCTGGCCATAACTCGTCAACAGATGGCAGTAAGGGCCCAGTTTTAAAGTGTGGCCGTCAACCCTGCATGTGGATGGCTCCAAACCAGTCTGTGACCGAGGGAACGTCTTCAGTTAAGCCGGGGAGGGACCCAGGCTCCAGAGAAGATGGAGAACCCGTCACCCAGAGGCAGCGAGGCTTTGTGGAGGGCCGTTGCTGTCTGGAGCACACAGAGACCATCTTCCCAGAGCTGTTTAGCTCTCACAGCAAAAGGAGGCACCTGCTCCCTAAACGCAAGGGCGGCTGAGACCACACAGCACCCTCCTCTCCTGCCCCGTGCTCCCACACATGAGCACCTATTGTGGATCAGAGCTGGGAGCCTGGAGGCCGCCGTGACCTGGCTTTGGGGGTCACTGTGGCCTGCACAGGGAGACAGGACGTTTCCACAGCCTTCCTTCCCCACTTCCTAGAGTAAAGGACACAACAGAAGTATTGCTTGGCTTTCCTACCTACGTTTTCAAAAGGAATCACTCGCACCCTCTCTCCCTTTTTAGAAAGAAGAAAGATAACTTCCAGGTGAGATTAAGAACAAAACTAAATTCACTGTGAGAGCGGGTGTATTGGCCAAATTGTATCTTAGGCTGAATAAGCATATATCACAATGCACATAGCATATATCACAATGCACATAACCATAATGCATAGGGTTTTTTAATAATTATTTATTTTATATGAGTACACTGTCACTGTCTTCAGCCACACCAGAAGAGGGCATTGGATCCCATTACAGATGGTTGTGAGCCACCGTGTGGTTGCCGGGACTTGAACTCATGACCTCTGGAAGAGCAGCCACCACTCTTAACCGCTGAGCTCTTAACTCCAGCCCCCATAATTCATGGCTTTATGCATATCTAATTATATGTCGCATGTTCTGAAGAGCGTGTTCTACGTGGCTATGGGGATTCTAGACATCATCTCTCCATTTCAAGCAGGAAGGAAAAAGAAAGGCAGAGATGGCTTTCTAGATTATTTGGCTCTCTTTATGTATATATTTGTGGGTTTGTTTACATACTTATTTGAGATAGGCCTTCGCTATGTAGCCCAGGCTGACCCCTACCTCTTGACCCACCCCCTTCGTTAATTATTGTGAATGAATGATCTTCTCGAAGTACAGTATGATTAGAGTCAGCTGCTGCACTTGGCACTAAACACAGAACCACCTCAAGTTCCTACAGTGAGCTGATTGGTGGAAAACCAATGACAGGGTTACTACCCAACAAGTCAGCCATGTACGTGCCTGCCTGCTGTACCCCACTCTCCCCAAGCAGATACAAAGCCGCATTGTCTCTGGGTGGCTATAACATTCAGTCTATGCCCTGAGTGGAAACTCGGGATACGTCACTTCCTGGCTTACAAATTCGTGGAAGACGAGTTGTACTTTACGCACTTACTCTTCTGAGGAAACTTGTAGGCTGTGCTGGCCTCAACCTCATGGCCTTGCAGCCCTGGCCTCCTAAGTGCTGAGGTGACAGATGTGGTTGTGTCTATGTCTATGTCTATGTCTATGTCTATGTCTATGTCTATGTCTATGTCTATGTCTATGTCTATGTCTATGTCTATGTCTATGTCTATGTCTATGTCTATGTAACCTTATTTACCCGTAAGCATTATTTGAATGTTTTCTACTAAACTTAAAGGAGAAATTTGTGACTATAAAAGCAAGGAGTTTCAGACTATTGAACACTTTCCTGGGAACTGAGAGGCCTCCTCCCCAATGTATAAGGTATCCCCAAACATAATCACGCTTAGTAAAAATAAAAGCACCATGAACATTCTTTCATGCAATGTTAGCCCTGCCACACTGACCCCGTTGGGTTCCTTCCTTTGCGAGGGAGGGTGGAAGGTCAGCTGTACCCCCCCCAACCCCCATCCAAGCCTGAAGAATGTCCTGCCTCAAACACAAACTCCCGGTCATAGTCCTCTCATCCGAGGTTGGCCTCTTCATACCAGAGGCCACTTCATGCCACAGCCCCAGTTCTGGGGGTGTCCTCTGAGCAGTTCTTTCTCGTTTCAGCTGTGGATTCCAAAGTTGCCTGTATTGCTAACAGAGTGGCTGAAATAGTTTACTCCTGGCCACCACCAGATGACAGCCAGAGCCAGGGAGGAGGCAAGTTCAAAGAGAGTGTCCCAAAGATTCTGCACTTTGAATTGCAAGGCCCTCAACTGAGACCCTGCGACTCGAAGAAAGGTAAGCCTTCCTTGATGAGCGTGTTGGGTGGTTGAGCATGTCGTGCCAGACAGAGGTGTATGGCTACGTTTGTGTGTACACAGCTCGGGGCTCTGCAGATTGGGAATCTCAGCCCCACTTCAAGGCAAGATAATAGAGGCCTTCAGCTCTGGCTTAAGACATCAGCCCAGGACACGGGGGTGCCATTAGCATGTTGACCAACATGTCAGCTCACTGCTAAGTCAGAAGAAAAGTCTCCCATGGAGGGAGAGGAGGAAATGTCAGCTATAATCATGTTAGTACATAGAGTTAGAGCACCCACCAACCCAGGACTCCCGGGAAACACCCAGAACTGTCAGACACCCAGGGGTGCTATTCCTTTTTCTTGCCACTGTGAGAAAAAAGCCTACCAGAAGCAAAGTAAGGGAGGGAAAAAAAGAATTTATTTCAGAGAGTTGCATCCGTGGTTGTTGGCCCCATACGTCTAGGCAGAAGAATAGCTAGCTGATGGCGGTTGTTCATTCTGTAGTCAACCAGGAAGCATGGAAAGCAGGAAGTGGCCAGTCGTAATAGCCCTCCACAGGCCTGCCCTCTGTGGCCCACTTCCTCCAACCAGGCTCCATCTCCTAAACCTCCACAGCCTTCCTAAACAGTGCCAACCATTGAGGTCAGGCATTCAAAGCGTGAACCTGTTGGGGAACAAATTCCTATTTGATTCAGCAACCCCAGGTCTGATTCAGATGGTGCTGAAAGAAGTGAGAATTGGGGACCAGATCAGACCGGTCACTGCCTACACTGTAGCAATGGCTGGGACTGCTACAGACTCGAGGAGCCTCATGGGCACCCTGGGATCAGACGAAAGACTTGAAGGGGGCCGGTTTTGCCTTCCTTCATGGCTGACCCTCATCTCAGCTCTCTCTCCTCAGCCCCTAAAAGCGGGGGCGTAATGACGGTGACAAAGTGGCCCCAGGGTCTGTAGCATGGTGAAGGACAGAGCAGAGTCCTCTCCTTGAAGGCAGTGTGTATCTCAGGCCCCGAGAGAGACAGGGTGTGGGTTTTTCCCACTGTCTGCTGTATATCTGAAACCAAAAAATGCCACAGAGGCTTTGAGTGGGGAGCCCTCCAAGATGCTAACAAGGGAGCGCCGAGACCTTATTGCCATCCCAAGTGTGCCTGGGAGGTAGAAACTGATATCCTCAGGCAGGCTAAAGCCAAGGTGCCCCTCCCTGCGTGCAGGAGGAATCCAGGACTCCAGCACTGCATCTTTCCAAGAGACAGAAACGGATAGGGCTACGGAGATTTACAGGCCTGTTTTCTCTCAGGGTTATGAGTCCAGGTTTTCACTCTCCTCGCCTCCTCCCTACGCCTTCTTGGGACTGGCTACATTAATTCCTTGGGTTCCCTTGCCTCTAGCCAAGACAAACCAGTGGGTCCCGTAGCTTTGGGAGAGCAGGCCGTAAGTCAGAAACTCGATTCCCTCAGTTTCTGGCCGTGCTGTTTGGGTTCTATTCTGCTGTGACAATCATTTTCACCATTACATTTACTAAGAAGCGAGCTGTGAAAGGAAAACCCTCACCGCCCGTGCCAACAGCAGCTATGTTTTGATCCAACTGCCATTTCAGCCCCGGGGACCTCAGAAATGTGTTCATTTCGTTCCCGTGTGTCCCACCTGGCAGAGACATGGAGAAACTGAGCATATATCTTAGTCACGTAAAAATCAACCAAGTTTAAAAGTAATGTAAACAAGGAAAGAAAACTACATGGGAGAATGAAGCGAGCTTAAGGAGGAGATTAGTCCCCAAGGAAATCTTACTCCGAGTTGGGCTGTAAGTCTGGCCCCACCCTTTCTGACAACGGCAGGATTGTAATCGGATGTGGAACTTACGGGTCTGGGAAGTCGGTTCAGCCAGTAAGGTGTTCTCTGCGCCCAGAGCCTGAGTTCAGCACACCAGTTACCATATGAAGCTGTGCGCAGGGGCATGTACCTGTGTGTCGGCACACAGACCATCTAGCCAGCCAGTCCAGCTCAGCACCAGCTCAGTAAGGGCTCCTGTTTCAACATCTAAGGTAGAAAATGATGGGGGAAGATTTCCAGTGTTAACCCTTGTTCTCCACATGCTCATGGGCACACACACACACCACACAGACACACACACACAGACACATACACACATATCACACACACACATCACACACCACACACACCACACAGACACACACAGACATACACACACATACACACATATCACACACACACATCGCACACACACTCACACCACACATACACACACAGACACACACATACACACACACACATACACACATATCACACACACACATCGCACACACACCACGCATACACACACAGACACTCACACACACACACACACACAGACACATACACACATATCACACACACATCAAACACACACACACCACACACACACATCGCACATACACACACACCACACATACACACAGACACACACACACATACACACACATATCACACACACACACACGGGATTTATATTTCACATAAGTACCATCTGCTGAGGAATAGCCTGAAAACAGGAAGGAGGGGTGGGGATATGGCTCAGTGGTGGAACATTGGCCTAGGAAGCAGGAGGCCCTGGTTTTGACCCACACCAGGTGGGGTGGGAATGGGCTGTAGTTATAAACTAGTGAAAAAATAAAAATTAAATATAAATAAGGGGAAACGTCTCCTCCGTATCTTCAGGGACAGGATTATGTGTTGTGGAACTGATTCACAGTATTCCTACAGTAAACATAGCAGTGAGTTTCTCAGGAGAAGTCGTGAATTTATCAACTAAGGACTTGACTGCTTGCTCCTCTCTTCATCCCTAACCAAGACACAAGCATTGCCACTGGAAAGAAACGTTTATTATTGTGAAAGAGATAACTGGAATTTTTATCGTCCCCAACAGATGGAGAAGACCAAATAATAAACAGGATTGTTGAACTGCTGAAATACTCGGGGGATCAGTTGGGAAGAGAGGTATGGAGCTCCTGGAGCTGATATGACTCCTGTCTGCGCCCATGCACTAGGGCAGGACAATGGAATTGTGAACCCAGCCCTAAACCTTGTCCTCTCCAGAGTCCTGGCTTCTACTTAGGCCTAAATTTTATTTCCCTTGGAGTCCACATCTTCATGCTGGCAGCATCTCAAAAATGAATCACTTTGGAAAACATAAGTAAATCTTCTGGAGCCTCCTTGGAATTTCTGGAAACTAGAAATGCAACTGTGTTATTGTAAGAAAAGACATCGGAAAATGAAACTTTGCTGCATGCATTTACCAATCCCCTTCCCCGTGTAACCGAATCTCGGGGATTCTGAATGTTTGCAATTGCCCAGCAGCCTGGGTGTGTGTCTAATGGCTGCTCAAACGCCAGGACCCTCTCCGAAATTCTCCCATACAGTCCCATAAGTGGACTGTGCCCCCTTAAAGTCTCTCTTAGCAGTTCACCTAGGAGGTAGTCTGGTGCAACTTAGGGAAGCCATAGACATGAAGAAGTGGAGACCCACGCTTTTCATTAGTGAGACAGCTGTTTTCATGTGACACTGAAAAGCAAACTCATAGTGTGGTCAGAAGACATCTTCTACTACGTCTTGTGCCCATAGATAAGCACACATCTCTCGGGTCTGTCAATCAGGATCTAGCTTATAGGTTTTTCTTTTGTAGTCAAGACTTGTTGGGAGGAAGTCAGGTCCAGAGACAATGTGTGATCACAGCTCTTCTCCCAACATCCTTGAGAGACATATGCCCAGATCATGAAAAAGGAGGGCACAGGGCCTAGGGAAGGTGTAGAATGAGAACTGAGGGTACTAGGCTAAAAAGAAGAGAGCAGAGCGTGTGAGATTTGGTCTCACCAGCAGGGGTAGGGTGCCTCAGAGGAAAGAGGAGCCTGACAGCATCATAGATACAGAACTCAAGCAGCAGGGCACAGCCCCTTAGCATGAGACTCAACTCATGGTACTCATAGCCACCCAACAAGGTCAAGGATTACCTTGTGAAGGAATGGCTTCCTCTGTAGACTAACAACAAGCAGTGAAAAACTTTAATGTGCCGTGGTAGCACACATCTATGATCCCACACTTGCAAGTTCAAGCCTGAGCTACAGAGCAAGAGCCTGCCTCAAAAGCAAAAGCCAAACAAGAGAAGCATAGCAACCCAAAGGAAACGAACAACGGAGAGTAGGAGGTTAGGGGTGAAAGCAACTGGGTAGAATAATGGGAAAGGAATCTGGATTTTTTTTTTAAAAAACAGATTTATTTATTTATTCTATATAAGTACACTGTAGCTGTCATCAGATACACCAGAAGAGGGCGTAGGATCCCATTACAGATGGTTGTGAGTCACCATGTGGTTGCTGGGAATTGAACTCAGGACCTCTGGAAGAGCAGTCAGTGCTCTTAACCACTGAGCCATCTCTCCAGCCCTGGATTTTTTTTTTTTTTGTACATTTATTTCGTGTGGAGGTGAGGAGGGACACACATGTGCCATGAGACACACGTGGAGATCAGAGGGCTTTCAGGAGTCTGTGTTCTACTTCTACCAGGGATCTTGGGGTCTTACTTGGGCATGGCAGCAAATATCCATTGAGCCTATCCCCAGCCCCCCCTTTACAAATAAATGCAGGTGGGGAGTCTCCCCTGGCTCCATTGTGCCCCCAGATCTCCTCCTCGTCTAACACTGTGCTAGCATGATGCTAGTTTAGAGATGAAGTCAACACATCTGACAACTGAGATTGCACGGAATGGATAGGGAAGCGTATGTACACCCTGAGACATTCCTAAGTCTCAGGACACATCCGTCATCCTGCCTTTTAAAAAGCACACAGCACCATTTTGCCATTCCCACTAGACCTCGGACCCGTGGGTAAGAACTTGAGTCTTAATCAGCCATGACACCTGCCCATCTTTGGTACTTGGGAAGTACCTGGGTATTGAGTAAAATTTTCAGTTTTGTTCTTATTTGTACCAGTGAAAGGGATTAACAGAGCAGGTTCATGGCTCCACTTGGCTCTGTGGGACGTGGTGCCAGGTTGACACTGCAGTCCAAAGCCTCTCTACTGTGGTTTGAGGTACAAGAATCACCTCCCCCATGCCCCCCTGATTGTTTCTCCTCTTGTACACAGATAAAGAGAGACAAGGCTTTGGTGAGCATCTTCCAGGAAGGGCTGTCCTACTCGGTGTTCAGGACCATCACAGACCTGTTCCTGAGGGACGTGGACACCAGAGGAGAGTCAGAGATCAAAGCTCAGGGCTTCAAGGCTGCCCTTGCAATAGATGCCATAGCCAAGCTCACCGCCATCGACAACCACCCAATGAACAGGATGCTGGGCTTTGGGACCAAGTACCTAAGAGAGTACTTCTCCCCCTGGGTCCAGCAGAACGGTGGATGGGTAAGTCCAACTCACTAACAAAACGAATCCTTTCAGCAAGGCACTGTGGCACATACGTGCACTTGGGAAGCCCAGGCAGGAAGAGGGTGAGTTTGGGCGCAGCCTGGACTACACAGTGAGACCTTAGTGCACACACAGCTTCTCTAATAAGGGGCAGATGATAACGATTTTATAAGACAGAGGGACCACATCTGTGAATCAGTCCTCGAGTGGCAAGAGACAAGTCCCATCAATTGGAACATATATATTTTTTTTTTTTTGGTTCTTTTTTTCGGAGCTGGGGACCGAACCCAGGGCCTTGTGCTTCCTAGGTAAGCGCTCTACCACTGAGCTAAATCCCCAGCCCCGGAACATATTTTTAGCAATGTCTTTGTCTGCAAATATTTACTGAGCTCCCAGAGTGTAGGTCAGGGGAGGGGGCAAAGGGTCAGAGGAAGCAGGAAACGAGGAGCTGGTGAGACAACATGTTCCAATGGACACCATTTCTTTTTTCACTAGTTCTGCTGGTCAGATAAGGGCAGGGCACTGGTGTTCACACTCCTTGATGGTACAGGATGTAGGCTGATCTTCCCATAGGGATTCAGGCTTATGGTGTTCTGGCAATGCTGCTTAGACCTCAACAGAGACATAACGACACAAACTGAAGAATGAACAACTGGGCTTGCATTTATTTTTGATGAGCTGAGAGCAATTGTAACAGCTTCCTCCCCTCTGCCTCAGCCTCAGTCCTTTCTCCAGCACTGATCTCTGTTCCCTGAGATCCCTCACAGAATACCATGTTCAAGACCGACATAAGCACTGACCAACTTGGAAAATCCGGTCTCTCTAGAGCTTTCATTCCCAAGTGGTCAAGGTTAGTCTAGGAGGAAGGGCCCTCTCATCCTTGGGCTTCCTTCGTACTGTGTACCAGGGGCCAGCAGAAAACTTGAGTCGACTTTAGGTATGGCTATGAGGTGTCCCTGGGTCCTCACAGACTGGGAAGTGGCGTACATTTCCCACTGAGCTGAAAAGCCTGCCCATGTCCTCAGTGGCACCCCAGCCTTCTACCCCTCGCTGCTTCCCACTTTCACAGCAGGTTTGAGAACTGGGCAGTGTATTAACCACTACCACCCCTCACCCCCCACCCCCCACCCCCCCACCCTCCACCCCCCACCCTGCCTTCAAGCTGCCTGATTAATTCTGAAAGGATTAGATCCCTCAACACTATTTCTGTTCCCTCTTCCACTCAAGAGACCATTGAGTCCCTCTGCTGCCTTCCCTTCCTGGCCACTGTGACGGGATGGGGTACGGGGTGGGGTATGAGAAGAGGAATGATCAGGGATGCAGCTCAGTGGTGCCCTGTGTGTTTGGCTTGTATGGGGCCCTGGGTTCGATCCCCAGTATGGGACGGGAATGGGAGAGGAGGGGAGGGGAGAGGATGAGAGGGGAGGGGGCAGGAGAGAAAATAAGAGAGAAGGAAGAGGAAATAAGGATAGGGATTAGAGAGGGAGACAGATTGGAGGAGAGAAAGAAAAATGAGGGAGGGGGAGGGGGAGGGAGAGAAGGAGGAAGGGAGGCAAGAGAACAAAAAATAAAATCAAACAGACTGATAAAAAGCATTAAGTTGTGGAGGCAGGCACGCAGAATGGGGGCCTAGTTTTACAAGACATATAGTGAAATAACTGATTTACATCCAGAAGATGTAACGGACTCTCATCATTCCACGATAAAGAAGACAAGCAATTTAGTTTTTTTAATGGTCAGTAGATTTGTACAGTTTCTCTCGGGAGTCTGCAGAAGTAGTCAATAAGGAAAAGAGAAGACACTTGTGCGCTCATTTCGATAGTGGGGAGATGTAAGCCAAAAGGCTGACGAACTCTACCCTCTGGGATGCTTGTGGCAAGGATTATCTGGGAGGCTGTGGGAACTGGAATCCCCCTCATTACATCGATGGCTGGATTGCAGAGCCGTGCAGCCCCATCGGGGAACAATCTGGCAGTTATCAAATTGTTAGAGTCACCAAGAGCTGGGTGTAGCCCAGTGGCAGATACACATTTAGCAGACACAGGCAGCGAGCTTGATCCCCGGCACCACATAAAAGTAAAAGACAGCTACATCTGCACACCTCAGAAACTGGAGGCACATTCTCACCCAGAACGCAGCGTTCACGGCAGTGTTCGTTATTTGCAGTAGCCGTGAGGCAATGCCCATCAACTAATGACATCAGAAGGGAGTACACACACTACACGATGTGTAGGACGGGGCCACAGAAGGAAATAAAACCCTGTGAACGAGAACCATTATGCTAAGAAGCCAGGCAAGGATGCTCCTTGTTATATGGTTCTAGTCATAGAAAATGTCCAAAATAAGCACATTCGTGGAAACAGAAACCGGACAGTGAGGGACGGGGGCTGACCACTAAAAGGCATAGGGTTTCTTCGGGAACAGTGAAAGGGCTCTCAGGTCAGGGGGTGATGGTTTTATAGTTCTGAAGAGTAAAAGCCATTAAGCTATGCACTTTACAAGGGAGAAATTTATGGTATAATTATATTTTTGGTAAATAATTTTTTAAAAATGGCTCCAATTCCAGTAATCAGACAAAAGGAGAAGTGAAGCCAAAATATTTTAACTATTTAACTTGGCTGCTAGCTAGAGAGAAATGAAGAGTCAGTCAGAGGAAGCAGATGAGTCCTTCTGGAGGAATTTGGAGGGGGCTTTTCAGAGATTAGAAATTCATGCAGCTGCTGAAGGGTGTGCATGTGTGCTTGTGTGTATCTGTCTGTGTATCTGTGTATGTATACGTGTGTGTGGTGTGTGTGAATATGTATGTGTGTCTCTGGGTATGCGTGTGTCTGTGATTTTGTGGGTGTGTATGTATATTTGTATATGTGTGTCTCTGTGTGTATATGTATCTGTGTGTATGCACGTGTGTATGTTTGTGTAAATGTGTGTGTGTATATATGCATGTGTGTATGTATGTGTATATGTGTCTGTGTGTGCGTGCGTGAGTGTGTGTGTTCCTAGGGGTGAATGCAGGGCCTCACATGCCCATGGTGATCTGTAACCAACTGCTTAGGTATAGCTCCCAGGACCTATGTTTGTTTGATTGTTTTTAACTCTTCCTTTCTTCTTTCTTTCCTTCTTTCTTTCTCTCTTCATTTATTTATTTTGCTTTTGCTTTTTGAAACAGAATCCCATGTAGCTCGGGCTGTCCTTGACTTCCTGGACTCCCTCCCTCTACCTCCTAAGTGCTAGGATTTAGGTCCTTCCTTCTTTATTTCTGCCTATTCTGGAGCCCAAGCCCAAAGGCTTTGAGAGGGAGAGGAGAGGCAAGCAGTCTCCCCATGTGCTACGTCCGCCCGGCCTCTTCTCTGCACTTTCTGTGCAGATACAGCTATCCGAGTTGTGATGAGCCTTAACCTTAACTCTTGGCCTTAAGTAGGTTTAACTTGGACAGTGTCAATTAGAAGAGAGAGAGGAAGAAGCGATGTTGAGAACTGACTTTGCCAAGGTGGCAGGAAAGCACTGAAAAACTAAGGGCTATTGATAAAGGGATATCTGTGAGCAAACATAAACTGATATCACTTAGGGAAGTGTGAGCTGGGCGTGCTGATACACGCTTAATCCTAGCTCTCGGGAGGCTGAGATGGGATGATAGCTGGGAAGCTGAGGCTAGCCTAGGCTACAGAGTGAGACGCTGTCTCAAATGAAAGAAGGAAAGATGGGGCGGCGGAAGGGAGAGAGAGAGAGAGAGAGAGAGAGAGAGAGAGAGAGAGAAGGAGGGGAGGAGGGTGGAGGAGGAGGGGGAGGGAGGAGAACGGGGAAGGAGTGGGGAGGGAAGAGGAAGCTCTGGGCTCTTGTCTCCATATTTCAGGTTTCCTGGGCTCTCAATTGACCTTTCCCACCCTTCAGTTTGCCTAGGACAATATGATGGAGGTTTGTCTCAGTCAGGGCTTCTGTCCTGCACAAACATCATGTCCAAGAAGCAAGCTGGGGAGGAAAGGGTTTGTTCAGCTCACACTTTCCACATTGCTGTTCATCACCAAAGGAAGTCAGGACTGGAACTCAAGCAGGGCAGGAAGCAGGAGCTGATGCAGAGGCCACGGAGGGATGTTACTTACTTGATTGCTCTCCCTGGCTTGCTCAGCTTGCTTTCTTATAGAACCCAAGACCACCAGCCACAGTGGGCTGGGCCCTCCCCTCCTTGATCACATTGAGAAAATGCCTCACAGCTGGATCTCAGGAGGCATTGCCTCAAGGGAGGATCCTTTCTCTGTGGTAACTCCAGCTTGTGTCAAGTTGATACACAAACCCAGCCAGTACAATGTGCCCCTATCTTCCCTGCTCCACATACACCAAGGATGTCGAGCCAGTACTTATACAGTAGGGACTTGATCAGTCACAGGAGAGGCAACTCCATCTCCAGGTCCTGCCCCATTAGCCACTTTTCTCAGAGCTGAGCAGGAAGTGACCTCAGAGGGGAAGGGTGATTTTGTCTCACGGTTTGAAGGGGAGACAGACCATGGAGGGGAAGCTGGCTCCATGGTGGAAGGAGTCTGAAGCTGAGACATCTTGGGTAAACAGGAAGCAGAGAGGAAACAGCCAGGCTCTAAAACTTCAAGGTCCAGTCTCTAATCCACTTCCTCCAGCAATGCTCCACCTTTTAAAGGCTCCACCAACCTGACAAAACAGCACCGACAGCATGGCTAAGTGTTCAGTGCAGGAGTCTACAGGAGTGGCCCTTCCTACCCAGAGTTTCTCTGTAGCTGAGTGAGGTGTGTGTTCACATGGCCATGTGAACGCCTGTGGCCTTCCTCTTCTATAAAACAAGTTTCTAGTTGCTGTCACAACCATTGCTTCTTTTTGGGAATTCTAAACGGGATCTTTAAGCCTTTGCATATTTCATACATCCACCTGTTGGTCCCGGATATGTAATGGGATTGGGGGGTGCTTACCCGTGCTTTCTCTGCAGGCACCCCAGTGATGCCAAGCCACCTTTCCACATCCTCCCCGACTCCAGCCCATGTTCACCTCAGCAGTGAATTGAACTTGGAATTTTAAAGATTTTCTTTCCCTTCCTCTCTCTAGGAAAAAATACTTGGGCTATCACATGAAGAAGTAGACTGAAATAGCCAAAGACCTGTCGTCTGGAATGTTCCTTGTGCAACAGCGGTCCCTGTGCCCACTGCTCTCAATATAGACTTCAGGAGAAAATCAGAACGGACACAGCAGATGGAGCCCAAAATGTCTAGAACCATCCTTCCTTTGACTCAAGAGGCATCCGGAGAGGCCTCGCTCTCTCAGCTCATAGAACTCATTAGCATGGCCTTTGCTGAGGGTATTCCAGTCCTGTGCTGAATGTGACAGAGTCCATAAAGATGAGTGATCATTTTACCTTTAAACGTTCAGAACAGAAACCACCCTGTTAGCTACACTGGAGGAAGCGTCTGGCATGGATCTGTTGGTCTCATGGAGGTAAAACGATAAACTGTGTGCTTACTGTTTGGTCTCTAGTACTATTTGTTCCTTACACTGCATCTGGGATACCCTGATAAATGCCTGTGTCAGGCTTACCTTCAGGAAGACGTCCCTATTCATGTCCGAGAAGAAACCTGAGCTTACTGTTATGTCTGGCTGGGTTAAGTCTTGCTGACCCATTGTCTCAAAAAACTACCACAGTACTTTGACAAACTCCATTTGGTACAAAACCCATCCTCCCAACACCTTCAGATTTCTTTGTGTGGCGTACCTGCACCCCACCACATCAATGGAATGGAGAATGAGGGCAGGTACCACGGGGACATAGAGAGGTCAAGGGCCAACCTCAGACGTTAGACTTCACCTTCCTCTTTGAAGCAGGGTCTCCTGTGCCTTGCTTCTTACCCAGGCTAGATTGCTCCTGAGCTTCTGGGATTCTCTGGTCTCCACTTCCTAGCTTATACCCATGTGCACTGTGACATCTAGTGCTTCAGGTTGGTGCTGTGGGGTCAAATACAGGTCCCCACACTTTTGTGGCTAACACTTTACCCACAGTGCTACCTCTCCAGCCTGAGCTCTGGGATCCTAGTATTCCTTGGAAGTATCATCATGGTTGGTAATTAGAAAAACAAATAAATTGAAAGATTGCTGTAAAAAGAGTTGCCTGTAACCCAAGCTTTCTGGAGGCTGAGGTGGGAGGGCCGCAAGACTGGGGCCAACCAGACATGCATAATGAGTTCAAGACTTTGTCTCGACACTCCCCTTCCAAAAATGTTTTCTATTAGCGTAATAAGTTATCGTAGTAGGGCTTCCATGAGGACCGAATGTGCTGACCTACATAAAGAGCTCAGATTGGGTCTTGGGATCTAATTAGTGTTAACTGATTGCCCTGCTTCCTACTGTGAGCTGCCCCCAGCTCAGCCCAAAGGGCCCCACTCTCTTGAACAAATTACTGGTTGCTCTTTTGCGATTGATAGTATGACTGAAAAAAAAGAAGAAAACCACGTAGGCAGACAAGGCAGTGCACATCTGAGTTTCCAACACTCAGGAGAGGCTGAGGCAGGAGGATTGCAAGTTCCAAGTTAATCTGGTCTAGATCCTGTCTCAAAAAAAAAAAGTTATGGGATATTACACATTTTTGGATTGCTGGCACCTAGAACGTAGCCTGAACAGATAGATCAACAAGGAAGGAGCCTGTCTGTTATCAACGGCATCACTGACCTGCACAGTCTGAGGAACGAGTTCCTCCTTTGTTTTCTTCTCTGAGTCTCCAAGATGGAGACACTGAAGACCTCTCCCAGATCTCTGTCTTTTGTCCAGCCATTCCAAACAATTCAGTTTCCCAGATGTGTCACGCGTCTCTGCAACTTGGAATGTGCTCTCCTGCCGCCCTCCATCCCCCAACTCTCCTAATCCGAATTTACTCCTTCATCCCCCCCCCCTTCCCCCCGTGCGTCATTTACTGACTCTCTGTTGGCTGCCACGGGGCTGTATTTGGATGTCTGTTCTCGAGGGTGATCCAAAGCATTCCCTGTGCAGACACTACTGGATTTAGTGCGCTGCACCCTGTGAGCTGGCGCATGCAGCCCTCCTCAGTGGCCCGGGAGCTCTTTTGTACAGATGCAGTTTGACTTTGCACATCTGACACAAGGCATCTCCTTGGCACATGGTTGCAAACCATACCCCAGTCTCTCTGCCACAGCTTGTTAAATCAGTACAGCTGGAGCGTGGCCCAAGATACACGGAGTCATAACAAACTCTGCAAGTGATTCCAGAATCATACGCAGCTTCCAGTCGGGATGGTGCGACAGTAACCAGATCTGATCTCCTGCTTGAGGCTTCAGTTTAATTACAGACAAAATAAACGAAACAAGAATGGTAGCGAAGACCTGGATGCTGACAGAGGAGGAGCTCCATGAGGCCATGATTGCTTTAGAATGTGGCAAGGAAAGCATTCTCTGGCTTCACCACCCGGGGGAACCACCCAGAGTCTCAGAGCAGGAGTCCAGGACGGCTGAGGCTTCGGTGTACAGACAGCCCCGAGCCTTCACATGAGCACAGATCAACATGTACATATGGAAGGATCACTCAAGACTTTAGACCTGCCCCTGGAGCTACTGAAAAGAGCAACTCTCTCGGGGCCAGGAATGCCAGTTTGAAGAATAGGTGGAACACGCAGAATTTCTCCTCAGGGAAATGCTTGCTACACAGTACCCCATTGCCCATGTAGACAGATGTTGGGGCACACACTGGTAATCTCAGGGATGGAGAAGTAGGGACATGAATGAGGGCTGGCAGACCAGTCTAACTGAGTAAGGGAACTCAGGGCAGGGAGAGACCCTATCTTGAACAATAAGGTAGAAAATTATTGATTGAGGAAGACACTTCTTCAACATCTGGCCCTCACACAAACACATGCACATACTCACAAGCGTACACATGCACAGGTTTCAAAGGCAAAAGAGGACATTTATTTGAATAAATAAATAAAATTTGAATGCTTGGGCTGGGAAGATGACTTACTAAGTCAAAGTGCCTGGCATACAAGCACAAGGACCAGGGTTCAAATCTCTAGAAGCTACAAGAAATTCTGATGTCAGCATGAGCATCTGCAATCCCAGTACCCCAACGGGGAGATAAAAGACAGAGTCTAGACAATCTCCAGACCCCTTCAGGCTAGTAAGTCTAGTTTATGCAGAGGAAAAGCAACTAAGAGACCGTATGACAAAACAAGGTGCAATATGAAGACTGACACCCACGGTTGTGTCTGACCTCCACAGGTGGCATACATGCATCTGAATTCACACCAGTGCACATGTGCACGCACATGTGCACATACACACACACACACACAAACACACACACACAAACACACACTGTACAAACACAAATTTTTTCAACACATCAATAAGATATAAACCAGGCAAGGTACACCTTGAATCTCATCACTTGGGAGGCAAAGGCAGGTGAACCTCTGAGTTCCAGACCAGTCAGGGCTACACAGACAGCCCTGTCTCAAAAAACAAAACAGAAGTATAAGCTGTGTGTGATAGCAGACAGGAGGCAGGAGGATCTTACATTCAAGGACACAGTGATATTGTGTGTGTGTGTGTGTGTGTGTGTGTGTGTGTGTGTGTGTGATTATTATTAATCCCCTGAGCCCAATTAGTGATACCCATATGCATATAAGTATGTGGCATTCCAGTAACTCTCCCTCATTTAGCAGCCACCAACTATCAGGCTCTTCCAACAGGGGTAGAGTTGGAAACAGTCCAATAAATTACTCAAGTAATTAAAACGGAATTAATATATGGTATAGCAATTATATATTCCACAGAATTAAAAGCCAAGGCTTGAGCAGATAACTTTAAACTTTTATTTTTATTGGGTGTGGCATCACAGATGTGGAGGTCAGAGACCATCTTTCAGGAGTCAGTTCTCTGCTCTACAAGGGATCCAGGGGTTGAAGTTAGGTGGTCAGGCTTGGACAGCAGGTACTCTCACCGGCTCAACCATCTTGCTAGCCTCTGAACGGAGACTATTTTACTGTTGCAAGTATATATGTGGTATGTATTCCTGTAGGGGGGCACATGCGTCAATGCACACACAAGTGCATGCATGTGTGTAGAGGCCAGAGGCTGACATGGAGAGTCTTCTGTCTTTTCACCAAGACAGGGTCTAGGAGCTAAAGCCATAGCTCGGCAATACAGTTTATCTAACTAGCAAGCCTGGTGTGAGAATTCCCCCATCTGCCTTCTGAGCACTGGAGTTATAGGTGAGTCACCTGGCTCACCCAGCATTCATGTGGGTTCTGAGGATCCCAACTCTGGTCCTTAAGCATGAGAGGTGCTGAACTCTGCATGGCTTTGGGGTTTGACCTAACCAGGACAATGAGGGAGTGAAGAAAGAACAGACATAGACACGAGGACAGAAAAGCAACATCGGGTACGCATAGATCGTTATAATGGAGCCCAGGACCTGAGCGTGTTTATTTTATACATCCGAATCAAGGAGGTGGGTTTGTGTTTTACAGCTGAACAGGATACAAGATTAGCTAATTTCAGTAGGAGCTCTCTATAGGGAAACAGTCCCAGGCCGCAGTCGTCCTGGAGGAGGAAGCTAGGGTGGATAGTTCACACGGACACCGGACACCGTCAGCATTCGCAGTGGGACCAGAGGGAGGCTTGCCGTCCCTTTGAGCCTCGCCCTCAAGGCTTTGTTGAGGCATCGGCGTCCTTGACATGGTTGTGCTCATGTCAACAACACGGTCACTCAGGACTTCACTCTCAACAGCATGGCTAAATGCTTTGCGCTGTCATCTCTCCAGTCCTCGAACTTTAAAACCAACGTTCAAAGCAGCATTATCAACACAACAGCTCACATGCTCAAACCACCCAACTTCTTGTCTTCCAAGAAACGGCTCGATGAACAAATGTTTGATACATTTTAAAATATTATTTGGCCATAAAAAAGGAAGAAAATTCTGACACCCTACAAACCTTGAAGGCATTACACCAAGTGACATGGGTGAGTGGCAGAGAGACATTCACTTGAGGGGCTACTTACAGTAGATCCTATCAGAAAAGGGAGTTGAATGGAGGTGCCAGACACTGCAGGAAGAAAGTAGTGGGGGGTTATTTTGATGAGTATGTTATTTTTTTTAAACTATTTGTATCATTATAGCCATTTTTCTTTGTCATTTGTTTTTATTTATTTTGGTGACAGGGTCTCTCACTACACAGTCCAGGCTGACCTTGAACTCACCATGCCCCGATTCTGTGTCTCATACTCCTGAGTTCTGGCCTTATCCGTAAGCCTACCACATCAGCTCAGTTTTGTACAATGAATAAAGTTATGGAAATGAATGGAAACATTATGAATGTTTACTTTTTTAATTATTTTTCTTGGGTATTTTATGTATTTACATTTCAAATGTTATCCCCCTTCCCCCCTTCTCCCCTCCCCCTGCTTCTATGAGGATGCTCCCACTCCCACCCACTCCCACCTCACTGCCCTGGCATTCCCCTATACTGGGGAAACAAACCTTCGCAGGACCAAGGGCTTCTTCTAGTGATGCTGGACAATGTCATCCTCTGCTACATATGCGGCTGGAGCCATGGGTCCCTCCATGTGTACTCATTGGTTGGTGGTTTAGGGAGCTATAGTGGGTTCTGGTTGGTTGATATTGTTGTTCTTCCTGTGGTGTTGCAAACTCCTTCAGCTCTTTCAGTCCTTTCTCTAACTCCTCCATTGGGGTCCTTGTCCAGTCCAATGGTTAGCAGCGAGCATCCTCATCTGTATCAGTAAGGCAGAGCCTCTCAGGAGACACCCTTATCTGGCTCCTGTCAGCAAGCACTTCTTGGCATCAGCAATAGTGACTGGATTTAGTGGCTGCATTTGGGATGGATCCCCAGGTGGAGGGCAATCTCTGGATGGTCTTTCCTTCAGTCCCTACTCCACTCTTTGTCCCTGTATTTCCTCCCCTCTAAGAAGGACTGTTTAATACCACTGAGATGTCCTTCAGAATTCGTATGAAACTTGCTGTCACTGCCACAGGGTAACAGCTCAGGTTTATCGTCCAACTGACTACACAGCTGGAGATGACCTTGAATTCCTGACCTTGCTTCTACCTCCAAATTCTGGCATTCCCAGTGTGTACAGCTATTTGGCTGATGGTAATTTTTGCTGTGTCTCATTTCAACTTTAAAGGTCAGGAGGGGTGGAGAGGACAAAGGGTAAGAAGGAAAAAGGAAGTATTCATTCTGAGGTTCAAGGGCACATGCAAACAGGTCTAACCTGCTTGCAGGAAGACTACGGCAGTCAAGGGAGCAAGCATACTGTAAACCACAAAGCAGTGCCCTCGGCGGCAGCTGGAAAGACTGGGGGCCATAACAACTGTACTCATAGCCAATTCAAAAGAAGCCAAAGAGAAAGGGAAGTTAAGACCAAAAGCTGGACGTGGTGGAACACACGTGTAGCCTTAGTCAGGAATGGGAAGCAGGAAGAAGGAGTTCAAGGGTAGCCTGGGCTCTAGCAGGTTACAGCCTGAATCACAAAGCAAGGCTCTGTTTCTGAAGAGAGGAGGGAATAGGGAGGAGGGAGGAAAGAGGAAGGGAAAGGAACAGTAGAGTCACAACCACGAACTCCTGCTTTAGAGAAATAGCCAAATATTTCTACTAAAGGGAAGAGACAAGCAGATAAGAATAAAGCCCCATTAACCTCAACTCTCAGGATGAGGTAGGCAGATCTGAGTGTGACGTCAGCCTGGTCTACATAGCAAGCTCCAGGCCAGCAAAGGCTGTCTTAAAACACACAAAACAAGCAAACAAAAAAGACCCCACTAAAACCTGTAGGGCTAACATTTTTATTTACATTTGTTTAACTCGAATGACAATGAAGGGATTGCTGCTCTCCTTCCATTGTGGTGATCCAGCTCAGGTCCTTCTGCTTGGCAGCAACCCACCTCAGTGACTACTTATTCATTCTAAATTGTTTAATCTATACACAAAAGAAAGGAAATGAGAGGCTAGAAAAGCATATACAGGAGTAATAAAAAAGCCGTGTGCTAGGTGTACTATGTCAGACAAGTAGGCTTCAAAGAACACAGGCCAGAAAAGATGTGCACAATGCTAAAGGGGGGACAGTTTTGAGAATGCAACAATTCTGTTACATGCAGGCAAAAATCTAACAAAAAAAGATAAAACGTGCAAAGCCACAGGGATGTTTAGTGATTTCATCTCTTTTTTTGTAACAGTAGACGACAGGAAATCCATCAGGATACATGAGCCATCCCACTGACTTTTAGAGAGCTTAGACCCACCAATCAGCAGAGTACACGATCTCTTCCAGAGCTGGAGAAACACGCAGTCATCACCACAGTCTGGCCCATAAAACAAGTCTCAAAGATTTAAAACTGAAATCTGACATTTATGGAAGTGAATTTTAAAATAACAAAACAATGGAAGTCCCCCAAATATTTAAAAATTGAGCATACTTTTGTGTGACTCATTAAAGAATAAAAAAAAAATGAGTTATAAAGTTATAAACTGAATAATGAAGACAGAGACAGGAATGCCGGTAAAAGCTTGATGGTGTACTTTTAATCTAGTACTCAAGAGGCAGATCTGAGTTCGAGGTCAGCTCGGTTTATAAACCTGTCTCAAAACATACAAAGAACAAGCCCTCTCCAAATCCCCCCAAAAATGAAGAAACTCTAAACTGTAAATGTGTGCAGACATGAGCTGACAATTGTGGTGGTTTGAATGAGAATGACCCCCAGAGGTCATCTATTTAATAGTTGGTCCCTGGCTGGTGGAAGTGTTTGGGAGTGATAAGATGTCATCTGGTTGGAAGAGGTGTCACTGGGAGCAGGCTATGAGATTTCAAAAGTCCCAGCCACTCCCGATGTGCTTGTGGCTCAAGACAGAAGTCATCAGCTACTGTTCCAGAACCATGCCTACTACCTGCTCGAGGACCATGGACCCACCCTCTGGAACTGGGTGCTTCCAACCCTTCTATAAATGCTCTTGGTCACGGTGTCTTATCACAGCAATAGAAACCCAACAACAATGCAAAAGAGCAGAATCCGGGTCACAGTCTTACCTTTCTCTGCATGATAATCTGAGTTTGACAGAAATTCTGACTGGAGACGTTCATCTTCCAGAAGGCATTTCCATATCAAGTCTCGCCATCCATCAGTTGATGACTTTTGGATGTGATTTTCTACTTTGACTAAATCTGAATTCACCACAGCAAGACTCAAGTTGAAAGCTTTCTAAATAATGATCCCAATGTGTGGATTCTGTATTGGTATAAATGACAAGAGTACTGGCCACATAATTCATTGGGAGTTAAATTTATAGAAACAAAACAAGCTGCATACCCAAGGCAAAATAAAAGTACTGTAAATATGTTACCAAAAGCCTGTTGGGCAATAGGAGGCCCCAGACACACATGGCTTTTCACCATCTTGAGACGACATTGGGTTCAAGTAAAGCTTCAGCCTTTCCTGTAGCTGAAATGGCATGACCTTCATGGTTGACCTTTCCTATTTCCTTAGAAAAGTGGAAATAAGACTTCTCTCAGGAGGAATCAAGAGCACCTGTTAAGACCCATTAGAATCTGGCTTCCATTTTAAACTGTCCCTTTCTATCAAATCAGCAATGTGAGCCTCGGCAGGTATTGACGATCTCATTGGTTTAGCTCCACAGATCCTACATGGCGGCGTCATACTGAGCTTCATACCAGGAAAAGCAACCCCACTTTACGGCTAATTTGGGAGAGAGAAAGGGCATTGCTGATACAACTCCATCAAGGAGAACACAGTGCTGGGGAACCTTGGTTCTTACTAGGCACAAGTGCTCCAGTCCCAGACTGGCCAACCGCCCGCCCTTTTCAGTTCTCCATGCAGACCTCAAAGCTGTATTTGTTGTGTGTGAAATAAGCAGCGTTAATCACACAAGTCACAGCTGTTTTCATTATTATTGTAAAAAAAAAAAGACACTTCCATTTTTCCCACTGATTTTTCCAATGTTTTATTATAAAAATCAACATTTCATTTGTTACAATTCAGCTTTTTGTAATAATCAAAAGGGGGTTTATACAAGGTATTTATACAGTTTATAATTAAAGCACTTATTTTACAAAAAGGGGAAAGTGAATAAGTGGACAAGGGCTGACCAAATGTTGGTCATTATAGTATAAATACATCCTTGCAAAGCACCACCGTACCAAAGTCGATGTACAAGAGACACCAGCTGACTTTAAGACAATGATAAAGATTAAAGCTTAAAGAAAAGTTTAGACTCACAAAGGACAAGCATCCGAAAGCTGCGCCAGATCCTTCACCTGCAACAAGGCCGCAGGCTCAGCCTCCCATATCCTTTCTCCAGCCACCTCTCAGCAGACTGACCCAAGCAGTCTCCTTGCTTCTCTCTCCTCTAATCCTCATATTCAGGCATCGATACAGACACACATCCACATGGATGTATGGCTTTACCACTCCTCAACTCCCCTTTGTTTGATGGAAAAAGACAGAGAAAGTCCCAAGTGGACAGTTAAGCAGAAGGGCTGTCTTGTGACTCTAAGTGATGGTGGAGAGACCCAATGATTAGTGAGTTGGATCCTATTCTGCTTCTGAGTACAGGAAATCAATCTGTAATTCTAAGAATTCTCTAGGAATAAAATCAGGAATGCTTTTTAAATGCCTTGTGAAAATGTTAAAAATGAGTTTCCCTCCCTGAAGGAGGTGAGCGCAGAGCCGAAAACTTGACCCCTAAATCATTAAAGTAAACCCAAGCGCCTGCCTCCCCCTACTCAGGTGTTAACTGTTCAGTTGTCGAAAGACAGGGACAGTAAGGATCCACGAGGCACAGTATTAGATCTAATCTTGCCACTATTACAAAGCAATGTCTTCCAGAGGCCATAAAAGCACACACCTCTGGGTGTGGCTTGTTTTAGGCATGGGATAAGGAAACCCCAGGAAATTAAAAGGGGTTCTGACATCTTAACTAATGCGTGATGATAAACTTGTTTAGGGTCTACACCCACACTTGTGCATGGCTGTCATCTGTGAATCCTTAAAGACCGCCAGCCAGATGATACCCGAGCTCCTACCTAACTCTGAGTGTGAAGTCAGTGTGCAATCGTTTCCATGACGTCAGCAGGGCCGCAGTAAGCATGGCGGTCACTAAAGCAGTAAACTGGGGCCGAGCATAACAAGACCTTTGTTTCTGAGCCCCGCAGAGAAGCAGGCTTCCCTGCAGAAAGCCTTGATCACTAGACACATCTCAATTAACTGGTGAGGTAATTAACAGCTATGAACTCAATCTGTTCATTGATGGGCCTTTACGACAAGACAAAATGATATCCTCCCAAAAAAAACCTGTTACCTATTTGTACAACTTAGTATGCATTTCGAAAAGGATTGTAAAATTTAAAAACAGAGGAAAAATGCTAACATTCTAGCCAACTCTAGACTAAACCTCACCTTCCTCTGTCATTTATCTGACCTAAGCAAGAGCTCTTGGGTTTTGGTTAGAAGACTCGGGCTCCAAATAAGTGAAGTCTGAGTCTTAGTTATAAAAGACTGCAATGCAGAAAGATTTACCGCAGTGTATAGAAGCTACACGAAAGCTCGGCTCATAGATGCTCAATCAGTAAGCAGGCATACATTAACATGTGCGTTCAAAATAAATACCCATGTAATTACGGAATCTAATCAAATTTTATTCATGTTTCCTCGAATCTAGATGCAACTGAACTTAAACCTTTCTTTCCCTTTTCTTCAATTGTGTTCTCATAAGTTCATTTTTCCTCCTTATTTTATGTTCAAGAATAAACTTAGCTGTCCATGGAACTTTCCCAAATTTAAGGGCCCTCACTAAAAGGTACTCTCAGAAATCTCCACCATAGCCGAGCTGACCCAGAAAGAGGATACCGAGACTAACCTGAACTGCCTTCACATCATTCGACAAATTGGCACACCCGTCAGCGTTTTGCAAGAAGAGGCTGGCCATCGCCATCCCAGCACAAGCACTTGGACTGAGCCAAGACCCAGCACACGGTGGGGCAAGTCTCTGCATGGGAAGTCCACCCGGTAAAGAAAGACGCACAATGAAAGTGTAAACACAGAATTCTCCAATTCTGACTGACACCCAGAACTGCTACCCTCCCACTGTCACTTAAACATCGAGTGGCCTGTGTGTCACAGAAGGCAAGTTCAGTGCCCAGTCTGAAACTCCGCACTTCGTCTCAGTAACGGAGAGTTAATGCCTGTGTGACTGACATGCAAGACACGGAGGAATTGCCATTTATTTACACTCAAGGTAAAGGCCTCGATTCTCACTAAGCTCTCCCCAACAATCCAGGCATTATTCTGAAGGGACTGCTTTTCTCTTTAAAAATATACTTAGGTGTTTTTTTTTTTTAGGTCACTTAAATTTTGCCAAAATTCTGGAATCATTCCTTTCATCATTTCCCCTTAGGCTCTGAAATTCAGAGAGGCCTCACATCAACAACAATTAAAATATATTCAATAATTAATAATCCTAGCTTAAACAGTTCAGCTTTAGGAGGGGAGTGCTAGACACGTGTGAAAGCAGGACACTAACATCTGACAGGGTCATCCCACAGGCCAGCCCAACAGTGAAGGACATAGCAGCAGCCTGATGCATGACAGTAGGTCAGCCATGTGACCGGAGAGGCTTCCATTGTCTCCACTGCTCAAGTTCTGCAGCTGACAAGTTCACAGTGTCTTCCATTTCATCCCCACCGTTAAGTCTGTGATATTGTCTGACTCCATAATGGGACAGGAAAGAACACACAAAGACACACAGAGGAGACTGGAAGGACAGACTGCGGGTGGTGCGAAAACACACACATTCACAGTACATACATAACAAGAAAGGTATCTCACACCACACGGGCAGAGGTCACTGCAGACGTCACTCTGAGCAAAGCTGGTCCGCAGAAAGTGAAAGCGTCACAAACAGTTCATACAGAGAGAGCCGACTAACAACAAAACTTTCTTTTAAACAGACTGTTTCTAGCCAGAGCATATTGAAATGTTTCACTGTGATATTGGACGTTGCAAGGATACAAAACTAAAGTACAAGAATATAACAGTTAGATTTGTGTTTTTAAGCATTTTTATATGTTGTAAAAAGACACTGTAATGAGCATTAAAACAATCATGGAAGACCAATAATATGGCTAACTTTTGATTATGCAAAAACAGCCAACCACTTAGACACTCAGCCAAACGCTGAACAAACGTAGTAGGAACACTGAGTCCAATCTCGCGTTTAGGAAATTCCATTTACTCAATTCCTCACATTTTTAAATAAATCATGGCTCTTAGCAAAACGGGTCTCCAAGGTGCTGGGGAGGCAGACCGTGAAAGCGGCTGGTGTTAGCGTGAACTGTGACAGGCGTGAGAGCTCAGCAGCTCTGCGGCGTCCTGCAAGAGACACTTCAGCTCCTACGACAGCAACACTCAAAATGGATCTCACAAATATCTACTTTCCTCGTGAACTGTTGGAGAAAACAAAGCCCTTTGTCCAAAGTTGGTACTGTTCTTTTTTCTTTCGGGGCCCTCAAATGTTAGCTACCCTGAAGGCAATTTGGCTCCTTCCAAGTTGGCCACTTGGAGATGGCATTACTTTCTCCTTTGTATTTTTGGTATCATTAAAGCCCAGACATTCCTGGTGAGTGATGCCTTTACTGTCCCGCTTCCTTTGTACTCAGTTTCTTCACTGGGCTTAAGGCATGCTCTGTGTATTTAGTTTGTAAAAATAAAACTTTTAGTACAAATTTATTTTTTATACAAACTTTTATGGCACAAGCAGCAAATCTGCTGTTTTAAGAAAATATATAAATATCCTTTTCTTCTGTACAAATATCTCAGGTACCCCACCCACTTTATGTTAACTGTACAGGTCTGCCTCACTCTTTTCTGTAGCTCCCTCCCCCCCTCCAGATCTCAACCAGATGTGTATTTACATGTCCCGGTGGAGGCAGTCAGAGGAGGAGGGGCCCTCCTCAGGAGGAGTCCGTGCAGGGGGAAGGTGGTGGTGGGTAGAGGTGATGGGAGTAACTCCTCTCAGTGTATGGAGAAGGGGGGCAGCTTTCATAGTTCTCCTCTGCCGACAAGTACTGGCTTCGGGGTGTGGGTGGTGGGGGCACAGGTTCTGAGTCATAGTTCAAGTCACTGGTGTAGCCCTTGGCTGTTGCCACTGAGGTCATTCTCCGGCTAGGAGCATAGTCACTGTCACAGACATCAGTGCTGCAGGGTGTAGTGGGCGGTGCAAAGTGCCGGTAGCTGTACGGCCTGTAGCTAGCGGAGGAAAGCAAGAAAGAAGTGTAGTTAGTTTTCTGGAAGAATACTGTGTCAGAAATCAGTCTGAAGGCTATGAGCTACTGTAGCTCAAATCTGTCTGGTGGATGGGTGGTCCTTGTCTGGTATGTGTAGTGAGGCTGCAGTGAGGCCATGGTTAATCCCTAGAACGATCTTAACTAAAAAGCCACTGCTTTTCATCGACACGGATGAAGAGGAATAGTACATTATTAAAGGAAGAGCCACGCAAGTTCTTATTTGCAAGTAAAATGTAACTAGAGGCAAGTAAGAAACAGATGGGGTTGGAGAGCAAAGGAACTCAACTGGGCCCAAACAGCTCTTCATCGTGAGGTAAACTTAGGTGCACGTGCTATGCACAGGCCCTGGGTTTGAGCCCCAGTAACAACACATTGGAAAATAAAAGAATGAAACAAACAACTCAAGACCTGTACTTCTCGATGCACTTCAGAAAAGCACTGCTTTTCTCTTGGTGCTGGGAACTGAACCCAGGACTTTGCCCACACAAAGCAAGCCGTCTACTGCTCGCCTCCAGCCTTGGTGCACCCCTGCTACAAACCTCACTCCCAGATCTCAGCAGCTCCTGTACATCAGTGTGGAAATGGGTCTTCACAGTCTACGCTCTCCCAACAGTCGTCAGCCATCTCGTAATTTGCCTGATAGGTATGTTATGGTGTCTGAAGACCTCCTTTCTCTTCAACGTAAAATACTACACAATCCAGGCTGAACTTCCAGGGAGGCATGCCTAGCCCACTGCTATCACATGCAAAGGGAAACCCTTCTAACTTGCAAGTGGTAGTTTTGGCACCGCGTATACCATCCCAAGTATGGTTTCAACTGAGTATCAAAATGATCAATATCAGATCAGTATTGATACCCAGATGGTCGGTGAGCTTTCTAACAGAACAAGAGTCTACCATCTTTATACTTGCTTATGTACCTTTTAAAGTAACCTGGTTTGTAAATTTGTAATGTAATTATCTAAAAAAAAAAAAAGACGTGGCAAGGAGCACACGCATGAAGGTAAGAGCTGACTACAACTCCGAATGGTCTGTATATGATCTCATGACTTTTGTTGTAAGGATGGGCAAGCTTATCTTAAAATCTTATCCTAAAAATTCATGCAAAAAAAGGGGGGGGCGGGGATCATGCATGAACTGTTTCTAAAGTACAATGACTGCAAGACAGGGGCAAGGGCCAGAGGAACTGACTTCCTAATGACACCGCACACACCCACGCCTTGTGCTGTCACACAGCCTTGCCGCAGCCACACCGAGCAGGTTCCAGGCTTTCAGCATCAGCACCGATAGGACATTATCACAGCGCTTTGGATGTTTGTTTCGCCTTTCTGTCCAAGCAGGTGTCAAAGGCTGGGAGGATTTTCTGGATTAGAATTTAAAAAGCTGAACACTTCCAGGCTTATATGAATGGGGAAAAAGGGAAGCTGCTCAACAAAATTCTGTAAATCTAAAATCATGGAAAATGATAAGAAGTTTGACACAGGTTTTAGACCTAACACAAGAAATGATTTAAAAACTGATTCAATG
Source organism: Rattus norvegicus (assembly GCF_021556685.1). Lineage (NCBI taxonomy): Eukaryota > Metazoa > Chordata > Mammalia > Rodentia > Muridae > Rattus > Rattus norvegicus. The sequence continues at coordinate 169,362,755 of NC_141537.1, forward strand.
CAGTCACACTTCGCTCAGTGTTTTATTCAAGCAGAACTGAATACACTGATGCTGGTAAGCGGTTTCCACCGTGCTTCCGTCACTGTCGGGTCACACCAGATCACTGTGACCGAAAGGCACCGGGCACTGAGGTCCACAGACCCAGCCTGCCGGCTTCAGACAGAGAATGCAGCACTACCAACTCTGCTGGCGTCTGAGGAGGTCGGAAGCGCGCCCTGCTCTGCACGCGCACGTGAACACACGCAGTCACTTCTTGTTGCTGCCTACAAATACGTTCCACTCATGTCAGGGAAACTAACTACATAAAACTTTCATTTCGGGTCGCAGAGACGTATGTAAACGCAGCAGGCTCCTGCTGTTTGCAAGTTCTCACAACTCTCTGACCTGTCTCATCTGGTTCTCAACCGCATGACTCTTGTGTAACTGCCTTTTAAAATACATAATGCCCGGAGAGAGCAAGGATTTACAGGTTGACAATGTCAAGAATCCTATTCTTTCTTTGGTGATCATGGTCTGTTCACTTGACACTAAGTGTGTTCACAACTGGAATGTGGAATGTGTGTCTTACCTGTAGGACCTATGTGTGGAAGGACTGTTGGAAGAATAGCCAAACTCCATGGTATAATGGGATCGCTCTGTGGCAGGCGATGGTGGTGGGTTCAAAATCTAAAAGGAAAACAATTAAAATATTAAACTAAAGAAATCGCCACAGATCTTATGTCTATTCATCTCTGTGTCCTTCCTTTTCCGTCACAGCATTATCATATTCTTCTTCCCAAAACAACTACCTGAGCAGCTCTTCACGACTGTGGCTCCCTTTTCTAGGTCACAATTCTCCATCCTAACCAGTGCCAAGTAGTAAGGGGAAAAACATGTCACCTACATCAGTGGCTTGTTTGGCACAGACAGGCTCTAATTTTTTAAACAGAATTTTATATACATATATATATGTGTATATATATATGTATAGTATATATACACACACACACACATATACACACACACATATATACATATACAAGAGCACACATGCGTGCGTGCGTGCGTGCGTGCATCTGCAGGCCAGAAGACAACCCTACTTGTCATCTTCAGGAACACTGTCCACCTCCTTTAAGACACGGTCACTCACACTGGCTTGGACTTTGCTAACTAGTCTACAGGCCGACCAGTGAACTCCAGGGGTCCTCCTGTTTTCTGCTCTGCAGGCCTGGGATTATGAATGAGGACCAGCTTTTATCTTGTGCTGGGGATGGCACCTAGGCCCTCTTGCCTATGAGACAAGCATTTTACAGACTGAACTGACTCCCCAGCTACAGGCTGCTACTTTTAGGAGGTTACAATAAAGGTCTTCAGTCTCTTTGCTTCCTTAGTAGTTTAACATTTACTTGACTTGTCTAATCTTTCAACTATACTTACTATTACACAGGAAATTTAAAGGATGTCACGCACAGGGCAGTGGTGGTAAATCCTACGTACTGAAGTCCACACCCAGCACTATTTTTATATTATGATCACTGAGTCACATTTAAATGAATTCATCTAACATGCTGTGCACTGTACCAGTGTCAGAAAAGCAAGAGTGGGCCACTTACTGCAGGGAAGTAAGTGCCTTTGGTACTGGAAGAGCTGCTTGAGGACGCTCCCGTGACGTGTGCTCGATCGTAGGGGGGCCCACTGCTCCCCCCCATGATACTGAGAGAACTGATCATTGATTTGCCTCGAGACATCCCTGAAGGGAAGAAAAATGAAGGGTGAGTAACATTTACAAGTATAGATGAAACAGCTAATCAATACTCAAGTTACGAGCACATTGACTAAAGCAACATACGCCCTCTTCCTACTATAGCTGTAAAGCGTTCATGGAAAAGGGAAATGAAATGAATGATTTCACGGAGAACTAGACTCAAATAAGGTCATGTCCAGGGACCAGGGAAACAGCATGGAGGATTAAGGAAAGGACTGTGGGGAGGAAGACTGTCGAGCAGAGATCAACCAGCAGACAAGCTTCAAAGAAAGCAAAGCCTTTTTATGAGACAGACACGGTACACAGACGATACTTCTTTACCACAGGACTGGACACCTCTGAACTCAAAACTGCTAATGCTAAGGAAAAAACACTATTTGTTCCAAGTCTGTCTGCATTTCTATGGACTACAAGTAGGTGTGGCAACAAGGAAGCACCATTATCTACCAGCTTAAATACTATAGCTTTTTTGAGAGTCACAGCCATAGTAAATTCCTATTTTCAGAGATCTCCGACCAGGCATCAACTCCATTGTATTAAAACACAAGATTCTTTTCACTAACTGTACCACAAAACCCTGGGAAAAGCTTTACTGCCCAAGAATAACATAGCCAGAGTGGAACACTGGCATTTGCCTACACCTAAACCACGCTCACACCAGTGTGCTCACACCAGTGTGCTCACACCAGTGTCAGCACGTTAGATCTGGAGAGGACAGAGGAGGGTACACTCTCTCCCTGTCAACCAGCTATTTCCAAACTCTTCTTTGTGAACAGCAAACTGCTCTGTCTTTTAACGCCTTTATTCCTACACTCAATAGCCTCAGGCTCCCCCAGTGGTGAAGGAATTCACCAAAGCACTGGCTGACATTTTCAGTGGTACAGTCAGAGGCCTGGAGCGGGCAAACGGAATGATACTTAAGTCTTTCTGCATAGAAAGTCAGTATAAAAGTGTAAAAAAAATTCTCACAATTCCTTAAACCCAGAGTAATCTAGTCTGTAATCCTAGAACTTAAAACTAGACAAGACCAGATTCTCATAAACCTGTCTTCGCTTACCTGGAAGAGATCCAGACAGAGAGCTTGGGTGAGGAACATAACCAAGGGGCACAGAAGCTGGGCCGTGAACCACGTAGTCATTAGTCATGGTTTCCCCATCCCCCTTCATACGAGGACACAGCATCCTTTGGCAGATAAAGTATATGGTTCCAGACACAAAAATGGTGACAATTACTCCGATAACGGAACCAACTGTGTTGGTGGCCTGTGGTGCTGGCTCCTCAGTTGGATCTAAAATGGAGAACACTGTAGTTATCTAATAGAAAAACAACTGCATATTCAAAATAGCAATACAAGAATGCAAAAGTAAAAATGTTAATAAATCAAATACACAGTTTATATATAAACACATATACACATACATATCATGCAACATAAAGATATGAATTAAATGACATTATTTAATTTAAATAAACTTAAAGAAGCTACTGTTAAATGAAGATACGACAACAGGCCAGGAAGTGTCATTGTAAACTTTTGGCCAGAAGGGTCAGATCTAGACAGACATCACTAAATGCTTTCAGTGGAAAGGTGAAAAAGCCAAGAACAGCCCGGAACTAGAGCTTAGATTTGAATAGTGCCACTTAGGTTTAGTGAAGGAAATCTGTAAGCTACAGATGAGTGAAGGCACTTGGATCCAACCACTACTGTCCTCAGGCTCCCTGGCTGCATGAGAGCAAGATAAACACAGGTCCTTGACTACTAAAGGATTCGAGGTGGATCCCAGCACACCCACCTTCCTGGATTTCTGACTAATTGAGTGTTTAAGAAGCAGAAGGCATGAATTTGGAAAGAGTAAGAAGTGGGTTATCAAGTTTAGCACCCATAGTTATTAAGAAGAAAAAATTCTTCCACTCTGGCTAGTTAATCCATGGATAATCTCATAATTGAAGACCCCTTAAATACTTCCTGCTTGCTGATACCCCAATTTCCTGTCATGTAGCTACACTCATCCCTAATAGAAACAGGAGTGACAATGGCAGGGAGCAGTCTCTGGCTGTGGCCATCAGCTCCCAATTCAGTGTGTCCTCTGGGCACACACTCTCTCTGTGGTCCCCACCAGCTGTCATCACTTTTGTACTCTCTCCTGGTGCCTTGCTATGCCTCCCCAATGCCAGGATTCAAGAACGCATCCTTCTCTTGACGTTCTGCCCCACATTGCTGGTCTCTGGGTCACACTGCTGTTAGGCTTCCTCCCTCGCCACTGCAGGGAAATGGCTCTCCTATTTGCCATATTTGAGAGATTCTTCAACTCAAAGACCTCTCTACATGCTCAATAGAGTAGGCAATGTTTTCTTTTAGATGGTATCTGCTCACTGTGGAAGACGCCGTTCTCCTACTTTTTCTGTTTCTTTGTTGAAACAGGGTCTCGCCTCGTCCAGGCTGGCTTCGATCAGCTATGCAGCTGAAGCTGCACCTCAAATTGTGATCTCATGCATCCCTACTGCTGGGGTCGCAAACATGGACAACCATGCCTATTTACTAGTTCTGATTACTCCTGCTCCCAATTCATTGTGTATGCTTCCCTGAGTTATTACAATGTACTGTTTCCTCCATTGCTCTCTGGAGACTTTGTCCATCACTCTAAGTTCAATTACCATTCATAGTCTAGAGAGTACAAACACCTTCCTGAGCCGTAGACACATTTGATCAAGTTCCTAACAGTTGTGAAAAACAGTCTATAGTTACCCTTAACGTAACAAACCAAACTCACCACTATCACCACCTCTCCAGATGTGAAACAGATAAACCAGCTCAAGGCCAGGGCAAGCTGTAGAGTGCACGCCCGGGACAGCCATTTATATTTCACAGACAGCAGCCTGCACTGATTAGCAGAGCACTGCACCCACACCAGGGCCCCAGGTGGTGCTTCAGCGCTTAGTTTCTGCTGTGTATCTTGGGTACGACTCCAGTCACTCTGAGAGGTACACATGGGTCAACTTAATGCCAACTGTATCTAAGTGGCGACCAATCCCTGTGTCTCTGAAGTAACTGAAGCCCCGCCTTCCTTTCCCAGCCACGCTGCTCGATCCTCTTGATTTAGATCATCTTTTGTCAGAACCACAAAAGCCTCATCAGCAGATGGTGGAAAACTTAGAGGGTTGCAACAGGCATTTAAACCAAAGGAAAGAGAAACCATCAAGATGTAGCCTAGCACCTTGTATGCATAAATGCTGCTGTGTGACACCCGTTTGTCTACACATGCATCTCATCACTGCACTGCTCTTGATGGAGTCCAAAGAATTTGGAAAATCAGCAGCCTAGTAGATGTTTCTGCCTACAGTCTTAGCACCTGAAACACATTTCATAGCATTTGCTCTCAGGTTCCCACCCTCGTCTTTTCTTTCAATGTCAGTGATCCTGCATATGAACTGTGTACCACCTCTGCTCACTAGTAGAAAAGCAAACAGTACCCTGTGATCTCACCTTAATGATCTTACACTACTGCTCTCTCTTGGTGACCCCCTAAAGCACAGCCAATGTGGCAAGTCCATTAAACATAGCAGTTCGAGAAAGGTGACTGGTTTCACACCTTTCTGGCTCTAAACATAGGATAGCATCTCTACCGATCTGTAGAACAAATACTTTATCAGCATTTGATCTCAAGTACTTTTCCAGGAAGCTGCTTTGATCTACTCCATCTACATTCCTAAGAAGCTGGCTGTCTCCTCCTCTGTGCGACCACTTGTGTGGCTTTATAACAATTCTGATGCTCACTTTACTCTGACAACAGTACCCCCGTGGACCAGATTCCACCTTCACCAGGCTAGATGATTCATTCACTCAAGCAGTTCATTCTCTTTACAACCATGAGAAATATCAGCATCATTTTACAGGTGAGGAAACCGATACTTAACGAGAACAAATATTTTTCTGCTGAAAGAGTGATCTGTGGTTCCAGCCCCCATTGGCAGTCCTGATCCCACCTTCTCTCCATCTGAACTACACAGGCTATCCCTGGCACACAGCATGGGGAACCAGTACCTGCTGAAGGATTTATGAATGCTCAAACTTTTACAACTCTACCACAATTTGTGATGGTCAATCTACTTATGCTAAATTCTACTCAGAATTATGGGTACTGATTTGGGACATGCTGTATGTTAGAGCACTGGCCAAAAGTTATAAGCCTTGAAAAACCGCAGGCTGTTCAGTCACTGGCCACTAAGTCTTTGGGTGTTCCACGGCCTAAGCATGTTCAGGCTGCATTGGACATGCGGTGATCCTAAGACCCAGGAACCTGACGAGAGACTGGCTTGTCTGAGGCTGCTCCTGCACTGGTGAGTTCAAGGCTAGCCTGAGGAGCAGGTGAGAGGCTACCTCAGCGGGAGCACGGAAGAAGAGAGACAGGCAAGCAGGCACAGAGGGGATAAGGGAGAAAGGATGGCAGGAAAGGAGGAAGAAAGCGATTAGGTTCTAGATCCCCAGAAACTGATAGAAACGTTTCAAGAAAACGGTTTAACACAACCTAATGTTCGGAATGAAGTCCAGATCATCAATTAATTTCCATGTTTCTAAATTACTGAGAATTCTGTGACGTCACTTGTGGCGAGGCAATGCTTATTCCTTCCTGGTGTTTAACAAACCTGGTGTTTAATAAATATATCTTTGTACAAGGCAACTACTGTCTTTAACCGATTACTAAAAGCAAAATAAAGTATCAGCACGATTAACTAGTATATATGTTCTACATAAGAAAATCAGAATTGTAAGTAAATATAAAAAGAAAAGGAAAAGAGACTTTTCAAATTCTCCTTTCTGAGGGATTTACAAGGCTCTCTCCCTACTTACAGCAGTCCAGTTCATCAGATCTGTCACTGCAGTCCACATTGTGGTCGCATTTCTTGTGTTTTCCAACGCACTGACCATTGGCACAGCGGAACTGATCAATTAGACAAAGCACTAGAAAAAAGGCAGAGTTTGATTTTTATCACCATGTAAAGACAAATTCCATCAAACACTTTCTAAGTAGAATCTAAAACACCAGGCTCAGACACAAGGTGAGTACTATCTCTAAGGATTCCCACTGGTAGAAATGATATTCTCTGCTTTGCTCTTAAATTTTTTATTTTACTTAATTTTTGGTGCTATTTTTCAATTTTCAGAACTTGCTGGTGTTATTTGGATAGTCTAAACATATTCCTTCCTCCAAAGGTCCTATGTTGGAGCCCTGGTCCCTAGTGTGGTTTGGAGGTAGAGTGAGCTGCCCTTGACATTTTGGAATGTGAGCTAAATAAGCTTCTTTATAAAAATGTCACTGTGGTGGTTTGATTGAACAATGCTTCATGACAAGGTCACATACTTAAGCACTTGGTCCCCATTTAGTGGAACTGCGTTAGATTATGGGGAGCTGCAGTTTTGCTGGAGGGGGACATCACTGGGGATGGGCTAAGCTTACAGTCTCACCCCTCTCCCAGTTCACTTTCTCCACTTGCTGGCTTGAAGTAGAAGAAATGATCTGTCGGCTTCCCTGCCTTTATAGACTCTCCCTCTGGAACCTTAGGCCAAAATAAATTCTTTCTTCATTAAGTTGTCCTTGGACAATGTGAGTGTGTTTTTTATCACAACCAAGTCATTCACCACCAAGGCATTTTAATAAAGTAGCAAAATAAACACATTAATCTGTACAGAATTTACACATATGAAATGGTTCAAATAATTAGCAACATACATAATGTGCATGGCATAGTCAAATACGAAACTCAAATCTGAGCCAAAAGCCAAGACAAAAACAAAAACAAAAGTACACTGGATGTTCAATAACTTGATTCAAAGAACTATCAACCAAGCACAGCGGAATTCTTAATACCTTCACAGTTCTTCTCATCCGATTTATCCTGGCAGTTCGCGTCACCATTGCATCGAAGGGCGCCGTCAATGCACTGCCCGCTGGCACACTGGAACTGAGACTCCGAGCACACAGGACAGTTGAGCTCATCACTGTGGTCTTCACATTCAGTAAACCCATCACACCGCCAGGCCACAGGGATGCAGTCAATGTCCCCAGTGAAACACGTAAACTGCTGAGGAGAACATGTTGGAGGCTCTTCACAAGAACAATGGAAGGAGAGACAAAAGGAACAGCAGTCACACAGAGATAGAACAATCAGAGCCAAGCCAGCTTATTCAAAATACAGACATTTTTACAACACATGCTGATCTGATCACAGTCATCCCGACTAGTTAACTAGTAAGAACACAGATATTCTTATAGTTGCAGTCTGAAAGGACTAAAGTATCTTCAACCCACCCAGGAATAGCTACCATGACTGCCAACTTCCAAGCTTTTTAAAGTTAGCTTAGAAGGAACAGAGCACCGAGGTTCTCAAAAGCCTGCTCGCACCCCCTGAAGACCCGACTCCTTGTCACTGGGTCCACCATGTTAGTGTCAGAACTCAGCCCAAGAATGGAGTCTTGTGAGAGGAATCCTGAGTGCTTGTGAGAAAACTCCAAGAAACAAAACAAAGAGTTTTGTGACCTCAGTTTCTTCAAAATCTTGTAATGTGTTTTCATGCTCCTTCCAGGTATAGGGGACAGAAGTGAGTACACGTCCAGATTCCCCATTATAACTACTGTTATTGTCTATATGTCTCTATGGAAAAGCATGTTTCTGCCCGCTGTGGCTTCCATGTGCAGCCTGCACCCTTTGTTGTGATTGTTCACTTTACTCTTAACCCTTAGAGTGTGGATTGTCTGATGCTCTGAGCAAAGCTGGCTTTTGTATGAGACTTTAGTCAGCCTTATTTCCCATTTACACTTCCAGGACCACCAGCAGGCAGAGTGGTAAACAAGTGAGAGCTCTTTTTACAGTAATTCTGCAGTGGCACTAGCATTTTCCACATCTGTACTGACACCACAGAAGAACGACTTGTGGGTAAAGCTGCAAACTCCTCAGTAGACTCAAGGTGGCCAACCACGGTAGGAGGAGTGAGGCCCTGAGGGCCACGGAGCCATAGAGCTACAGCTTTAATGAACAAAACCATAAGGCAGTAAGAAAAATGCTGTTAAAAAAAAACAAAACAAGTCAAGCTCTTTATTACTGTTTGATGAGATGGGAGGCATACATTACACTTACACTGTAAATCTAACCAGGCTAGTTCTTAAAAGGCAAGCATCTGTTTACATTGTAAACATAAATCAAAATGAAGTATTAGTTTTATCTAAAAGAATGACAAACAGGTATTCAGCAGGAACTTAAGCAAACAAAGAAACCCAAAAGAGTCTGTTACCTAAGTAAATAAACAAGTAAACAAACAAGCCAAGCAAACAAAAACAATGGCCAGTTTTGTAGCTAATTATAAAACTGGAACTTAGGAACAGAAATTCAAGTTCTGGACAATCTGAATCTACCCAATTCTGCAAATTTGACAGATGAGTAGCACCTGAATTATTCTCACGAGAGGGATGTTAACAATACCAAATGCAAGCTTTTCACACTGCATAATAAAGCAGATCGCAATCTTAAAACCTAGGAATTTTTTTTTTAAATTTCTTTCCATGTATGAGTGGGTGCCTGCATGTATGTAGGTGCACATGTCCATGTATGAGTGGGTGCCTGCATGTATGTATGTGCACAATGTCCATGCCTGGTGCTCACGGAAGCAAGAAGAGAGCATCATTTCTCCCAGGAACCAGAGTTACAGATGGTTGTAAGCTACCAGGAGGGTGCCAGAAACCAGAGCTGGGTTCCCTCTGCAAGAGCAGAAAGTACATGGAATCATTTCTCTCTAGGCTTCTGAATGAAAATCTAATACCTCCAAAAGACTACGTTCTCAAACTGTATGCCATATACAATCCACAGATGCTGTCCGTTAGCAATTCTGGCAACCGGGAGATGGAGAACCTCAAATGTGAGACTCAGACAAGGTACGCGCCAGCAATCCTGTCTCCAACAACAATAACAACAAAATCAACATTAGGGGACAGGTGGAACAGGAGACTAAGGCAAGGTCTCAGTCTATAGCCTAAGTTTACCTCAAACTTGCAGTAATCCTATCTCACCTCCTAAGTCTGGGGCTACGGCACAATCCACCCACTGCCGTTTTCTTTTCTGTTTTCCTTTACGTCCCTTCTCTCTCCACCTTGTGTATGGTACAGGTCAGAGAAGGACACTAGTGCCCTGCTTTACTGCTCTCCACTTAAGACGAGGTCTCTCACTAAACCTGGAGCTGCACTGGTGGCCATAGAGCCTCACTGACCCTCCTAACTCCACCCAGCACTAGGGTCACAGTACACATAGCCACGCCTGGCCTTTATTTACTCTTACATGGTGTTTAGAACTGTGACTCAGGTCCTTGAGCTTGTGCAGCAAATGCTCTTAGCTCCTGAGCATCATCTAAAGCACGCCCTCCTCACATGTGTCCATACCCTGCCCCTTTCTTTATTTTTAAGAGTCAAAGTCTCATCCTGTTATCCTGCTGAACTCTGGGCTCAAATAATTCACAACCATCCATGTAATTTAAACTGGTACTACAGGTACATGCCATCACACACAGGAACATCAATAGTGTGCATACATGCATATGTGTATGTACACACACACACACACACACCCTTTGGCAGTACTGGGAATAGAACCCAAGGATTTGCAAATAGCAGGTGAGCAACTATCACTGAGCTATATCCTTATCTCAAAACACATATTTTAATATAAGGTAATGCAAGCTAATGTTACAAACAAACCTATGATAAACTATTGCTTGTCAAGACTTAGTATAAAACCCAAGATGAATACCCATATTATTAGGAAAGGCTATCATTATTTGTGCCTGCTCATGGGGATCTATGTGCAGGTAGAGAACAGTCAGTGCCAGGCATTTCACTGTACTGGTTTCTGAGACAAGACTTCTAATAGAATCAAGAGCCCATCCGTCACTTCAGACTGGCTGATGAGCTACAGGGACACAGGTTGTGCTCTCCACCCTGGTTCTTCCCTGTGGGTCCCGGGGATGAGAACTGACAGTGCAGAGGCACATCTCTCTGAACCCTGGCAAAGCTACCATTACAGTCCATTTCCTATCCAAATGTCTACGTGAGGCCAAGTTTTCTTCATAAGCTCCATCCAAAACTATGTGTTATAGAAGAACAATGCAGAAATCATGAAAATCCAGCAGAACAGTAAAAGGATTTACAAAAATACACAAATTTACAAAAATATCAGAACTCTCCAGAGTAAAGCTTTTCTGCCTTAAAACAGTTTTCTTAGCGTAAGTCATTTACAGAAGTGGTTGGCATTTAGTGTGGTTACTGCGATCATGATTCCCTTGCTTTACAAATGAGAAAAGTGAGTCAGAGAGGCTAAGTGATGCTCGAGGATGCACAGCTGACTGTGTGATACACAGGGATGTCACCTCTAAAAGGACGAGAGCAGAAGAACTGGACTTCATTAAAGCCCTGTCACCCTGTGCTTGTTTACATGAGCAAAGTCTCACTGTACAGTCCAGGCTGGTCCTGAGTTGGAGAAAACCCTGCCTCACCCTTCTGAATGCTGGATCACAGTCTGTAATCCTGTATTACGTTATTAATATCACTTAATATATCTTACTAAACTTACTTCATTAAAACATCTGCTAGTAAATCCTCCAGGGAACACATACGTTTACCATATGCTGATCAGAAAAGCATCTTTAAAACAGACTACTGCAGATGATAGCCGAAGAGTTTATATGGTAAATCTGAAGGACTGTTTTCTTCGAGTTTATTATGTTTTTAAAAAACTATATTAGATTTAAAAGTATAAATATGACCTATGTTCTTTATAAAAAAAAAAAACAACTGTGAATTTGCTTAAAGCAGGATCAGGCAGTAAGTACAACCTGACTGGAGTGTAGTTCACACTGTGTAACATGGGAACTGGCAGCAAGGGTGGCGTCCAGAGAGAGTTCCCAGTAGCAATTAAAGACTTCTCAGAGCACAGGGACCCCCCGTACACTTGATGAAAAAGGAAGAGGAGATCACACAAGAAGAGAAACACATATTTGTAATGGCACAAGTACACAGAAGCACACGGAAACAGAACTTGCCAGTGGGGGCATCAATCAAACTCTTAAGTCAGATAAACCAGAGAGCAAGCTGGGAAGAAAGACAGCATAAGACGCGTAAGTAAGGCAACCTCAGAGGCGCGTTGTCCAGTACAGTTTAGCTCCTAAACTTCACTTATTTATACTGTGGAATCAATGTAAGTTACAGAGGCCGCCTAGAACACGACAGAAGCTCCATTAAAAATTAAATACAACGGTTCCTCAGAGGAGTGTAACTGTAGTGTTACATAATGATCTATGACTCAGTAATTAAAAAGTGCTGACACATTTATACTATTGGATCTCAAAAATACATTATGTAAGAGGATTATGTAAGAGAATCCAACACCCAAAAGATCACATGCCACGGCCCCAGTGATAACGTTCAAAACACTGGCTCTGACTGGGCTACAGTCTGCAGAGTAGTGGCTGCTCCCAGAACTGCCTGGAAAGAACTGAGGGCTCCTTCCTCTTCCTCCATTTTCTTTCCTTCCTTTCCTCTGTCCCTCTGCTTCCTCCTTTCCTTCTCTCTCTAGCAGTGGAGGACTGAACAAGGCCCCACTAAATGCCTAGGCCGATCCTGACTCCCTCTGCGGCCCAGCACTGGGATCATGGGCATGTGCCACTGTGCACAGTGCAGCATTTTCTTCTGTGATTGCGCCAATCTTTCCTTCCCACCTCCCTTCACTCATTCATTTCTGTTTCTTGGAGAAAGGGTCTCCTTGCCTAGGCTGACCTTGAACTGCCTCCATCTCTGAGGTACACTATCTCCAAGAGTACTTTCTTTCTTTCTTTCTTTCTTTTTTTTTTTATTAACTTGAGTATTTCTTATATACATTTCGAGTGTTATTCCCTTTCCCAGTTTCCGGGCAAACATGCCCCTCCCCCCTCCCCTTCCTTATGGGTGTTCCCCTCCCCATCCTCCCCCCTTGCCGCCCTCCCCTCAACAATCTAGTTCACTGGGGGTTCAGTCTTAGCAGGACCTAGGGCTTCTCCTTCCACTGGTGCTCTTACTAGGATATTTATTGCTACTTATGAGGTCAGAGTCCAGGGTCAGTCCATATTTAGTCTTTAGGTAGTGGCTTAGTCCCTGGAAGCTCTGGTTGCTTGGCATTGTTGTACCTATGGGGTCTCGAGCCCCTTCAAGCTCTTCCAGTTCTTTCTCTGATTCCTTCAACGGGGGTCCTATTCTCAATTCAGTGGTTTGCTGCTGGCATACGCCTCTGTGTTTGCTGTATTCTGGCTGTGTCTCTCGGGAGAGATCTACATCCGGCTCCTGTCGGCCTGCACTTCTTTGCTTCATCCATCTTGTCTAATTGGATGACTGTATATGCATGGGCCACATGTGGGGCAGGCTCTGAATGGGTGTTCCTTCTGTGTCTGTTTTAATCTTTGCCTCCCAAGAGTACTTTCTTAAAGCAACGTTCTACATCTCGAGTCAGGTGACATTTGTATTCATCTTCTAAAACTTGTTATTAATCTTATATACAAATAAAAATTATCAGCAAAAAGTTAAGCCGCTTTACAATATATTTTCTAATGGATATTGGGATTTTCTAATGGGATACTGGTTCAGTTTTATCTGTTAAATTTCTTCAGGATTTACTTTTTAAAGCAAGTCTAGCACTCTATATCGAAACACAATTTCTTTTAACTATGATAAAACATATGTAACAAAATTTTATCAACTGTATCATTTAAGGGTATATAATTCAATAGCATTAAATATGTTTACACTGCTGTGCAAGGTTTGATTTTATTTCATTTGTCCTAGTTATTTTTCTCCTTTTAGATAAAGTCTCCCTAAGTTGTCCAAGCTGGTCTCAGACTTGCAAACCTGCTGGTCTGCCCTGCTGTTTGGGAATTGCAAGCATACATACCCGCACCCAGTAATGCTTCTCTCTCCTTCCCTTATTTCAAGTTCTAGCACTTAAGTTTCTGTAAATGTGAGGTCTCTGAAGACCTGCAGCAGTCAGTCTCTACCCAGAAGAGGATATGCAGACTTTAGCCCCACAGAGTAGCTCCCTCCTCTTGAACTAACATTATGAAATCATGCCGTGTGTGTGTGTGTGTGTGTGTGTGTGTGTGTGTGTGTGTGTGTGTGTGTGTGTGTCTAGATTCTCTGGTGAGACAGATTTCTGAGATTCCGTACTACAGTCAAAAGTATAGCAGAAGTGCTTCCATGCTCTCAAACTGTATGTACAAACTTGACCTTCGAGTTCCTGTAATATAAGCAGAATATGCTGCCACTGCTATTGAGACATGTATTATATCTTTAAAAAGTCAGAAAGATAAAATTTACTTGTAATCCGGTTTTATCACTATATTTATATTCTGGATATATATTCTTTAAAAAATATGCATCTTTACGTAACTGTCACCACAAAAGAAAACATTTTCAATGCTCGGAATAGAAGGGAAGGCCTCAGATGTGCTGTTCAGCTGTGCTCCTGGCAAGACAGAATCATGGTGATAAGACCATGCCAGGTACAGTGGCAGATACTGCCCCAGTTGCTAAGGGGTTGAATTAGGAGTCTCCCAAGAATCCTTGAACTCAGCAGTGGACTGGACAACATAGTGAGACTCTATTTCAAAAGTCCCCAAAGATTCCAACACCTAACAGATTGTGCGATCTTGTGACACATGGCCCTAAAATGGAAAACATTTAAGATCTAAACGAAGAGCCTGTGGTAAGTCTCAGTACTACAGAGAAACAAGCAAACAAACAAACAAAAATAACTTTTCTGCTTAAGCCAAATACATTTTTATACCAGCTTTATAACCACAGTATTTATCAAGCACACAACTTGGGCTGGAGATAAACGCTCAGTGGTAAAGCAGCTGCCTAATATTCACAGTGCTACTGGGTTCAATGCTATAAAGCATTCAATCAAATAAAGTATTTGAACTCACCTGCTGTATTTATTTTTCAAATAATAAAAACTAGATTCATTTCAAATCACTACCTGTGCAAATAACAGCGTGTCACAAGTATTTCCCTCCAACTGAAATCAACTGTTAAATTAACTCCAGTAAGAAGGCTTCTTAATTAAGGATATGAACATTATTATAGTATTTAATACTGCCACACTATGACTTAACAAAAAAAAAACAAAAAAAACAAAACAATTTGTTACCCACCAGGAGTGATAACAAACTTGACTAAATCACAACACCCTGGGGAGAGGACACAGTGGGTGCAGGCATGGGGACTGGGAACCCACAGAGGCAGGATGTGGCAGTGTCCAGCCTATCCCAGAAGCTTACAGCCACCAGCTTGGGGGCAATGGTGGACAGACTACTTAAGGTGGAAGGTGAAAAAGCTCCTGACGTCATCTTCTGACCCCGCAGACGCCTGCGCTCACTCATGAGAACATGCATCCCTACACACATGCAGACATAAAACTTCACACAGGTTTTAAATTTTTCTTTCATTGTTGGCTTTTATTTTTTTTTCTCTTTTTTAAAAACAACAGGAGAATCCTGATGGATTTGAACAAGAAAATATTCTCTTTACTGGACACACTCCAGAATTCAATGGGTGAAGACCAGAGTGAGTTCATTTCACTACTCCCTATGAGATGGGGAAGCTACTGTATTAGGAAATATTAATTCATAGGCTGAAAACACCATAAGACATATATAATAAAATACTACTTGACTTTAAAAAAAAATAGGATAGCACTCCTATCATGTGCTGTAAAGAAATGAGTATAGAGAATACATATTAAATGAAATAAGAATGGTAAACATCATATAATTATACTTTTATGTGTAATGTATAAAATCCAAACACACAAAAACAGAGTTTGCTAAAAATAGTGGTCATTGGAGGCTGGAGCAGGAGGGAAAGGTCTGGGAAGCAGGTGGGGGGAAAGGCAAGTCTGGGAAACAAATAAACGGAACACAACGACCAATTAAGTCAGTAAAGACAGCAACTTCACTGACTAGCAATATATGATTAGATACCTAGATCAACATGTCAAAGTCTGGTTTTCACAAGAGAGAGTTCAACATTGTTACCTCCACAGGACAGCTCATCCTGAAGCAGAACTAAATGCATGGGACAGGAGCATCTTGTGGTACCATCTCCTTTTACAAGGCAAATATGTGAACAGCCACCATTATCCTGGGCACACGGGTGCTGTCCTGGAAGAGTTGATTATCACAATCAATGATCTCCACAAACAATACCAAATATAAAAAAGCTCTGACTTTACGACTACACAGCACAATTCTACACTATCCCTGTATGAGCTCTACCACAGCATTACACATGACCACTGCACGAATGAGATGGGAGTCTGCTATGTCCAAGCTAGTCGTAAACTCTCAGGTTCCACTGATCCTCCTATCGCAGACTCCAAAGCTACCCAGATTACAGGCACGTTAGACCTAGCACATTACATCACTTTCAACTATTGTTGGTAAGGGCTGGGAAAAACTACTCTGTTTAAGAGTGCGTGCCGTGAGTGATGTCCTGGGTTCAATCCCCAGCACCATACAAACAACAACAAACCTAAACAAGATAATAAATAACTATGATATGTTATGATGTTAATTTTGTAATTACGATATGAATTACAAACATGGGCATGATGGGGCATACCTATATTCCTATCCTAGGAAGCAGAGGTAAAGGCTCACCATAGGAGAGGCCAGAACTAGTCACATCGCAAGTTCTGGGCCAGTAAGGACAACACAACAAGACCTTATTTCAAAAAGGCCAGATAAATAAAAAATGACTTATAGAACTAGAAAAGTTGCTACAGAGACTGCTGACACTTACATAGTTTTATTTTTAAAATTGAGAATTCTCCTCTAAGTATTTTAACTCTGAATGAACGTTTACTTTCCTAAAGCATAAATTATTTCATGTTAAAAGGTATGTTTTAATAAAGAATTTATAGAAAATTAAGGTAACAGAAGAAAGAACTTTATGGTACTATGGAACTGAGACAAAACCACCTGCTTGCTCAACTGCAACGAAGCATCACAAAGATCCGAGTGGCTCTTACTGGTGACGTGTCAGAGGCGAGCCAGTCTGCAACTCTTCAACGTCTAGCTTAGAACTTGAACTTTCTGCCCCGAGTTTGCTATTTAGCTCTTGTTATAAACAATCTGATCTTTGCTATTACAGCATCAGTATCATTACCATCATGCAATGTAGCCATCAACTATGATCTCTTTTCTATCATAAGATGGGTGCTACATTGACCTTGTTGATCAAGTATCTACAAAGGAGTGGATTGCGCAAAACAGAAAACACTTACTGTATTTGACTATTTATCAGCAGAGGTGGTTCTCAGTCTGTCGCGCATACAAGACTGTTCATTTATCTACTTAGTCTAAAGACCAAGCCCAGGCCCCGTGGATGCAGTCAGTCCTCCACCACTGAGCCATACCCAGGTCTTGGTTTTACCGAGACTCGGTCTAAATACATAATTCAAACTAGTTTCAAATTCGCAATCTTCCTGCCTTCACACCGAGTGCTGATTATAGGACTATACTTCTTTACCTAGCTTCATTATGATTTTGATAAACCCAAATCACACACTATTTAAGTTTTTAGAAACTACAACAAAGTGTTTTTTTAAATATAAAAACAAAATAAAGAAGAAAAAAGTCAAGAAGCCACGAGACCATGTCTTGATTCGTACAGCACAGCAACGCCCTTGGCACTGTTCGCCTCACTCACTGTATTCCTGAAGGTTCAGCTCCTTCACTGCATGGATGTCACTGAGCTGAGCAATCCGAGCCTGGACCTTGGTTCTGCCTTCGCGACCAGTCATGTCAATTTTTTCAATCATCTGTTGCTGCTTATCAATCCAGTAGAGCCAGTTCTCAAACACGGTCAGACCCACAGGCTGCAATATATTAGAGTCCTCTAGCACGATCCTGTTGGCACCTTGAAAAGGAAAACAATGAACAGCAATGATTTGTGTGCCCAAATCCCACTGTCAGCAGTTACCCCATGAATACCAGACAGATCCTAAGAGTAAGAGGAATACGAGCTCTTCACCACAAGACTTAAATGTAGCAGAAAATGGTATGAAACCAGACACATACAACTAGGAGTTAATCCCAATACACGGAGAATTTTCTAGTTTTAAAATGTAACTTGGGACAGCAGGTTTCAATTTGTTTTTAGCAGAATCCATTTCGCATTAAATTTTATGAAAACCTGATACAGTAAAGCAGATCAAAACGTTTGACTACGAGAAATGGTGGTGGCAAACACTTGCTTAAAACGTCTGAGACATTTGTGAAAAACAATTCCACTACCACTCGACCTGGCTACTCAGAACACAGTCCATGTGATTCACAGGTAATGGATTAATCCTATGATACCCTGGACTCAGCATCTAAGAACAGGGGTGTAAGTGAGGGCAGATTAACTTGTGTATGCTGTGGTAATGCTACAGCACAGACCAGCGATATGTGGTACCTCTGGGTTTGGTGGCCTCCATGCTATTGGAGGACCTACGAACATATCCTCTAAGGAAAAGGGAGGACCACATGCAAGTAAGCAACATCAAAAGTCTTATGGAATATGTCTCAGAGCTGGACTCATATGTGTAGGAATCTCCTATGGGTGTGTGTGCGTGTGTTAGTGTTACGGAGGACTGTACCCAAGGCCTTGCTTATGTTAGGTGAGCACTCTAGCACTCAAGTACATGCCCAGCTAAGAATCTGTGCATGGTAAAGTTTCACAGAGCACTGCTGATCTTCTAGAGGAGGTGCCAGGAGCTGGAGACACAATCCTCATATATGTTGAGAGGGTCTTTACATTAACAGGAACTGTGGAGAGCACCTACACTCTGGATCTGATTCCCAGTACCACCATGCAGCTCACCCATCTGTAACTCCAGTCCCAGGGAGTCCTCCACAGGTACCAGGTACAGATGAGTTGCACACATGCATTTGGGCAAAATACTTTTTTTTAAAAAAAACTTATGTCCCAAAAGAATGGAAAATACAGAATGTGAGGTTTCCTGTCTTATCAGCAAAAGGAGGCCCATCTAAATGTGCAAAGTGCAAGATGATGACAGAACAAAATTCTCAACAAGTTTAAGATTGATCCAAACAGGCAAATTCTTCATCATATATATAACTTAACAGTAAATTCACATTCTGAATCCACAGAAAACTCTAGAAACAGAAGTAGAAAGGGCAGCTGGTTACAGTGGTGTGAACCCACACACAGCTGCCCAGCAGGAGCCGGCAGTGGGAGGCCTTCAGTGTGCAGCTCACATGGGCAGGCCAGGCAGACATTTGGAATAGGAAGCTACAAACAGCAAACAAACAGGGAAATCAATACAACAGAAATGCTGTTCAGTTTCAATAAATAAGGTGAAACACTATGCTACTTTGATAAACATTTTTGTTTATTCTAGAGATTTTTTTGGGCATGCCTGCATGTGTGTTTGTGTGCACGTGCGTGTTTTTCGAGACAGGGTTTCTGTGTGTAGCCTCGGCTGTCCTGGAACTTGATGGCCACCTCCGCCTGGCTGTGAAGTGCATTTCAAACTACTAGACTGGTTAAACACTCTAACACCGCCAGTGCTGGAGACAACTCTCATAGATGTTGACAGGGTCTTTAGATTAACAGGAACTGTCGAGAGCATCTACATCTTTATCTGTCAGAAGTGGTGTATATATTTAAGTTACGGTCTGTATTACATAGAAATTCACCCACTACTTTTAGGTCACAGAGAAATGTTCACAAGAAGATCCATGTAGCACTGTGGGGTTAGTTGCTTTTAGGTTTTATTTTGTTTTGTTGAAGCATGTTGAAGCAGGGTCTTGGCATTAGGCCAGGCAGGCCTCACCATCAGACTCTTCCTGCTTAGCTGCCTTGCTTATTCTTGATGGAACTGAGAATCCGCACTCGGACATGCTACAGTGAGCATTTCTGGGAAAGACGATCACAAACACTGCTCAGTGAATACAGGCTACTACTTATGTAAGGCAGCATGTAAAAGGGACACGATCCAATCGAAGGTTATCTCCTTTAAATGCTGATAATTGTGGGCAAAATCTTCTCCACTAAAGGTTCTGCTGTTTCTATGTTGGTATGCAGTCAGGACTCACCATAGCACACCAGGAAAGGGCTCTACCACTGAGCTCCATCTCCACTCCAAGGAACATATGTCACTTCTACCATCCTGACACGTACTGGGCACAAGAAACCCTAACATACTTTTGCCACACTGACAAAAATAAACAGTATTTTCAATTTTATTTTCCTGGTCACTAATGAGGCCGTGCAGAACCTGGTCATCATGAATTATGATAGAAGAGGTAACTGTGGTTACAAACAGAGGGCCATAAAGAAGTAAAGGGTAACAGGGTGAGGGTGGGAAAGTGATGCCTTTGGGAAGGGTGAACGGCCAGCTCTTCCTTGGCTGAGAATACTCTCAAGACTCAACAGAGACTGAAGAGTCACGCTTCAGAACAACGCCTGCACACGTAACACTGTGTGTGTGAAGGTTTGCACACGCAACATTTTATATGGAAGAATGAGTAGCGAGAACAGTCGCAGGCCAGAGTTCAGAGAAGACAACAATGTCAAAGTTGAGGAGAAGAATTAGGAAAAAAGATACATAATTTGCAGATCAATGAAACTACTGAGCAATTAGTGAACAAAGAAAGTAATCAAAGATCTCCTCAACTCACATGATGCTTAATGATAAAATTATAATCATGTACAAAAAAACACAGGAAGAATACAAGTTCTCAGCAATGAACTCATTGTAAAACTTGAAACTGAAACACAGAACAGTTGGGGCACCTGAGAGGTCGCTGCTCTCAATTCGCCGGAGGTCGGAGTCAGCCCAGAAGAGCCTGCTCAGCTTGCTGTCGAGAGCCAAAGCGACGGGCTTACTCAGGCCACTGAAAAAGAGAACCTCCCGTTCTGTTCCATCCAAGGCAGCCCGTTCAATTTTGGGAGATCTTTCCTGAAGATTGGTAAAATACATATACCTACAGATAACAGGAGAAAATTAAAAATCACTGAAGAATCAGGGAAACACAATATTCTTGATAAGACAAATGCAGGAACATTTATGTACAACAGCTCATTGGAAGGACTCCTGCCTAACATGGGCAAGGCCTTGGGTTTGAACCCCAAAAACACAAACACAACTTTAAAAAAGATAAATGGAGGTTATGCTTTTAAATCTATTTTAAAATGTTCAGCTATCTGCAAACAAACAAAAATTATGTATAGAACTGAGTAGATCTGGTTAAATCTCTCTATCTCCTTACGGAAGTGTGTTACAGTGACCACACTCTGCTCCTTCTGTGGCACTCTGGGGTCTGCACTATGCAGTCAGTCACTCTTAGCAGGCAGTGTCCCAGGCAACAGTGTGCTGGAGCTTCTCACTGAAGCACAACTGAGAGTAGCTACCAGTTAACCTTTCTCTGGGTCCTCCTGCCCTGCCCTCTATTTTTTTTTAAAAAGGTCAAGAAATATATTATTATTTTTTTTTTCTTTTTTCTTTTTTCCGGAGCTGGGGACCGAACCCAGGGCCTTGCGCTTGCTAGGCAAGCGCTCTACCACTGAGCTAAATCCCCAACCCCATATTATTTTTAATAATAGTAACAAAGGGTACCAAGAAGTTTTCAAAAAGTTAAATTTTATAGATTAAAAAAAAAAATATCAATGGCCAGGGAGATCCAGGAACAAATTGTCAGTTATTCCTCTCGTTAACCTTTTTAATAACTAGAAATGAGACACACAGAGCACGTACAGGTTCCATCCTTTCCTGTGACTCGAGAAGGGATCCCTTTCCCGCTGACACCCCTGTCATCTACTCAGACGTATCTGAACACTGCACTGTTTACCAATGCAAAGCTCTGTTAGATGAAGGAAGACATTTGAGTCATTCACAGAGGAGCGGAAGGTCTAGTAATAACTACAGACTGAAGACAGTTAGGTAAGGCAAACTGGAAAGGAAGCATGCGCCTAAAGAGACACAGAGTGAGCAGAGGAATCCAGAGTGGGAGAATCCCATCTGCCTGGGCGTGGAGGAGTCAAGGGAGGCTACCCAGAAGGTGTGGCAGTGAAGTGGCCCTGGAGGTGTGGGTGGGATTTAGAAGTAAACCATGGAAGAACTCTGGGCAGTCCAGTCAGAGAAAGCAGTGAGAAGATGCAGGCAGGGCACGGAAACACTGAGTGGAGTTCTATGCACTGAGAGAGAAAGGAGGGTGAGGAGGCAACAGCGGCGGAGGCTCAGGCTGTGACTTTGAAACATACCCTTTCTCAGGGTTTACCACAATGGCTCGAGGTCTGTCTTGCTCGCCTTTTAGGACCACTCCAACTGATCGACCATCTAATCTCGTCACATCAATGACATTGGTAGCTTCACAGGTCCAATAGATGTAACGGCTATAAATATCAATGCTGAGATCATAGGGCTGTATTTCAAGGTTCTGATTTGGAACCGAGCTTACAACTACAGTAAAACCCTAAAGAAAAGAAAGAAACATACAAGTCAGATTCCACACCAGACAACCACAAGGCAATAAACACAATTCTTAATTTCTGTGATCACACATCAGAAGGGTATCTGGTCTTTGGAGACGTTCTTTAAAAACGGGTTTTTATGAGTGACGTACTTGCTTATTAACATGCATTTCAAATATGCCCTGGCTGCTTTAACCTGGAACAGAAGAGGGTGGTGGGGACAGACAGATAGGTCTAAGAATCTGACAAAGCCTTGATCAGAGAGGGCTTTCTCCCAGAACAACAAACAACTGTCGCTCCAATCGCAACCTAAAAATACATCTAGAGCAGTGGTCCCCAGCCAAGGGTGATGCTACTGCACCCACAGAACGACACAGATGTAGGAATGTGCTCAGATATTTTGATATCAAGATGTGGGAATCCTACTGGCTACTACTCGGTGAAGACCAGCAATGCTGCTAAACATGCTGCAGTCCATGGAGACATACCTCGTCTCCACAGCCGCACATAAGCGCGCACACGCATGCATGCACATGTGCGCACATGCACACTGCTTTACAGCTGTGGTTTTCCATACATTAGCTGCCTGCATGCTGGGACTACTGGCCTACATGGAGATGTTTGGCTACAAAATTAATAATAGTAATTATTATCATATGACTATTATTAACATAATTTTTTCTTACAAAGCCAACCAAAAGATTTATCTATTCTGCACAAATAAATTTTATTTCATTTACACTAGGATTCTAAGTTAATACAACCTTTTAAAAAGTTAATTTATTTGTCATGTCTGTAGCTGTATCATTTCTGTCTACCATTACTGGCCACTAGCACTGCCCTATGAGTACAAGGAATTGCTAAATGGTCCTCCACACCCTATTTATGATTCCCTCCTTGTTCTTTACCATTAGAAAGACACAGAAAAACTGAGTAATCTCATTTCCCTAAATCTTAACACATTCAAAATGTAACACCCAGTGGCTACTGTAATCCGAAGCTTACACTGACTGAGCCCAGAAAGGAAGGAAGAACGAAGTAGTATGGGAGTCCATGACTTGTGCATGGCACAAATGAGACTGCTAATATCATCAGTCTCATCCTACAATCCCCAAATATTTACCAAAAATACTGAATCAAATTGTTGGTGTTTTTAATTTTTACTAAGATCATGTTTCTTAATCAATGAGTCTTTTAAATAAAAGTTATTAGTGATGTAATTACTATCTATACAATCCCTACCATTAACAGGTTGAGGCTTTATGCCTTGCATTATGTTCAGTCAAAAAAGTCACTAAGATTTCTAGTGACTGACAGAGCTGGGAGGAACTAAGGCCTACTTGATTTCAAGACACATTTCTGCAAACAACAGGATAATGGAAAAATGGCACGAGCAGATGTAACCAGTGGTGAAAGTCACTAATGACCTCTTTCCCCTGATACAATGTGCAACCCAATGCCATTATCAGATAATAATGTCTCTAGAGTATAGTTACCTTCAGAAGGTAAAAATAAAAAAGTATGAGCCCCGGACTTCCATTTCCCCTGTAAGCAAAAGAAGCAGTGTGGATGGTTGGAACAATTTTAGTCAGCAGTGAACTCTAGCTTAAGCCTGAGTTACCTGGCCACCATCTTCTTGTGCCTTTCGTATCATGTTTTGTCGAGAGTCAATCCAGTAGAGCTGCTTGTCCAAAGGGTCATAATCAATGGCCCGGACGTTCCGAAGGCTGTGGATAGGAAGGATGATGTCAGGACTCTGTTGTTCATCAATCACCATGCGGTTGATGGCGCTCTTCTGACTGAAGAGCAGGAAGGTGGTAGGAGCTTTAAAAAGAAAAGAGCAAATCTAAAACACAGTGAGGGACGAGGGTCTTCATCAACCTCAAGGTTTGATGAGGCTGTTACATGACATGTATCTCCAATAGAAAGGAATGCCAAGGCTAAGAGAAGAACCCTTTGACATGCCTCCAGAAGCTTTCTTCACAGTGAGAAGGATCACCACTCGGATATCAAGCCCGCTGTAACTGTTTTGCGTGCCCTGCCTGCATCTTCTCACTGCTTTCTCTGACTGGACTGCCCAGAGTTCTTCCATGGTTTACTTCTAAATCCCACCCACACCTCCAGGGCCACTTCACTGCCACACCTTCTGGGTAGCCTCCCTTGACTCCTCCACGCCCAGGCAGATGGGATTCTCCCACTCTGGATTCCTCTGCTCACTCTGTGTCTCTTTAGGCGCACGCTTCCTTTCCAGTTTGCCTTACCTAACTGTCTTCAGTCTGTAGTTATTACTAGACCTTCCGCTCCTCTGTGAATGACTCAAATGTCTTCCTTCATCTAACAGAGCTTTGCATTGGTAAACAGTGCAGTGTTCAGATACGTCTGAGTAGATGACGGGGTGTCAGCGGGAAAGGGATCCCTTCTCGAGTCACAGGAAAGGATGGAACCTATACGTGCTCTGTGTGTCTCATTTCTAGTTATTAAAAAGGTTAACGAGAGGAATAACTGACAATTGGTTCCTGGATCTCTCTGGCCATTGATATTTTTTTTCCTTTTTTTTTTTTTTTATTTTATATATTTGAACACAGTATCACTGCTTTCAGGCACACCAGAAGAGGGCATCAGATCCCATAACATTTGGTTGTGAGCCACCATGTGGTTGCTGGGAATTGAACTCAGGGCCTCTGGAAGAGCAGTCAGTGCTCTTAACTGCCGAGCCATCTCTCCACCTCCTGGCCATTGATTTTTAATCATCTAGCCTATTTTTCTGTCTTGCAAAAATACTAGCCATCTTATTTTTAATGAATCATTTAATAAAGACATAAAAGGTTATAGATTAAAAAAGATTTTTAAAAGGGTTACAGATTTTGATTTGCAGAGGGAAAAAATGATCAAAAAAACTAATCATAGGGGGTTGGGGATTTAGCTCAGTGGTAGAGCGCTTGCCTTGGAAGCGCAAGGCCCTGGGTTCGGTCCCCAGCTCCGAAAAAAAGAACCAAAAAAAAACCCACTAATCATAGATCCTCATTCGGAATGTAGCTCAGTGAGAAAAGACTTGCCTAGCCTGCAAGTCCTGGGTTCAAGTCCCTCAATGCGGCTAAAAAAAAAATTTAGACACTTTAACACTATCTTCTATAATGTTAAAAACAAGTGTTAAGGTCGGATACCGTGGCTCAAGCCTCTAATCCGAGCACTCTGGAACTGAGGCAGAAGAGTCAGTGCAAACGTGAGGCTAAGCCAGTATGACACTGTCTAAAAACAGAGACCTCCACACGCACACATACAAAACAAAACAAAAACGGGTTGGAAAAACGGCTTAGTGATGGAAGAGTGCATGCTGCTCTTGTAGAGGATATGAGTTTAATTCCCAGCAGTCACATCGCAGATCACCCCAAACCAAGGAGACCCAACATTCCTTTGCAGTCTCCATGGGTACCAGGAATATATATGGCACGGATACACATGTTCAGGGAAACATTCATATATATAAAACAAAAATAAAAACCACACAAAACAACAATAAGTATTTTTAACTTCACCAAAAAATGTTCTGTTTCAATGGTAAGATGATAACCCAATTGATGAAGTGAGGAAGTGTGTCCCAAGACCACACTCCCCCATCCCAGAGACTGAGTCTCTCACTACTCTGTAGTCATCTCCAGTTCGGGAAAGCATCTGAGAAGTAGAGATAAGAGGCTAACAGTGATTTTTATGACCAGCCTGTGCCATATGATGAGGACCTATCTTCAAACCTACCCGACAAAAGGCATTAGAGAGTGTTACCACAACAGGAGACCTAGAAGGCATGTGAGAGTGTTACCACAACAGGAGACCTAGAAGTAATTTGAAATCCTAATATAGCCACTCCCCATTCCTGATGAAGGTAGTTTATCAGTACCAATTCTTTAATTTGCTATATTTTTCCCTATACATATATATTTACCACAAAATTTAATTTAAGGGGCTGGAGACACAGTTCACTGGTTGAGAGCTCTTGTTGCAGTACAAGATTCTGTCCCCAGCACCCAAATGGTGGCTTACGGCCTTCTGTAACTGTAATTCTAGGGGCTCTAACACCCCCTTCTCACCCCAGTGAGCACCAGGCACACCTGTGACAGACATACATGCAGGCAAACAGAGCAATTAGAAAAAAAAATCACATTAACATACTATGATATAATTGCCACTATCATACTATTTCCTTTGGGGAAACTACTAAGGAGAATTAATACCACCTGAATACAAGCACCCAGGGCACTGTGACAGCTGACCAACATAGAGATAGCCACAGAGCGTGGCACATAAAGAATGGAAGGGCTAGGCAAGGAAACAATTTGTATCGTGAATAGGACTGAAATAGATTGCACTGTGCTACTTAGGACCACATGCAATTTAAAACTTACCAATAATTTCTGGAATTTTCCATGTATTATTTCCAGATGGAGGCTGACTACAGGTAATGGAAACCAAAAGAAATGATGGTGGGACAGGGGTTGCTATAGTCTATACACATAAATTTGATGATACTTTATGTTCCTTGGTGTTCAGCCATTACCCAACTCAACAGACACATCCTTCTCAAGGATGCGGGCACAGGAAGCAATGGCAGAACTCCTCGCCTGACCCCTGATCTGCACAGTGCTGACTTATGGTTCTGGGCTCACTCACACTCATGGAAACAAAGGAACACATTGGCATTGAGAAAAACCCTGATAAGTGCAATATTGCATTTCTGTTAAGTTCTTCACTAGCTAAAGCCCACACCCAGTTTAGAAGACTCAGTACATAGCCACTCTATTAGAAATCTCCACCACACATTGACCTAACAACTTTGAGCAGTGTTAGTAGAGTTCTGCTCTAAGAACATACTTAGTGGCTGTAAAGTTGTCTCCCCACAAAAGATTACTTTTTGGCAACACTACTTTCTTAAGCTCCATTTGTATTAAAACTCTGGAAGACTTAGGAATTTTAGTTCTCAATTTTCCTGTGCGGGAAAACATTTGACTGGTTCCTAATGGGTTTTGTTGAGTGCTCTCCTCCAAGCCAGCTTGTAACCAGTACACAAGATTCCACAGTCATTGTAGATCTTATTCTAGAAATGTGCAGTGTGGTAAATAAAGCAGAGGCCAAATGGTATATGTCTGCAGTCCTAGCCACTCGGGAGTGTGAGAAAAACTGCTTAAGCCCAAAACATCAAAACTAGCCTGGGCTACATATTGTAACCTCTATCTCAAAATAAACAGAACTCAGTTAAATCTGTCTCTAAACAGATGCTTGTTAACAACAACAACAACAGGAAATCTACTCGAAGACGTGAATAGGCCTGCAGGTGCTCAGCAAGGCACCTGCCACTAGTTTTAATGGTACACATTCCATCTCCAGCACCAACTCCTTCAAGCTGTCCAAGACCTTCGGATGTTTGCCATGAAGCATGTCGATATGTGCAAACACAATAAACTCAAGTGTAATTTCTATTTTTAATTAAAAAATTAACAATTATAAATGTTGGAATATCTCTCATGAGCTGATAATTTGATTTTCTTACAGTCCATGCTTAAAGTGACACAACACATTTAAAAGTCTAAGTCCATCCTCCAATCCTCAACCACATTCTCACATCAGAAAGATCTTTAAAAATACAAAATAAAACAAACACACCTAAGCATGGCAGTACACTCCTGTAACACCAGGACTTGAGAAGCAGAGGCAGGAGAATCAGAAGTTCAAGACCTACTCTCAGCTGCATGGTGAACTTTAAGCCAGCCTTCCTAACTCCTGACTCAAAAAAAACCCAAAAAACCAAAAAAACAAAAAAACCCACCAACAAAACCCCACGAATTAGGCACTGGGTTCTCCTAGCCTTGCAGTCCCTCACTGAAGGTGACATGAAGAGGCTGGAGGTGTAAGCCAGAGGCATCCTTGGCTGTTTCCTGACAGCACGGGTAAGTTAAGGAAAGTAAGATAACCTGTAATTTAAAGGAAGGGGCTGCTCTTGAGGAAGAACAGAACCGTCTTCATGGCCAACTTGACCACATGTGACTGCCATCCATGGTACTAAAATACTGGATAGGGACAGATATCACTTCACTTTTGGAGCCATGCTATGTACCTTGGAGACTCAATCTGTCCAGAGGAAACCTCATTTCCCAGTTTACACAAGGTACCATAGGGCCACTTCTATAACAAAGACGGGATTGAGAAACCTGGCTTCTTTGTTTCATCCCCCAATGTCCTCACTCTCCAATACTAACCTCCTGGGTCACCTGTGGACATCCTCAAAGCTCACGTTCTCACCTCCTCAAGTCCTGACATAAATGCCACTTTAGTATAGATCTTTCTGACAACCCTATTAACCATGCATTCTCTGCCACCACATTTTCTTCCTCTTAATACTTCTGTATATTACTTATCACTATATAGCCCTCATACTTTCTCTCTCTCTCTCTCTTTTTCAATCTCAGTCCTCATACCTTCCTCTTAGCAGTTCTGGGAAAATACAAGGTTGGTGAAGGCAGGTACTTCTGTCTATTTCATTCATTTCCAATGAATTTTCCAATGGTTACAATAAGGCAAGTGCTTAATACATACTGAATGAAAGAATGAAAAGATTACGTAAAGAAATAAGCATTGAATGGCAACAAAGGCAGCCTTGTAGCCTTGATTTTGTAAATACAAGAAACAGGTATAAATGAAAAACTCCAACAGGCCACACATCACACAGAGTGCCATTTAATCCCTATATTATCATTTTACAGATAAGGAAGTTGTAGCTTAGAAAAGTTAAAGGTTTCTCAAGACTGTTAAAGCTACTAAGTAGGAGGCCACACATTCACCAGAGCCACCCATTTCTTCATTTATTTTACTTAACAATAATCCTGAGTGCCCACCGCATACCAGAAGCAATAGTCTAGGCACTGCAGATACATTAGCAATGAAAACAGGAACAAAGCCACTGCTTCAAAGGCTCCACAGTAAGCACTAACAGAGCAAAGGAAGTTACAATGTGTAAACAGTGGAGTTCTCCATCACATTACACACAGCCAACAGTGAGTGCTATGGAAAGGAAGCAGCGGGACCCTGGTACTGACACTGGTAAAAGGAGGTTTTCCACAGTAAGCGCTGCAGACTGTCTTGCTATGCAGGTCAAAATTAAGCAAAGACAAGAAGGATGGCCATGGAAAGTTTTGCAAAAAGACCATTCAAGCATATTATGAAGTAAGAGCTATGCTCATGTTGGGCCTTGAAGGCCTTGCAAGAGCCAGGGTTTTTACTCTGCATGAGCTTGAGTGCCGTCACACTTGCGCCCAGAAATAAGCTGGTCTGACTTTTAAAATCAGTAAGATGTATATGATGTGGGAATACTTTTGAAAGTAACAACTTTCAAAAGTGTATTAAGCTCTTCCTAGTACACGAAACCTAATACAACTACATGCAAATATTAAGTGGTACTCAAGAAGAGCACGCGAGAAGCCTTGAAGCACTGCTGATTGTACCAGATAGTCAACCAACTAAGGGCCGTAAGCACTGACCACACCCACACCCCCGGGGTCAGTCACCAACCAACCAACCAACCAACCAACCAACCAACCCACTAACCAACCAACCCACTAACCCACGGGGCATGTGCACAGTGAGCTCAGGAAGCCTTCTCGTGTTACTGCCAGCTCCATTCCCTAACGGTTCTCCCTCCATCCTCTCCTTGCACCCAAAGCTGA
The DNA here is from genome assembly GCF_021556685.1 of Rattus norvegicus. Lineage (NCBI taxonomy): Eukaryota > Metazoa > Chordata > Mammalia > Rodentia > Muridae > Rattus > Rattus norvegicus. The sequence goes on from NC_141537.1 coordinate 169,392,759, forward strand.
AGCTGTTGAGAGATGCCCACTGTGATGCTTACTCCCTCCTCCCTTCCCTTCCCTGACTCACCGCTCGGCTCCTCAACTTGTCCTTCACCACCACTCCCCGAAACTGTCCTCATGCTCACTCAGACCACCTCTGGCCAACATGGATGCAAACCATCTAAAGGGTAAATTCTACTTTTCAGCCCTCACCTAGCCTCTCAGCAGCTGTCGACAGCTACTCTCTTCTTTGGCACCTCAATGCTGTCTGCTGTGATTGCCTTTCTGGCTGTGCCAATTCTCAGTGCCCTCTGCAAACCTGTCTTCCTGAACCAGTTATTTGGGCTGCCAGGTCCCGCCTTACTCTCCACAAGGAATTAAAAACTACGGCGCATAACCCAAACCTGGTCTGGTGCCCTTCTCTGTAATGCTGTCTGTGGCTGCTGTCATGCTACAGCGGACAGAGCTGGACGGAGCCGGGTAGGGATAACAGAGCCCACACATCTCGTGTCTAAAACCTGCTACCTGGAGCCCAGCGCTCCTTTCCAGGTAGGGAACCTCATGTAAACACCTCAGCTCTAAAACACACACCTCAGCCTTCCCACTGCCTTCTGGTAGTGTGCTGACACCGACGCTGATGCCAGCTTGGAAACCATCTTTGCCTTGCTCCATTTCTCTGCTTCCCTCCACTACTCACTTCAAACATTCTCACTAACTCTAAAGCACACCCAGAGGCCTGAGCATCTCTCCATCACAACCATCACCGCCACACTGCGGTCCAAGTTTCCCCAGAGTCACACCGCTTTTCACCCATTCTGACAGCAACTCTATGGCTATTACTCACATTTTTAAAATGAGAAAAATTAAGGGTTAAAAAAATTGTTTGGGGTAGACTGGAGAGATAGCCCAGCAGTTAAAAGCGCTCATTGTCTGCTAATCCAGGTTCAATTCCAATATTCACAAGGCCAACTCATAACTGTCTGTAACTCCAGTTTCAGGAGATCTGACGCCCTCACAAAGATAAATATGCAAGCAAAACACCAATGCATAAAAAAGTTTAAAAAGTTAATCATAACAGTGTAATATTTTTAAAAAGTAACTGCAAAAAGAAAAAATACGATTCTTTTTTTGTGTGGGAGTCTCTAAAGCAAAACTGCTTAATCATAACCTGTGTTCTTTGTTCACACCTGAGCTGATTTCTCAAAAGAGTACATCCTTCTCTATAGGATACACTTTTTTCAGGTAATGACAATGTAATTTCACTAATTAATTATATTTAAAATCTTACACTAAGCTGCTACTTTCTGACAGTTTCCTGTCTCCCAAGACTCTTCCTGACCTGATGTCCATATATCTTTTGACCATTTGCTAATTTTCTTATCCAACTCTCAAGACATGGACGTCTACATATACTTAAGCCATACACCAGGTTTTCCATAGCCAACAATGCTGTAACTTTTTTTTGTTAGCACTGTGTTCATTTTTTTAAAGAATTATTTATTTTATGTATGGGAGAACATTGTAGTTCTCTTCAGATACACAGAAGAGAGCATTAAATCCAATTACAGATGGTTGTGAGCCACCATGTGGTTGCTAGGATTTGAACTCAGGACCTCTGGAAGAACAGTCAGTGCTCTTAACCTCTGAGCCATCTCTCCAGCCCCCCTGTGTACTCATTTTTAATGTGAAATTTTTGTCAGTTTTTAAAAAGATATTGTAGAGTGTGGTGGTTTGAGTAGGAATGGCCTCCGGTGGCTCACAGATTTGAATGCTTGGTCACTGGCAGGAGTACTATTAGGAGATGTGCCTTTGTTGGAGGAAGTGTGTCATTGTAGGGGTGGGCTATGAGGTTTCGAAGGTTCAAGCCAGGCCCAGTGTCACTCTCTTCTTGTTGCCTATGGATCTGGCTGTAGAATTCTCAACTCCTCCAGCACCATGTCTGCCTGCATGATACCACACTTCCTGCAAGGATAAGAATGGGCTGAACCTCTGAACCATAAGCCAGCTGCAACTAAATGTTATCCTTTATAGAGTTGCCTTAGTCACGGTATCTCTTCACAGCAACAGAACTTGGACTAAAACATCGGGATACCCTTCTCTCTCATCATTTCAAACTCTGGGCCCAGGCAAGATGAAAAGACCTAGAATCAAGCAGTGACGGCACACATGGGCACTGGTCCCACCTGTCAACCACTGCTTCATCCTGGGTTTAACTTCTTCATGAGCATTGTCTGTATGGCTTCATGCACAATTAAAATATTATTTGTCCTGTGTTATGTATTTCAAAGAAATATATTAGAATTTTCTTTGTTCTATTGTATGTACTGCTCTTCCGTATGACTAAATAAGCATTCTGTATGAATACTGGCATGCTTCTCTGACACTACACATTTTTTACTAAATACTTAAGCTCAAGAGTAAAAGACAACTCTTGTATAAATTAAATTGCTATCATGAATTAAGCAGCAAAACCTGGTGTATCTCCCCAGTCTTACCTTTTTAATTATACAATGTTTTACTCTTTAAAAAAAATTTTTAAGCATTCTCAAAACATTGCTTTGTCTTCTAATTCCAGCTGCCCCTGGAGAATGCTGTAACTTACCACTACAGGTCCTGTTGTCAGCATTCAGGGAGTAGTGGGCAGGGCATCCACACACAAAACCTCCAACAGGCACAGCCAAGCAAAGGTGGGAGCAGTGCCCGTTGCTGGAGGCACATTCATTCCACCCTGCCTGCCGGGAAGAGTGAAAGACTAGGATGTCCATCACATAATCCAAATGGCCCTGGATGATGGTGCGGTTTTGGCCACTGGTTTTGTTGGCACGTTCAATGCTGCGTCGGCTCCAGTCTGTCCAGTAGATGTAATCTTGGTACTGAGTTAAGCCAAAAGGATGAGGCAAGTCATCTGCTATAACTTCACGGTTGAGTCCTATTTTGGGAAAGTCAGTAGACAAGGGAGAGGCGTAAGCGTGTGAGGAACAAGTATCTTTTTGGGGGAAAAAAAGGTGGCATAAGAAACATTAAATTTGTAAGCAATTTAAAATAGAACACTTTATTTAAAAGCAATTCTAAAACCAGATAAGACCTCTGAAACTAGTCCATCTTAATCTGCTCCATGCCTAAAACTCATCTTTCTTTATACATCACTAGGTTTCTTTAAACTCCTATGATCTATTTTGATTTTGGTTTTATTTCCTCTGCATGAGGACTTACAATTCAGTATTTCATTCTCCCTTCCACAAAAAGATGGGGGGGGGGGGAATACATGTGCACATGAGTATCCTCTTCATAAATATCAGTACAGATCCAATAGTAATAAAACTGCATACTATATAAATAAATAACTCTAAGTCACCAGGCGACTATTAATAATAATAAAAAGGTGCAATTCTAGAATAGCTGCCAACACAAAGTGTCAGCCACAGCATCGAAACAAGGATGAGTGGCAGCCACTGACTTTACATAAATCACCTAGAAAAAAAAATCTAGTGACGTTTACCGAGCATATTTGAAGATTCTATTAAGTTAGTGTCCAGGTCTGTCCAGTAAAGCCGCCTCTTAGCATAGTCGATGGTAAGGCCATTTGCTCGACCCACATTTGGAACTAATGTAGTGCGTTCACTTCCATCCATAGCCGCTCTGTCAATCTTAGGCTTCCCTCCCCACTCAGTCCAATACATAAATCTGGATTCAAAACAGTAGAAATTTAACAGTTCAGCTTGATTTTCTGGAGAAAGAGATCATATTCATGTATAGTAACTGAATAAACTTGGAAACTTTATAGTAAGTCAAGTAAGTGGATAAAAAGTCATGGCTACGTTTCTTCAAGCTCTAGTCATTCCAACTAATTGTGCCCTGAGCTCCCACAGAGGTGTGGTCACGCAGCTCTCCTTAGCATGTCAATCAGACTGTGCTACCCAGGCCAGGAATTAGAGACAAACAATGACTTCTTTACTGCAGCATTAACATTTATAAAACTAGCACCAAAAAAAGGATTAATGATCCAGTCGAAGAATCTGGTTTACTTTACTAAAATATCTTTCTATATTTCTGAGTGAAAGCAACTTCAAATTTTTAAATACTGATTTACCTTCCAACTTATATAAATCAACTTTCTTCAAAAAGAAGCTGTAAAAGTATACTAATGTAAAAATAAACAGTGGTTTTTGAAAGGCTCACGTTAAAGGCAAAGTCAGAAAATATATTTGGTTATACAGTTCAAGAAAACACACTACACAAATATGCACAATGTATACCATCCTAGTATGTTGGCTGAGCAATTAATACAATACTAATATCCTTATGACATTTAAAATTCTCATCTACTTACACCTTACTTTTCTGAAGATTCACTTTAATCTTAATGCTCCATAGGGCTTTTTATATATGGAAGGCCAAAACAGTGAAGAAGTATGAAATCTCTCATCTCATGTTTCCAAGCCAGTTAAATGGCACAGCTAGAACTAGAACCTCACTCTTAACCAAGTACCTCCCCAGCTAAGCTGGTCAGCTGCTAGTGCTTAGCACTGAGCCTGGGGAAATCACTCCACACACTGGCTCCCATGAAATGCTTAAGGACAGACACTCACTCAACAGCCTGCCAACTGACAGTTCACTTGGTAGCAATTTATCTGCTATGAAAATTAGAGTTGTTTGCATTTGTTCTTGTCAGTTTAAAGCCATGTGCACACTACTGCAATCCAAAGAGAAACAACTATGACGGGGCAACCTATACTAGAGTCCTTAGTTGTTAGCACTGAATTTTTCTGACTGGCATGTAGTGCTTAAAGCAAAGATCACCACAATCCCACCTCAGTTTCTGTACACAAAGACACTGTCCTTCACAAGGCCCCCCCACTAGATGAACAAAGATCTAATAGTGGACTTGATGTGAGGATTCCACTAGAAACTATGTTCTTAATTTTCAGATATCTCAGCTCCTACATGAAACCTGCTCAACTCCTGTAATAAAGACCTAACCCTGAAAGAAGTGTGCTGTAATGAACAGGTCAGTTAGTCTATTACATAACACCACGATTTCCTAAGTTTACAATAAAGACTAATTGCCCACTTTAAAATTAATAGGTATCCTTAAATGCAACTTTGGGGCAAGGTTTTGGGTTTGATTACAGAGAGAGAGAGAGAGAGAGAGAGAGAGAAGACACACACACAGATTAAAAAATGAATGGCACTTTTTAAAATACATAATCATCTACCCCTCTACCTGTGGGGATACATTCTAATACACTGCCCCCTCGATTCTGTATATATCTGAAAGTACAATACTAACAAACCCTATATAAGCTATGTTGTTTTTCTATACTCACCTGTGATAAAGGTTAATGTGGCCCCCAAGGACTAGCAACTAATAAAAAATAGGAAAAACACATAGCATAATAAAAGCAATCTCAAACTCATGATCTTCTCACCTCTTGAATGCTTTACCTAATTATTTCTAGACCCCTGGGAACCAGAACTGTGGAACGCAGAACCAGAACTTGGGAGTGGGGGTCCACACTAGCTGTTTCTCAGTATGGAACACTGCTATAGAGGGTTTCCAGTAGAGGTCGGGACTCCACGTACTGAAGGGGTCTGAGCGAGAGCAAGCAAGCGTACAATGATGATAACAACACTGTTCACGCAGTATGTTAAAGCTGACCGATGAATACTTTATTATGAAATCTATCTCACTTTCTTTAGCGAATGTTATTATAGTGAAGTAAATTTTAGTAATGAACTATTATTAAACGGCAAACTATGAACGGCCTGGGTTCATTTGGTTTTGAGGTAAGTTGTTAATCTGTAGCTGGCTTGAACTCATGATGTAATAGGGCTGTTCTTGAACTCCCAGGAATGTTTCTGCCTCAGCATGCCAGGTGCTGGTCCTACAAGTATGAGCCTCTATGCCCCGCAATACCTGGTTTTAAAATGAATCTTTCCTATAATTTAGTTGTCACATTATTAATAAACATTAAGACATCGAGGATGTAATCATAACCACTGTGTGATGAAGCTATAAAGAATACATACATAAAGCTATTTACCCTTCAGCAGGATCCAATGCCAGAGCTCGGGGACTGTCAAGGTCTTTCCATACCAAAACCTGTCGGTGCTGTCCATCCAACTTTGACACCTCAATGCGATTTGTTCCTGTGTCTGCCCAGTATAAGTTCTTCCCAAGCCAGTCCACTGCCATGCCTTCTGGGTAATCTAAGCCGAACTCTACCACATGTTCCAGTGCACTGCCATTCATAAAAGCTCTGCTAATAGTCTGCAAAAATAAAATTTGCAACTAAGACACATGGTTTAAAGTTAAAAAGGTTATTCAGAAGTCTGGACTTTATTGGTGGTACAAAGATAGAGAAGTGACAATTTTTAATAAATATAACTGTAATTAAGCTACTTCAGGGGAAAACTTCTAAAATGAAGAATCAAAAATTTTTCCTATTAAGGCAATGAGATGAGATGCCTCGTTCGCATACACGTGTGTGTGTGTGTGTGTGTGTGTGTGTGTTTATTTTTTCTTGTCTGGTGTGTTGTGTATACACTGGGTATACACAAGTCAGAGACTAACACTGGGTGTCTTCCTCCATTGTTTGTCACTATATTCTTCAAAGACAGGGTCTCTCACTGCACCAGAAGCTCACTGTTTGAGCTACACTGACAAGCAAGTGAGCTCTTGGGATCTCCTATCTCCACTCCTCAACACTGGAGTTCCAGACATACATAGCCTTTTACATGGGTATTAGGGGTTTGAACTCAGGTCATCACATACACATTCTTACCACCCATGGAGCCGTCTCCCCAAAATGAGTTTTCTTTGGAAATTTCTAGGTAATCTAGTGAATAAGAAGGGACCAAAATGCTATAAAGCTTACTGGTAGTCCACTTTCTGAAGACACCTGAAATTACCCTAGGCCACTGTGTCAATTCAGATCTTAGCCGCCTCTAAGCTCATAAAACAAACAGAACCAATTTTTATATCATCATTATGGTTTTGAACCCCATAAATTTTAAAGGTTCGTAATAGATGTTAGTAGTAGCCTTACAAGTTCTAGGCCAAGTTGTATATAAGTGGCACGTATCTGCAGATACTCTCATTTAACACAAGAGTCCTGCAAGATGGGAGATCACTCAGCTAAGCCCAAGGTTTATTTTCACCCCCCACACACTCAATTAGTGGACTTTCTTAAATACCACTAGAATCGAACTACCTGGCCGCAACATTTCATGTTCTTTGCAAGTTATAAGTGCATAACAGTTATCAGAAATAAAGCCATGATCTAAAAGACTATCATCCAGATTTTAGTCAAGCGTTTCTCTCACTTTCTCAGTAAGCTTCTCAATATTAAAGCTAGAAAAAAGAAAACACAGGATGCTGTAATTCACACTCAGGACTCTCCACCACAGCTTATATAGGCCTCTATGAGTGATGCACCTCTGTGTGTGCAGCACGACACTGTAATTGAAGGTCTCCCTGTCAGCCCCTGCATTAGCACTTCAAGCTTCGTCACTAACCTTCAGGGATATATCGGTCCAGTAAATTCTGTTGTCTGTGACATCAAAATCCAAAGCAGAAGCTTCTTTGACACCCGTGAGAGGAATGGCCACATTGTTGTTGTTTGTTTCCAAAGAGATGCGTCTTATATCTGCTCTCCGTGAGAACAGAAGGAAAGCCTCAGGAACAATGCATGTCTTCATGTCACTAATGAGCTCAAAGCCAATGGGACAGGCACATCGAAGTCCCTGAGGCCTGTAGAGGCAAAGATGGCTACATCCTCCATTCTCCTCAGCACAGGGGTTAGAACCTAAAAGAAAATATGTTACAAAAATACAGAAAAGCACACACATTGACAAAATCAACACATATTCACATTTAGTTCATAAGGATATGACTGTGTTAGTCCTAACCTAGTTCCAACTCTATTTTTATAAACAAGCAGTATCAGGATTACTCGTGAGAAAAATACCAGCAAACCTTTTGTACCTACAGTAAGCTGTAAACTAAGGTGAGATATATATATATATATATATATATATATATATATATATATATATCTCACAATGAGTTCCTTTGACAAAACTGGCTGCCTATGGATCTACACGCAGCAGACCACACTGTGACGTCAGCATATGAGGCAGGTATAGTAAAGATGATTTTAAATTGATTCAAGCATCAACGATTCACCTTACACTCTGCTGCTTCTCGTCATCTTTTCTAGGTCTAGATGTACTCAGAGACTCTGGGGCGACTCACCAATGACTCTGTGAACGCTTGTGGCCTTCAGTCCCATGAGGTCTGGCAGCTGGTCTATTATGACCTCCCTCTCTGCACTCCGCTTGTGCACTCTCTCGATGCTCCGCCTCTGCCAGTCAGTCCAGTAAACATAGTCGCCCAGCAAGGTAAACCCAAATATGTGAGGGATCTTGTCTTCCACCAGCACTCGCCTCCCAGTGCCATCAGTATTCATAACCTTCAGGTTTGAGATGGGAGAGGAGGTGGAGGAGATCTAGGTCAGAACCCTTGAATGTGAGTAAAGTGGAAACTCCCACCATCTATTGCATGAAAACTCCAAGTCTCAAAAGTGCTGCTAAGACAGTGTCACAAAACACACCATGATTTAGTGATAATTATTTCAAATATTCACCTTACATTCATATTTGACCTCTTTTTCTAATTTCTTATTATCCTTCCTTTAAAATTTTTCTGGTAAGCTTAGATTTAATATGAGAAACTCTTCTGCTAAATGACTCAAAATTAAACATAAATTATCATTAAGTTTGCATGTGTTTCAGATTATAAAGTATAAACACTATTTTGTTTCACAACATTGTTTTTCATCCTTTCAAAGGACTGCTTTTAAGGAATGTTTTAATGTAGTTTCAAAGGAAACTAAGGTTCATTAAAGTCATACACCACTTGTAAAGAGTTGGTATCTTTAATTCTGTTATATAAGTAACAACCACCACCAAAAGTTTAATAAAGTGGAAAGATACCTCGTCAGTCCCTCCTGTGAGGTCTGCTGTACCTGGAGCTGCAATCTGTATGTGCACATACATGTACATGTGCACATACATGTCGAGATCAGGGCTATACTCCTTCTTCCCAATTTCACAAGAGCAATGTTAATGAATCCAGCCTTGCATTTGTGGCAATCTGTACTAATCTTGTTTTGAAAGATTGAGAACGCTTCCTACTGTTTAATTCTCTAAGAGTATTGCTACAGTTTTAAGTGGACTGTGTCCTAGGAGAATCAGTCTTCAGATACCTTATGCTGGTACTGAACATACGGACATGTGAACAACGTCTACCTCAACAAACCTTAAGAGGCATCAGAGAGAATCTCACATGAAAATATTAACTTTTTAATCCAGGAAGAAATACTGCATGTAAGGGGCTGAGCATATAGCTCAGTTGATGTATTATCTGTCCAGCACACAGGAAACCCCAAGTTCAATCCCCAGCACCTCAAAAACAAAAACAAAAACAAAACCAGGAAGAGGCACAATGCTGCACATGCCCACAAGATTAACACTGGGACAGGAAGGGAGAGGCCGAGACTAGGGAAGGACTTGGAGGCCAGCACAGGGAGGGTAGGCAGGGAAGGTAAGGTGACAGGGTATCCTAGTAAGTCAGCACTGTTAGTGTCCAGATGGGCAACCAGATGTTGTCTTCTCTACCATCCCTAAAAGCTCACACACGTTTGCCCAATTTCCATCAAAGAAACCTGGCACTCAGAAACTGTTGTGTGTCCCTGTATTGTCACTTACAAGTTTCAATAATATTGAATATACAGCTAATGGAAGATTATATTCATTTTTCTATCAGATATAAAGAGATTATTAGGCAACTATTTATAACAGTAACAATGTTTTCTAAAGATCAAAAACTAAACACTATTCCATATCCTTCATGAAACACTTATTAAAGTTAACAATTAATTTGAAAAAGACTGTTTTGAATATTCATGTTTTCTTGCAATAAGTCATTCTTAAGATAAACTTTATGTGTAAGGAAGATTCTCGTTTTTATTTTGTGGTCTGTACATCTGTTCCTGGGTGAGTAGATGAGCATGCATGCGAGTGCGAACGGAGAACAGAAGAGGGTGGGGGACTCTCTAGAACTGGAGTTATTGGCAGCTATAAGCTGCCCATTGTGAGCAAACCAAACTCTGGTTCTCTACAAGAGACAAATGCTTTTACCTGCTGAGTTACCTTCCTATTTTAGGTAAAAAAAATAAATAAATAAATAAACAGTGAGAAGGGGCCAGTTATTTGTGTCTAACTTGAATGTGTGCTCTAGCAGGAGCCTCAAACTCCTTCTACAGTCACTATTCAAGGACCAAACACTTCAGTAATGTTAAGTGGCCTTTAAACTGGGGATATGATGAAATGAAACTTCTATTATAAATAAGGCAAAGCACGAGAAACTATCCTGTCTGTATGCCTGACTTTTTTTTTTTTTGACACAAAACTTAATTTAATAGAAATTTTGTTTGTAGTTCTTACACTCTCAGTGTGAGCTGTGCTAGAACTGGCTGCCCCACCAGTGGCCCAGTCCTGGGGGCAAAGGAGAAAGGGGAAGAGGCCCATTCTTCCTCAGTGCTGGAGGGAGGGAGGACACCACCCCCTTCTCCTGCCCTCCTCTGAGATTCAGAAAGGAGAAATGAAATCTCAAGCCTAGGACTTTTCCTCCACACCCATTCCTAGAGTTGGAGGATAGTGACCAAGAGATGGAGAAAGGGACAGAAAGAAAAAAATGTTGATTCAAAAATGAGAGACCAGGAAACAATTTATACTCTTTTACCCTTAATGCTTATGATATTTACTTTTAAACTCTTGGTTTCTCCTACTACAAAATATGTATACAGTTCATAAAAATGGATGAGAGAGACAGACAGACAGACAGACAGACATAGGAGAAAGATAAAATGGATGAATGGATGGATAGAGATGGATAGATAGACAGACAGACAGACAGACAGACAGACAGACAGACAGACAGACAGGAGAAAGAATGGATGGATAGATATATAGGTAAGAGAAAGATAGAAGGATGTACAGGTAGGTAGGTAGGTAGGTAGGTAGGTAGGTAGATGGGTTAATGGATTGATGGATGGACAGACAGTTGGACAGACAGACAGACAGAAAACCCTGCCTACTTGAGAGGACTTGAGGGCATAAAGGCATAAGGAAGTCACAGTAGAGTGAATATAACAACTGGGAGTAAAAGAATAAAAATTACTATGGTTGCTATCATCGTGTCTATAAAGCCTTGCTCTCCGCTCTCCGCTCTCCTCTCTCCACTCTTAGTTTACCCACGCTCTTAAAAGCACAATCTGTAATACATTTTACATTTTATTTATTTTAGTATTCATTTTCTGAGATAGGATCTCACAATACAGCCCAAACTAGACACAAACTCAAGATTCTCCTGCTTTAAGCCCCTGGTAATGGGGTGGCAGAAATGTAGCTTCATTCCCAGTTTAAATACACTTTCAGAATATCAGGACTATAATCCTCAAATGGGGTTGTGAGGATTGCTGAAAATACCTGTGAGAGCTCTCAGACCAGCTCCATAACAACAGCCAGAACTCATTTGTACAGTGCTCTCACTCTCATTCCTACAGTGTTATGACTTAGACCACAAATGCTCTTCTTCCCCAAATTTTAAACCTATGGAAAGGCCATGGCAAGACACAATAGGTCAGGAGAATGGACACATTTTTCCTTTCTAAAGCCAGAGATACAGAAACAACTTTTAGCCCTATTCTCTTACTTCTTAGACTCTTAGGCAGGAAAAGCTTACTTAAAACTCCTCATATTGATAAGATTTAACTTTTATTATTTTTAACTGTGTAGGTGTTTGTATCTCATGTGGACCTGTGCACATTAACACAGCTACTCAAGGTGGACAAGGCATCAGGTTCCTGGAGGTGGAGTTACGGCATGCTGGTGTGGTGCTGAGAAATGAAACTGGATCCTTCAGAAAAGGAGCAAATGTACTTAGCTGCAGCACCTATCCAGCCCGCTATGTCCCCATCTTAAATTAAGAGATCATCTGACTTAATCCACCCACACTGGAGTTGGAATCCACACTCTCTATACTCCAGCACACATCTCAAGAATTCCTTCCCAATACTTCCCAGGAGCTTCCTTGTACTTAGATCAGGCCTCTTGGGAGAAGTGTATAGGACTGGAATGACCCTGCATATCTACTGTTCATCTGACGGTCTTACTTCATTGCCATATTATTTGCATATGCTCTGTGACAACTGCCTCCTCCTCTCATCACTAACTCCTTGCTGCCAACAGATTCTGAACTGGAGCACCGATGAGGGAACTCGAGAGACAGCTCCAACTCCTCTCTTCGCTCAGCTCCCTGCTTTCTACTTCTTTTAATATTCAATCGTCTAAAATCCCACTGAAATGCCACCAAACTTATTGAGTAAAATCTGATTGTATTTCTTTTTTATTTTTCATTTCTGTTTATTTTACTGGTTAGGAAGGAGGGAGAGGAGGGAGGGAGGGAGGGAGGGAGGGAGGGAGGGAGGGAGGGAGGAAGGAAGGAAGGAAGGAAGGGAGGAAGGAAGGGAGGAAGGAAGGAAGGGAGGAAGGAAACCTGGCTGCATACTTTTCAAGACTAATAGATTTCAAAGATCCTACTGAATCAACCCAATTTCTGCTCTTAATTTGATGTAGAAAAGTGACTCAGGAAGACATCTCTAATGGCAACCTGAGACTATCAAACCTTCTTATAAGATCAGGGTATACTAAAACAATTCTGGTTTGGCTAGTTTTATCACTATCTTAAATCAATTATCTCACATTATATTATATTTAATAAACTACACTAATTTGCTGATTACAAAGTTATCCATCTTATTAAAATGAATTTGTCTGTCTAGAAGTACAAATGAGATGACTAAAACGGAATACTGTAAAATAAAATTTACATCTCTACCTCAAAATATTAAAGGAGCTACCGACTGCTTTCTCAGGGCTCTACCACCCTGTGTCATTGTGTTTGTTCATTTGGATGAAGGAGAACTTAATTACAAGATGGCCAAGGGCTGAGGAGATGGCACAGCTGTTGCAAAAGCACAAGGACCTGACTGTTCCCCAGAAAGCACACAAGAGACTCAGGATGGTGGCACTCTCACAATCCCAACACGGGGAAGATGGGGGCAGGAAGATTCCTAGGGATTTCTGGCCAGCTAGTCTCTCCTACTCAGTGAGCTCCTAAGAGTGCCTCTCTCAAATAAACATGGTGGACAACATCTGAGAAGGACACCTGAGGGTGACTTCTGGCCTCCACATGTACCCACATACATCAACAACCCCCCCATACACACACACAATAAAAATAAAAGTTTTACTAAAAACTGGAATGATTCAGAGCTAGGAAGCTGCCTGTGGTTGAGAGTACTGGCTGCTCTCTAATGGACACAAGATCTATCCCCAGGACCAATATGGCAGCTCACAAGCCTCTGTAACTCCAGGTCCAAGGCATCTGATGCCTTCCTGTGGCCTTGCAGGCACATGCATGGTGCACATGAAGCACATATTTATATGCCAACAAAATCCTCATACTCATAAAATAAAAACAATGTTTTTAATGGAAAACTAGACATGAATCTGGATAATACACTAAGAATAAAATTGAAAATCATAAATAGGGGCTGGAGAGATGGCTCAGCGGTTAAGAGCACCGGCTGCTCTTCCAGAGGTCCTGAGTTCAATTCCCAGCAACCACATGGTGGCTCACAACCATCTGTAATGAGATCTGATGCCCTCTTCTTGTGTGTCTGAAGACAGCTACAGTGTACTTATATAGAATAAATAAAATAAATCTTTTTTTAAAAAAAAAAGGGCTCAGTGGTAGAGCGCTTACCTAGGAAGCGCAAGGCCCTGGGTTCGGTCCCCAGCTCCGAAAAAAAGAACCAAAAAAAAAAAAATCATAAATAAACAGAAGCCACAATTCAAAAATGACTTTTTTAGCTCGTATAATACTGCATCTTCTATTTAATAGCTATCCTTCCTCAAGTCCTCTGATTTTTTTTTTAAATCTTAAGTGATCAGCAAATAATACTGACAAAACAATTAAACTGGGTTCAAATTCTCACTGGACAGCAAGAATAATGTCAAATCTGTCACAGTATCAAATGTCCAGTGGGTGATTAGAAAATGGTAGTTCCTACTGGTTAAAATTTATTTTACTGAAATGTTTTAATACCTAAGTATAAATGGATAAATTTAATTATTGAAATGCAATGCTATAAAATAAGAAGTATCTAAGTATAAAAATATATATAGAGATAATGGACTGAAATAACCACAGTGATAAAGGATAAAATTAATACAGGCCTATGACATTCTAACAATCTTATTCCTGTTTCCCAACTTCAGACCTACTTGCTTTTGTTACTTAGACATAAATAACTAAATTAGTAAGCAAACGGAGCACTTTGCCAATTGGATGGGGTCCACTGTGACTTTTCTACACTCTGTCTTGGGGTTTCCACTGCTATGAAGAGATACCATGACCAAGGCAACTCTAATAAAGAACAACATTTAATTAGGGCTGGCTTATAGGTTCAGAGGTTTAGTCTATTATCAACAAGGTAGGCGCTTGAGAATTCTGCATCTTGAACTGACTGCAGCCAGGAGAAAAACTGATTCTTCTACACTGGGTAGAGCATCAAAGCCCACCTTCTCCAATAAGACCATAATACCTCCTAACAGTACCACTTCCTATGGGCCAAGCATACTCAAACCACCACACCATCTCTCCCTAAATCAAACATTAAGTCAACAGAGCTAATTCACCAAATAGTGCCAAGGTAAGTGAGAACAAGACTGGTCAAGAAGGGGAGCGGCATGCACAGTCAAACCACAAGCATATGCCCTGGTGGACCAGAGCGAACAAGGAGAGCCCTCAGCAAACAGCTGTTGAAATTCATCTTGAAGTACAACTCTGATAAGGAGATGAGGTGGTCCCAGAAGAACAGAATTAATGTATGTTAAAGTCCCATGATGAAGGACGCACTCAAGTGTGTCTTCTGAGATTCTAACAAAGATGCTCTGACTGAAGCAGAGAGAATCCACACAAGACATAATAAGTCATGTCTACTTCAACTTAGCTGATGTAATTAAGATGTGCTAAATATTTTAACAGAATTGTATTCACATTTCCCCTTAATTCCTTAGTCTTCCTGTTCTCATCTGTTACAATTTTGACAACAGAATTGGGTCTAAAACAATGTTCTCCAAGAAAAATAGAATATAATTCACATACATGATCCAAGTGAGTGGCAATTTCAACTTCTCTAATTTTTTATTTAGTATTCTGAGACAATCTTTCACTATGTATCCCACTCAGCCCTGGCCTCCAATACCAACCCTTCACTACTACTTCAAAGTGCTGGGATTTGAAGTATACGCCACCACGCCCATCTTTCAAGTCCAAATTCTCTGTAACCACATTGTAAAAAGTAAAGTGGAGGAAGTCCCACACCCGCGGATCCCGGCCCGCAGCAGCTCTCTGCTCCCAGACCCGGTGAGAGAGAGACCCAACCGCCTGGTCAGGTGGGCACTCCTGAGGCTGCAGAGCGGAAGAGACCACCAACACTGCTCACCCCTGCCCACATCCCTGGCCCAAGAGGAAACTGTATAAGGCCTCTGGGCTCCCGTGGGGGAGGGCCCAGGAGCGGCAGGACCCCTGCCAGAGACACCGCCGGACCCTGAAGGAAACAGACCGGATAAACAGTTCTCTGCACCCAATTCCCGTGGGAGGGAGAGCTAAACCTTCAGAGAGGCAGACAAGCCTGGGAAACCAGAAGAGACTGCTCCCTGCACACACATCTCGGACGCCAGAGGAAAAAGCCAAAGACCATCTGGAACCCTGGTGCACTGAAGCTCCCGGAAGGGGCGGCACAGGTCTTCCTGGTTGCTGCCGCTGCAGAGAGCCCCTGGGCAGCACCCCACGAGCAAACCTGAGCCTCAGGACCACAGGTAAGAGCTAATTTTCTGCTGCAAGAAAGCTGCCTGGTGAACTCAAGACACAGGCCCACAGGAACAGCTGAAGACCTGTAGAGAGGAAAAACTACACGCCCGAAAGCAGAACACTCTGTCCCCATAACTGACTGAAAGAGAGGAAAACAGGTCTACAGCACTCCTGACACACAGGCTTATAGGACAGTCTAGCCACTGTCAGAAATAGCAGAACAAAGTAACACTAGAGATAATCTGATGGCAGGAGGCAAGCGCAGGAACCCAAGCAACAGAAACCAAGACTACATGCCATCATCGGAGCCCAATTCTCCCACCAAAACAAACATGGAATATCCAAACACACCAGAAAACCAAGATCTAGTTTCAAAATCATATTTGATCATGATGCTGGAGGACTTCAAGAAAGACATGAACACACTTAGGGAAGCACAGGAAAACATTAATAAACAAGTAAAAGCCTACAGAGAGGAATCGCAAAAATCCCTGAAAGAATTCCAGGAAAACACAATCAAACAGTTGAAGGAATTAAAAATGGAAATAGAAGCAATCAAGAAAGAACACATGGAAACAACCCTGGATATAGAAAACCAAAAGAAGAGACAAGGAGCTGTACATACAAGCTTCACCAACAGAATACAAGAGATGGAAGACAGAATCTCAGGAGCAGAAGATTCCATAGAAATCATTGACTCAACTGTCAAAGATAATGTAAAGCGGAAAAAGCTACTGGTCCAAAACATACAGGAAATCCAGGACTCAATGAGAAGATCAAACCTAAGGATAATAGGTATAGTAGAGAGTGAAGACTCCCAGCTCAAAGGACCAGTAAATATCTTCAACAAAATCATAGAAGAAAACTTCCCTAACCTAAAAAAAGAGATACCCATAGACATACAAGAAGCCTACAGAACTCCAAATAGATTGGACCAGAAAAGAAACAACTCCCGTCACATAATTGTCAAAACACCAAACGCACAAAATAAAGAAAGAATATTAAAAGCAGTAAGGGAAAAAGGTCAAGTAACATATAAAGGGAGACCTATCAGAATCACACCAGACTTCTCGCCAGAAACTATGAAGGCCAGAAGATCCTGGACTGATGTTATACAGACCCTAAGAGAACACAAATGCCAGCCCAGGTTACTGTATCCAGCAAAACTCTCAATTAACATTGATGGAGAAACCAAGATATTCCATGACAAAACCAAATTTACACAATATCTTTCTACAAATCCAGCACTACAAAGGATAGTAAATGGTAAAGCCCAACATAAGGAGGCAAGCTATACCCTAGAAGAAGCAAGAAACTAATCGTCTTGGCAACAAAACAAAGAGAATGAAAGCACACAAACATAACCTCACATCCAAATATGAATATAACGGGAAGCAATAATCACTATTCCTTAATATCTCTCAATGTCAGTGGCCTCAACTCCCCAATAAAAAGACATAGATTAACAAACTGGATACGCAACGAGGACCCTGCATTCTGCTGCCTACAGGAAACACACCTCAGAGACAAAGACAGACACTACCTCAGAGTGAAAGGCTGGAAAACAACTTTCCAAGCAAATGGTCAGAAGAAGCAAGCTGGAGTAGCCATTCTAATATCAAATAAAATCAATTTCCAACTAAAAGTCATCAAAAAAGATAAGGAAGGACGCTTCATATTCATCAAAGGAAAAATCAACCAAGATGAACTCTCAATCCTAAATATCTATGCCCCAAATACAAGGGCACTACATACGTAAAAGAAACCTTACTAAAGCTCAAAACACACATTGCACCTCACACAATAATAGTGGGAGATTTCAACACCCCACTCTCATCAATGGACAGATCATGGAAACAGAAATTAAACAGTGATGTAGACAGACTAAGAGAAGTCATGAGCCAAATGGACTTAACGGATATTTATAGAACATTCTATCCTAAACCAAAAGGATATACCTTCTTCTCAGCTCCTCATGGTACTTTCTCCAAAATTGACCATATAGTTGGTCAAAAAACGGGCCTCAACAGGTACAGAAAGATAGAAATAATCCCATGCGTGCTATCAGACCACCTCGGCCTAAAACTGGTCTTCAATAACAATAAGGGAAGAATGCGCACATATACGTGGAAATTGAACATTGCTCTACTCAATGATAACCTGGTCAAGGAAGAAATAAAGAAAGAAATTAAAAACTTTTTAGAATTTAATGAAAATGAAGATACAACATACTCAAACTTATGGGACACAATGAAAGCTGTGCTAAGAGGAAAACTCATAGCGCTGAGTGCCTGCAGAAAGAAACAGGAAAGAGCATATGTCAGCAGCTTGACAGCACACCTAAAAGCTCTAGAACAAAAAGAAGCAAATACACCCAGGAGGAGTAGAAGGCAGGAAATAATCAAACTCAGAGCTGAAATCAACCAAGTAGAAACAAAAAGGACCATAGAAAGAATCAACAGAACCAAAAGTTGGTTCTTTGAGAAAATCAACAAGATAGATAAACCCTTAGCCAGACTAACGAGAGGACACAGAGAGTGCGTCCAAATTAACAAAATCAGAAATGAAAAGGGAGACATAACTACAGATTCAGAGGAAATTCAAAAAATCATCAGATCTTACTATAAAAACCTATATTCAACAAAACTTGAAAATCTTCAGGAAATGGACAATTTCCTAGACAGATACCAGGTATCAAAGTTAAATCAGGAACAGATAAACCAGTTAAACAACCCCATAACTCCTAAGGAAATAGAAGCAGTCATTAAAGGTCTCCCAACCAAAAAGAGCCCAGGTCCAGACGGGTTTAGTGCAGAATTCTATTAAACCTTCATAGAAGACCTCATACCAATATTATCCAAACTATTCCACAAAATTGAAACAGATGGAGCCCTACCGAATTCCTTCTACAAAGCCACAATTACTCTTATACCTAAACCACACAAAGACACAACAAAGAAAGAGAACTTCAGACCAATTTCCCTTATGAATATCGACGCAAAAATACTCAATAAAATTCTGGCAAACCGAATTCAAGAGCACATCAAAACAATCATCCACCATGATCAAGTAGGCTTCATCCCAGGCAGGCAGGGATGGTTTAATATACGGAAAACCATCAACGTGATCCATTATATAAACAAACTGAAAGAACAGAACCACATGATCATTTCATTAGATGCTGAGAAAGCATTTGACAAAATTCAACACCCCTTCATGATAAAAGTCCTGGAAAGAATAGGAATTCAAGGCCCATACCTAAACATAGTAAAAGCCATATACAGCAAACCAGTTGCTAACATTAAACTAAATGGAGAGAAACTTGAAGCAATCCCACTAAAATCAGGGACTAGACAAGGCTGCCCACTCTCTCCCTACTTATTCAATATAGTTCTTGAAGTTCTAGCCAGAGCAATCAGACAACAAAAGGAGATCAAAGGGATACAGATCGGAAAAGAAGAGGTCAAACTATCACTATTTGCAGATGACATGATAGTATATTTAAGTGATCCCAAAAGTTCCACCAGAGAACTACTAAAGCTGATAAACAACTTCAGCAAAGTGGCTGGGTATAAAATTAACTCAAATAAATCAGTTGCCTTCCTCTATACAAAAGAGAAACAAGCCGAGAAAGAAATTAGGGAAACGATACCCTTCATAATAGACCCAAATAATATAAAGTACCTCGGTGTGACTTTAACCAAGCAAGTAAAAGATCTGTACAATAAGAACTTCAAGACACTGAGGAAAGAAATTGAAGAAGACCTCAGAAGATGGAAAGATCTCCCATGCTCATGGATTGGCAGGATTAATATAGTAAAAATGGCCATTTTACCAAAAGCAATCTACAGATTCAATGCAATCCCCATCAAAATACCAATCCAATTCTTCAAAGAGTTAGACAGAACAATTTGCAAATTCATCTGGAATAACAAAAAACCCAGGATAGCTAAAGCTATCCTCAACAATAAAAGGACTTCAGGGGGAATCACTATCCCTGAACTCAAGCAGTATTACAGAGCAATAGTGATAAAAACTGCATGGTATTGGTACAGAGACAGACAGATAGACCAATGGAATAGAACTGAAGACCCAGAAATGAACCCACACACCTATGGTCACTTGATTTTTGACAAAGGAGCCAAAACCATCCAATGGAAAAAAGATAGCATTTTCAGCAAATGGTGCTGGTTCAACTGGAGGTCAACATGTAGAAGAATGCAGATCGATCCATGCTTATCACCCTGTACAAAGCTTAAGTCCAAGTGGATCAAGGACCTCCACATCAAACCAGACACACTCAAACTAATAGAAGAAAAACTAGGGAAGCATCTGGAACACATGGGCACTGGAAAAAATTTCCTGAACAAAACACCAATGGCTTATGCTCTAAGATCAAGAATCGACAAATGGGATCTCATAAAACTGCAAAGCTTCTGTAAGGCAAAGGACACTGTGGTTAGGACAAAACGGCAACCAACAGATTGGGAAAAGATCTTTACCAATCCTACAACAGATAGAGGCCTTATATCCAAAATATACAAAGAACTCAAGAAGTTAGACCGCAGGGAAACAAATAACCCTATTAAAAAATGGGGTTCAGAGCTAAACAAAGAATTCACAGCTGAGGAATGCCGAATGGCTGAGAAACACCTAAAGAAATGTTCAACATCTTTAGTCATAAGGGAAATGCAAATCAAAACAATCCTGAGATTTCACCTCACACCAGTGCGATTGGCTAAGATCAAAAACTCAGGTGACAGCAGATGCTGGCGAGGATGTGGAGAAAGAGGAACACTCCTCCATTGTTGGTGGGATTGCAGACTGGTAAAACCATTCTGGAAATCAGTCTGGAGGTTCCTCAGAAAATTGGACATTGAACTGCCTGAGGATCCAGCTATACCTCTCTTGGGCATATACCCAAAAGATGCCCCAACATATAAAAGAGACACGTGCTCCACTATGTTCATCGCAGCCTTATTTATAATAGCCAGAAACTGGAAAGAACCCAGATGCCCTTCAACAGAGGAATGGATACAGAAAATGTGGTACATCTACACAATGGAATATTACTCAGCTATCAAAAACAACGACTTTATGAAATTCGTAGGCAAATGGTTGGAACTGGAAAATATCATCCTGAGTGAGGTAACCCAATCACAGAAAGACATACATGGTATGCACTCATTGATAAGTGGCTATTAGCCCAAATGCTTGAATTACCCTAGATCCCTAGAACAAACGAAACTCAAGACGGATGATCAAAATGTGAATGCTTCACTCCTTCTTTAAATGAGGAAAAAGAATACCCTTGGCAGGGAAGGGAGAGGCAAAGATTAAAACAGAGACTGAAGGAACACCCATTCAGAGCCTGCCCCACATGTGGCCCATACATATACAGCCACCCAATTAGACAAGATGGATGAAGCAAAGAAGTTCAGACCAACAGGAGCCGGATGTAGATCGCTCCTGAGAGACACAGCCAGAATACAGCAAATATAGAGGCGAATGCCAGCAGCAAACCACTGAACTGAGAATAGGTCCCCTATTGAAGGAATCAGAGAAAGAACTGGAAGAGCTTGAAGGGGCTCGAGACCCCAAAAGTACAACAATGCCAAGCAACCAGAGCTTCCAGGGACTAAGCCACTACCTAAAGACTATACATGGACTGACCCTGGACTCTGACCCCATAGGTAGCAATGAATATCCTAGTAAGAGCACCAGTGGAAGGGGAAGCCCTGGGTCCTGCTAAGACTGAACCCCCAGTGAACTAGTCTATGGGGGGAGGGCGGCAATGGGGGGAGGGTTGGGAGGGGAACACCCATAAGGAAGGGGAGGGGGGAGGGGGATGTTTGCTGGGAACCGGGAAAGGGAATAACACTCGAAATGTATATAAGAAATACTCAAGTTAATAAATAAATAAATAAATAAATAAATAAATAAAAAGTAAAGTGGAGTATATAAAACATTACATACTTAATCTAACTTAATCTAACTTAATCAAATGTTCTCTCAATAAATAAATATTAAGTTTGTTAATTACATTTTAAGAATTTGTTTTCATTCTAGGACTCCTGCTCTGTATTTTATACAGGTCAACTCAGACACCCGCACATCTGGCTAGTGGCTACATGCTGGACTATGTGGACTCAAATTTCAATGATGTCAGTATATAGCATACAATGAATTTCTTCTTCTCTATTTTAAATTTATAAACCTATCCCATTCTGTGCCAGTAACCTTCAGTCTCAGGTTGAAGGCACGAAAACTACACTTTGATATCTTTCTTCTTACATTTCCCTTACAAGCTTACATGTTGTGTCTGGGGGTAACTAAAAGGCCTAACTGGCTTGCCTCTTCTAATCTCAAACAGCGTAGCATTATTGAGAGAACTCTTCCCTTGAGCTGTGCAGCACTCGGGATGAACCGGCATGGACAGCTGGGTGGTTCATAGTCCATCATCTTTATTCTGCTTTCTATGTGCCTGACATCTTCCATGAGAAAAATGAAGGGAGGGAGATAAGGAACCAGGCCAAGGGCACTTAGATCACAACAGTAACTGCTCGTGCATGCGTGAGAAATAAATGCTCTTATCACTTCTGTTCTCAATATGATACGAGAGTAATTAAAGGGTCCTCTGAAAAAATTAAAGGATCAGCAGCTTAAGTGAAGTCTGAATGTAAAAATTAAAATCTACGGAATGCTTTGTTTCCCTTTGTGTAAGTTCCAATGACCACTGAAAGCAGTTTCCTTTATGGAGGTGACATTGCCATTAGGATGTGGTGTTCTCGGATCAGCCATGCTGCCCTCGTGGTGGGCAGAGGCCGCAGCATGGGAGAAGCTGCTTGGTCTCCAGGAAAGTCACTATCCAGTTCTCACTGCCAATAGTTTTTGACAGATTACTAGATTTAAACATGATTTTAAGCCCTTTACATTTAAAATACAGCAAATCATAGTAAAAACTCGTTTCTATCTAAATCCAGGACAAATAAAAGAAAAATTCAGGTGCTTCCAAAAGATAACCTTTATACTTTAAAAAGTGAGCCAGCATTAATTATATTTGGCAACTCCTGAGAGTGTTTCACTATTACCTCAGACCAGCTTAATTAGCTAAACTGAAATAAGACTTCTGTCGTTTCTAAAATCTAACTCCAAATCTGAACTAGAGTCTGCAGTGGCACGCGCAGGCATTCTGAGGCATTCCCAAACTCTGTTACCCGCACTGAGATATAGGCTGTAACTGGCAATAGATGTCGGCTGGCACAGAAAATGTGCACAAAGACTAAGTAATGGCAAAATTCCCATAGACACCACATCCAGGTTTTCATCAGCTTCATCAGCTAATTAAATGTCAAGACAGACTTGCCCAGGAAATCTTGGCATGCTGCCAGTGAACTACCAAAACTGCTTCTATGTAACTTCACATGACTAGACATGTTGAAGGAACACATGACAGAAAAACAGCTAGAGTGCCAAAGCTACAAAGCTCTATGCTGTACACATAAATTATGCTCTAAGTCAGCATTTTTGGCCGGGGGGGGGGGGGGGAGAGGTCACTACCCCTTGGAGGTGGCATATCAGATGTTTACATTACGATTTATAAGAGTTACAGTCAAAATTACAGTTATGAAGTAACAATGAAATAATGTTAGGGTTAAGGTCACAACATGAAGAACTATTAAGGGGTACAGCATTAAGGTTGAGAACCAGGGCTTGAAATGAATCATTCTGTTTTAAATATTCCAAGCAATATCCAAAAGAAAGGTCATTAAAAGCTTGTGTATTAAGAAAGGTATATAAGAACTTAGAGGAGTGTATTTTATCTTTGATATAAGATATGAAAATCTAACTGCAGCAAACTGTCAGTCAAAAGTATAAAAAGCTGAGAAAGAGGATGGGAAAGGGAATACTGCACTCAGAAGACTGGGGCAGGAGGATTACTAGACTTCAAGAGTTCAATGCCAGCCCTGAAAATATAGCAAAAGAAAGAAAGAAAGAAGAAAAAAAAAAAAAACACCAAGGAAAGAGGAATACTCAGGACACAGAAGGCAAAGTTAAGGGATACCATGCACCTGTTTACAGTGCCATCCTCAAAGTTCTCAAACCTTGGCCAAGACACCTACATCTGAGCATATATACATGTTTTTAGCATGAAAAGAAAATTACAATGTGTTAAGTACACTATGTAATTTTACATAGGGAAAATAATCAGGCTTAGAATTAGACATGTCCAGGTACTGGGCTCCTTTTCAGATGCATCCTTAGCTCCTGAGTCACTATTTCAATGGAGTCTTTTTAAGCCTGAACTATTCAGCCTGTATAGTTAAGAACCATTTTCCACACGTATCTCTGTATTCAAGGCCAGCCTGGTCTACAGAGTGAAATCCAGGGCTGCACGAAGAAAGCTTGTTTTGAAAAACTAAAGACGAGAGCGAGGGCAAGGAAAAGGGCAAGGGCGAGAGAGAACTTATTTCCAGATAAAGGTGCCACTATGATCAAGACCATTAAGTCAATTATATCAGCAATTTATCAAATGCTTCTCAGAGTTCCACTGTCTTGAAGTCACAAATAAATAAATAAAGCATTGTGTCAACATGGAAACTTACCTCTCATTCTTTTCAAACACAACTAAAATAAATTCTACTTGTAATCAAAGTAGAAAAATGCATCAATTGTAATACTTTAATATTAAAAAGCAGACTGATTGCCCCGAGACTAGTGAGCACAACTGACTAGATACAGATTATAAATACACTCCAGAAAGAACTAATGCTCCTTGGAAAAACAACAGGTTCTAGAATGGAGGTGAGGGAACTGTGAGCTGAGGCTGAGTGGTAAACGACAGAGGCTCCTCAAAAGCTTAAATGGTGAGACCCAGCATCCCACTCCTAAGTACATACCCAAAAGAACTGAAGAGCAGACTTCACGCAGACATTTACACTCCACGTGTGGCAGACTGTTCACAACCAGGAGGTGGAAGCAAACACAGTGTGCATCAACAGACAGATGGGGCTAAACCAGCGTGGCCTCTACACGCAATGTGATGCTATTCAGCCTTAAATAATAACTAAACGTGCAAGTGCTGGGATGGTTAGTAAAAGTGCGGACGGCATAATATTCTACTGTAACAGACACCAGGATGATGGCTGCTGCATGCTGGAGAAGGGAATGGGGAGAGGGGAGTGCTGCTCAATGGCTATCATTATTGTAGATGATAAAAAACAGAGATCTGCTATATTTACATTAATGCTAAGATAATATTTATTGTCTGTGTTTTTACAACTTAAAAAAATGAGGTATATAAAAAGGGCACAAATGCCAACATGGAACGATTCATAAAACAGCGAAATACTCTTAAGAAAATGTACTGGCATCCACGAGTGTGCACAAGTGGAGAGCTGGTGAAATCTGTAAGAGAATCACACGTACTTCCCTCCAGGAGAATCCAATACACAAGAAATTACAAACATGGCACTAGACTTAACCTCAAGTGTAGATAATGCGTTATGGTCATATAACGTGAACCCAGTGACAGCAAAGTTCTTAAAAACTTTAAGTCTGAAAGTATTCAGAGTGAACAGTTCAAAACTGAGGCAGCAGAAAACAGTGCAAAAAGCACTGTGCTGGGGAGTAAGAGACTTGTGTTCCATTCTTGTCCTTGGGCAAATAAAAATCTAAAGGGGGTGGGGGTTGGGGGAGAGACCACCAATATTCGTGAAATTTTAGAAAGTGAAGACTGAAACAGAAGGAACAAGATCTCTGGTGTAAGGATGTTCTTTTAGAAACAAAGAATGGCTAATTTTATGAGATATGAAAAATAGCTTTCTCTTGTCCAAAAGAGGTAAAACGCTAAAAACCCAGGAAGATATCTATTTACTCACTACCTGTAAGCTAGTGCCATCTGTAAGCAGGCACGGTGTTTAAATGAGATGTCCCTCATAAGCCTGGTCCTCAGCTGTTTGGGGGCTGGGAAATGTGGCCTTGCTAAAGGAAGTACATCACGGGGGTCAGGGAGGACCTCTGAGGTTTCAAAATACTTGTGTCAGTTCCCACTTACCTTTCTGCTTCCTATCTGTGGACTGAGATGTGAGCGCTCGCCCACTTGTTCACTCAGCTGCCCCATGCCATGCCTGCCTGCTACCTGCTCCTCAAGACAGAGAGACTCTTATTTACACATCTGCAGCTCTGAGACCCAGCAAACCCTTCTCTCTCTAAGTTGCCGTGGCCGTGGTGGCCATGGAGTTTTATCAGTGCAACAGAAAAGGAACTGAGATAGCACAGGATTTTCCTCTAAGAATAACACAGTAGCTAGAATACAGCAGTGGTATTAAAGATCAAGGCCAAGTTATCAGAGTTCGTCCAAAAATTAGTTTAACAAATAAATTGCAGGGTTGCATTATTTTCTTGTGGTGGTGATGTATCCTGGGGACTGCTGCCAGGGCCTCACACATGCTAAGCAAGTACTTTACCCTTGAGCTAGATCCTCAGCCCTTTAAGCCTGCATTATTACATTCTTTGCAGGTCTAAATTTTTATGTTATAGATTACATTTAAAGTTGAATACTTAAGGAGGAGGGCAAGCTAAAGAATCCTTTTTTTTTCATCAGAGAGAACTTTCAGAATGAACAGAGGTGAGATCTTTAAATAGCTGCTGAGACCTATAAGTTGGTGTAAGAAGTCAAAACTCCTACATCCGTTAAGTACTCAGTGCGTGCAAATTCCTTCTTAAGAAGTTCCCAAGTAGTGACCTTTGCCACTACTTACACACCAACCCTTTCCAATCCTTCTAAAGACAATAAAAAGATTATCAACGACCTTTTAAATCTACAGTAGGTCCCCACATCTAAAAAAAAAAACAAAAACAAAAGAATATTCAGCCCATAAAATAGTATTTTGCATGAACTCCATTAGTTTAAAAGAATTAATGTATTTGGCAAGCATCAACCAACAGCTTTAAAAATTTATTAAACCTATCACTTGGGTTAGTAATGGAACAGACTGAATATAGGAGATATGACACTGTCCTCTGGGCATGAAGACACGGCCCATAGGCAATCCTTATTAACATTCTCTTACAGAAAGGGGGTAGGGGTGAAGGTGTGTTCACTAAGCAATTAATGAAGGACTCACGAGTGGATAAGGCACTCAAGGAAGTGGGGACATAAGGCCCCACCTGCCCAAGAGTATATAAGAATTTAGTTTCACTGAGAGGGAGACTCATCTTTAGTGGTACTGCCTATAAATTACCCATTTTTCCATACGAAACCAAAATAAGCTCACAGGCTCACCAAGCTGGACTTGAAGAAGTCATGTCCTCAGTCTATCACTGCTCTGCTCTGCTACCTGGAGTGAACGAACATCTGGTCATCCCTGTCCATGAGAAGTCACAGACAGCCTAGCAGAAAAGGGCCTTTCAGAAAACCTGAGTCACTGAAGAGCTGCAGCTCCCAACAAGCTGCTTTACATCAATAGTGATTAACTGTGAAGCAAATAAAAAAACAAAAAACTGCCTCCTGCAATTCTCCCAAGAAAAGTAAATTATCCTTTCTTGACCTAAGAGACAGTTAAGAATAAACATCAGAAACTGTTACAGCTAAAAAGAACCATAAACACTGTTTAGTTCAAGTGGTCTTACTGGTCAAAATATAAACAATAAAAATTATGTAAATAATCTACAGTCACTCACTGAAATATAAAATAAAAAGTGAAGGTAAGGGCCCTGTATTGTAAAATGTTTCCCAATAAAATTGATACTACCGCTCTTCCCTACTTAACACTGACATAAACTAGAAGACATAGATTCCATCCTGTCAAGAAGGGAAGACAGTGGGGTTGGGGATTTAGCTCAGCGGTAGAGTGCTTGCCTAGCGAGCGCAAGGCCCTGGGTTCGGTCCCCAGCTCCGAAAAAAAGAAAAAAGAAAAAAAAAAAAAAAGGAAGACAGTAAAACCTTTTCCCCTGAGCTCAAAGCCTAAAGAAATAACCTTAGATGGTGAGGGCGCCCAGTGGCTGCTCAGGGCCTTGTACATCCTAGATGAGTAGCACAGTACTGAGCTGTGCCCACACCCAGCAATAAAGCACTTTAAAAAGACTAGGACTGAAACTAAAAATAGCACTGTCCCTATCAAGTGGTTTTATATTAAACACAAGATGTAAAACCCAAACAGTACATTTTTTAAAAATGGTTCAAGAACAAGCAAGTTCAGAACTAGGCTACTAAGGCGCTAAGCAGCAGCACGCATTAGACTGTTCTGAGATTTTACAGATGAAACTATGCGGACACCTCATCGGGTGACTTGTCTTGCCTGGTGAGGCTGCAGGGCTTGGTGTGGCAGTCAGGAGAGCACGACAGCACCTATCATCAAGGCTCCCTTAATGAGGCCGCAGCACACACGTGCTCATGGACTGCTCTGGCTTCTCTAGGTTATAACACATTGTTTCTACAACTGTATAATGTCAACAAACTTCCAATAGTAGTTCACAAACTTGTGAACCCCTACGTACCCTTGAAAGAAATAAAGGAATAGAATAAAGCAAAACCAGGCTTAAGATTTCAATGACAGTTTTATCCGTCTTTCTTCTGTGATGAGATGTCAGGAAGATATGGAGGAAAATATAAATTCAGAAACATGCACACAGTGTGGTAAGGAAATACAAATGGGCCAAGATTAGGAATTTAGATACACTATCTTGAAGATTTCTCAAACTGAAAGCATAATCAATTTTAAGGAACACTAGACAATCAATGTTGTAAACTGGAGAAGATGCAAAAGAAAATACTCATTGACATTTGACATTTAAAACCAACAGCTTTATCTTAACAAAAGGTAATTATATCGTTATAACTTCTTAATCTTAGAAACCAGCACCAAGGAAAAGCAACAGACAGGCCTATAGGTTTCTGACAGACTTTCACATTATATAGGCTAAAACTATGAAACAAAGAAATTCCTTTAAAAGGAAATCTGAATACTTGGGAAAGAAATGTCCTTATTAGGATATTGATGAAGCAGAGGAAGCTGTCATCAGAGGAAAATGCAGCCCTCAATTGCAGGTTCAGAATATGAAACAGAACATTCACCAACTGCCAAGTTTTCAACACAACACAGACAATAATACCTCTTTATTCAAAAGTGCTTGGTACTGAAAGATTCTAATAATCTCTGCCTCTCTTCCTCAAAACAAACAAAAACAAAAAACCTCAGTGCCTGGTTTACTCAGATCTGGACTACGAAACCTACAGAGACTATATTAACAAAGTACTTACAATAAGGGATTTCAAACAAATTTACACATGGTCAAGTCAAGACAGTCTTATTAGGAGTAACTACCAAGTGCCACACACTATCAGAAAAAGCCCAGAAACAGGCAAGGGACAAACAAAAAGCACTATAAAAACTGAAGAAATTTTAGTTATATTATTTTGATAGAAGAATAATTAAAGCTTAATTGTTTCCCACTTAGTTATATGCATGTACAATGAGAAAGCATCATCAAGGAAACCTAACTGGACGGGGGATACACTCTTGTGGTCTCCCAACACTTGGGAGACAAGGAGGAAGGTGACTTTGTGACCAGTCTGGGCAATGTGGAGACCCATTCTCAAACCAACCAAGCAGACAGACAGACAAGCTTTAAGTGTCAGTGACATGTGTGCTATTAGTTAGCAGTACTGCAGTACTAATGTTTGGGGCTGACCAAGAAGATGTGAATGTTGTCAAATGGTTTTCCGATAACTATAAGGTGATATAAAACATAAATAAAGGCTTTTGAGATTTCCCTTCCAGAAAAATGGAAACTTCTTTCTGCTACTCCAAGAAGCTGTAAACACTGCAGTTAGGATAGGACTGGGAGGCGGGGACAAAGCTTAAGTGCTACAGAAGCTCCGCCCACATGATGACGGGCAGGACAAGCACTAGCTCGCTCCTCTAAACACCGCCCACAGGGTGCCACAGAAAGAGCATGGCGCCGGCCACACCGTTATTATCAACCTGCAGCCTGCCTCGATTTGTAGAAGACATTTGTAAGTGTCAAGACACTCTATCTTTCCACAACTCTGTAAAAAAGAATCTGATCTGAAAGCCAGGGCTCCCCGTTCTTCTTCCCTGTCTCTCTGAATCCTTACTCAACTCAACACTACCAGCATCTGCCACAGATCCAAGGTACCCACCCACTGGAGTACAAGTGTTCTGAGCTCCTCTAGGTCCTCCACTCCAAACACAAAAAAAAATTGTGCCACAGAATAATTTCAGAGATAACTATCTTTCCCTTCTCAAGTGCACTATAAATATTTTATCCAAAATAAACTCTAAGTCTTGAGAAGCAAACGGGCTCCCACAGCCTGGTATCCCTTCTAGTCCCAGGAGTAAGCAGCCACTACTCGTGAGCACCACACACTGAGAAGCTTCCTTGGAAGACAGGGTTGGAAGGGGTCTTAGCACCCACACCAGGTCAGAGGAACCAACCTGCTGCTGTACAACAGGAGGCTAACAATTAAAGTCTAAAGTCACACTTTTCACTAAATTGTAAACTTTGATACTATCTGCCTACTCGCTCTGAGGTACAGAGGGAAGCACAGGGGCAAACGCTTTCACCATCACTACTAGTCTCGGGATAGAGTGAAGGCTGGAGTAGGATGAATGCAGGTGAAGTGCTGTGCTCTTACACAGCTCAGTCTGCCGTCCACGAGCAGCTTGACAAATTAGCATAAAAAGGAATCAACAAGCAAGGCACAGACACACTTAGTCCCAACCCTCCAAGGCAAAGAAAGGCAGGGGAATCACCACAGCCCAGGACCACAGAGCCTGGGCAACACAGCCACGATGTCAGACAGACAGACAGAGAGACAGACAGACAGAGAGACAAAGAGAGACAGACAGAGAGACAGGCAGAGAGACAGACAAAGAGAGACAGAGAGACAGAGACAGGCAGAGAGACAGAGACAGACAGACAGAGAGACAGAGACAGGCAGAGAGACAGAGACAGACAGACAGAGAGACAGAGACAGGCAGAGAGACAGACTGACAGAGACAGACAGGAGACAAAAAAGACAGAATGAGGAAGGAGAGGGAGGGGAGGAGGGAGGAAGGGGGGATAAAGGAAGAAGGAAGAAAGGAGTCAGGGGAAGAAGGCAGTGGAGATAAACAGGAATAACTGCCCCATCTGGAGACCCTCCATGAGAGAAAGAACCCACACTGTTACAGACTCGCATAACTGTCTCCTGAGAGGCCGCATCCAGCAGTGGGTGGAGGCAGAGGCACAGTGTACTGCATCCTCACCTACACATCTTTATATGGTAGAAGCACGGTGCCATTGCTAAAACTGTAACATCATTAATATTGTCACAAGCTCTGCCTCTATTTGTAGGAGATAAATTTCAGTGTCGAGGCAGAACTCAGGAAGTCTTGTGGAAGACTGGGGGATAGAAGTGAGAAAGCCAGAGGGATCAAGGATACCACAAGAAGACCTACAGCGTCAACTAACCTGAGCCCATGGGGACTCACAGAGCCTAAGCCACCAACCAGGGAGCATGCAGGAGCTGGACCTAGACCCCTACACATTGGAGCAGGGCTGTCTCAGCCTCTCTTCCCTGCCCTTTCCCCTTCCCGCTACCTGCCTGGTTGGGCCTCAGGGGGACAGGATGTGCCTAATCCTGCTGGGATGAGATATGCCAGGGTGGGGTGGTACCCAAGGGCAATGGTGAGAGGGATTTGTGAGGGTGGCACTGGGAAGGAAGGAGGGAGGACTGTCATTAGGATGTAAAGTGAATAAAAGAATTATTGGAAGAAAAAATAGGAGTAACTATTGTGTTCTAGATATATCTGAGGGCTTATACAACTAACAGCCATGTGCTAGAACATATTAAGATGTTCACAGAACATGTAAGAACATATGTGCTTATATATTAAGCAAGGGGCAGGTAATACCACAGGGAAGAAGTAGTGAAGGGGAGAGGGGACAAACAGTACCATGGTACACACAATAAGTTTTATTTAACCAATTATTATGTACTCATTTTATGAGTAAATTCTCATTTCCCTATCTAAATCCCCCTCAACTATGACTTTGACTAAAGTTATGTGTCTAAAATAATACACCTGGAAATGGGAGAGAGAATGCACTCTGTCAGAAGCGAGAAGCTACGCCTTTCTTTTCAAGCCAATTAATTCCTCACTATAACAAACCAACGACAAAACCAAATACTGAATTTTTTAACATCTCTAGATGATAATAAATTAAGCATTTCCCCCTTGTGTAAAATTTAAAGGGTGCTCGAGAGATGGCTCAGTGGTTAAGAGCACCGCTGGTCTTCCAGAGGTCCTGAGTTCAATTCCCAGCAACTCCATGGTGCCTTACAGTCATCTATAATGAATTCTGATGCCCTCTTCTGGCATGCAGGTGTACATGCAGACAGAACACTCATACATAAAATAAATAAATTCATCTTTTTTTAAAAAGGAAAACATTTCAAGAGTAGACACTTCTTCTAGGATAGATAAGCTTTTAACTGCTTTCTATTTGCTCATGTAGGGTCCACACCTGACCCACAGCACGCACTGTGAAGGGCTAGGGCACTTGATGAGTGACTTATACTTAAGCAAACAAAGCTAGCAGCCTCTCTGAAACATCAATCTGTCACCTCTGCCACGTTAGCGCTCCCCTCAAGCTGTCAAAGATCCAAATCCTAATGTGGACTGAGAGGGGGGTGGTGCACTGAGACTCTAACAGGGAGGAATGTTACACAGTTAGGCCATACAAAACCTTGTTAACAGAAACCAGCTGTTGGGGGAATGCAATTTCCAATATTTGGGACTGGTGTGGTATTAATGGGTTCCTGCAGTTCCAAGTTTCCACTCTGGAAGGAAAGCCCTTTAATTCATTATTCCCTGGGTGTCCCTGGCATGCCTCTGAATTACCTTTCTAAAATCACTGCTCCACAGCTCAAAGTGTGTGTCCATAAGGTCAGTGCAGAGGCTGTCTAGCCTAATCTACATTCAGCAGCAAGGATGTGTCATTTACAAAACATTATGGTAACATATTTACTACTGCTTATTTTCACTATAATTCTACTTCCTGCAAACTTAATTCTATCAGTTGGTAAAAATCTTTCCCCAGGATTTGGCTGTTTCTCCCATATAGTCCACACATCAATCTAAAACTTGTTTTTCCTGTGGAATGGTGGCATGTGCCTATAATCCCAGCACTTCAGAAACTAACACAGAAGAGTCACAAATCTGAACTAGCTTGGTCTATATAGTGAAACCATGCCTACAAAAACAAAATGTTTGTTCTCACATAACCAGCTGAATACTTAATATATTCCACTACCAAATCCAACACCACAAACAACAACAAAAAAGCTGCATACACGCACCCATGCATGCGTACACGTGCAACTCTGTTCTCCTGACTTAGGACTGCCAGGTTTTCCTATATGGATCTTATATAATGTTGGTTTGCAGAAAACTGGCTGTAGAAAATCCAGGCACAGGCCAGAGAGATGGCTCAGTGACTAAGAGCACTGGCTGCTCTTCCAGAGGTCCTGAGTTCAAATCCCAGCAACCACACGGTGGCTCACAACCATCTGTAATGGAATCCGATGCCCTCTTCTGGTGTGTCTGAAGACAGCTACAGTGTACTTGTATAAAATAAATAAATCTTTATAAAAAAGAAAAGAAAATCCAGGCAGGAGCTTCACCCAAAACAAAGTCAATCATTTACCAATGCTGATAAGACAGAAGCAATAGAATGCACATGTCCTGCACAGCACAGCTCAGAAACCCTGGGCCAGGTGGAAGACGACCCCTGTCCTGAGGTCTGTGAACACTAGGGAAGTTTCCAGAAATGGCATCCTGGACCCCCAGACAACCTTCAGAGGCTATGTGAAGCAAACTAAGAGTGGCCCAGAAACCACTATAAAATTGATTTTAAATATTTTTAAAAAGAAACAAACCTCAATTTTGTCTGTTTTGGCATCTCCCCAGTATATTGTGCCTTCATCATAATCCAGGGCTAAGCCATTTGGCCAACCAAGGGAAGTGTTAACAAGAACTACTCGGTCAGATCCGTCCAGAGCAGCTCGCTCGATTTTTGGGATTTCTCCCCAGTCCGTCCAGTACATGTACCTATAAAGACATAAGAAAGGAGCTGAAGGCAGACACCAAAAGTGAAGCCCACGGCACACATTACGGTGTCACCAGTCAGTGCCACGAGAGGAGGGAAGGAAAACAACAGGACTTAAGCTTTGGTAGAGAAAGTCTCTGTCGTTGGTCACAGCAGTGTATAAGCACACTCTCAGTCAAAATTGCTGAGGCTGACGGAAAATGTCTCCCAAGGGAGTCTGACTCCATTACTATGCATATTTTTTTCTACTACATTTCTGTTTCTTCCCATGATGTGTCACTCCTGCTTGATGGCTTGTCATCTCTGGTACAGAAAGTTACCTAGTATAAATAGTCGGGTGACAAACTGCATTCCTAAATAACTAACACTCCCTGTGGTGCTAACACCTGAGGCTCCTGGAGGTTAAGTGGCCCTAAGGCACGGTGTATACTGAGGCATGACACCTGTCATTGTATCAGCCCTAAAATAAACCTTACAGAAAGGTAAAATAAGGCTACTCCCAAGGTTTTGCAAAGTGAGTCATCCCCAAGAGCTATAACATAAGATAATTCTCACAATAACAACTGAACGGGAAAAAGTTCAATCTGCCGGGGATGGGAGAGAGGGGAGAGTTTTGAAAATAATTTCTTTCCACATTTTTCATGACCAGGATACAATCTGAGTAAACCCACACCCAGATCAGCCAGTCTAGCTCAACTCAGAAATAAATCACTCAAGATAGTCAAGACGCTTTTTAAAAAGTGGCAATTCTTTGAGACCATATTCCAATTACTATATTCTAAAGTGATGCAAACTGTTTACTGAAAAACAGTAAACTCCAACAGCTCTTCTGAAGCTCTTGTCCCCTGAGCTTGTGCCTCTAGGTGGCTGTAGAAAAGAGATGACTAATGTCAGCACTTCTTACCCAGCCATGGGATCTAACACAATAGCCCGGGGCTCCTCTAAGTCCTCTGAAATCAGGATCTTCCTCATGGTCCCATTGAGCCTTGTCACTTCTATCCGATCAGTGCCAGTGTCTGTCCAGTACAGGTTTCTTGCCACCCAGTCAACAGCAATACCATCAGGATGGGCAATCTGGGCCGTGACCACAAACTGACTGCCAGATCCATCAATGAAGGAGCGACGGATGGCCCGTACTTCATCGTCCGTCCAGTAGACGTAGCCTTCCACGGGGTCGTAGTCTATGGCAATGGCATGTCGGATGTCTTCTAACTGTAGGACAATGTCGGTGAAATCTGGTGTATCCAAAGAGATGCGCCTCAAGTCTGTCCGTCGGGCTAACAGCAATAGTTCAGTGGCACCTAAAACAACAAAGAAAAAGCAACCAATCATGTGAAAGCCACAGGCAAAATGTAGCCACTCTATATAAAGAATGCAGATGTCTTCAGGAATAAAAGTTCACTGAGTTTATTAAAAGAACACCAACTCTCTTTAAAGTAAAACTAAAAAAGTGGCCGTGAAGCAGAAGAGTCAGCACAAGCGCCATAGTTAGCCTCTCCAAATTAAGTCTGGTCCACACTTGTCATCCAGTAACAGCCCCTGCATAAGAAGGACGTGTAGAGAAAATCGCTAGTCTTTAAAAGCCAGTAACTAAGTAGTAATGGAGAAAAAAGATCGCAAAATGCAGATCCTTTATTCAAGACGCATCCTTTAAAGGATCTAAAAGAAAAGCTAGGAAACAGTGGAGCGCTTGCCTTATAAACACAAAGACCCAAATATGTTCCCCTCAACCCACATACAAGGCCAGTCATGGTGGCAATGCCCCCACTATCCCAGCAGAAAAGTAGAGACAGGCAGATTCCTGGTATCATGGCCACCCAGCCTAGCCTAGTTGGCAAATTCCATGCCACAGTTCTGCCTCCAAAAAAAAACAAAAAACAAAAAAAAAACAAAAAAAACAAAGAACAAAAACAAATAAACAAACAATCAAGGAGGTGAGTGGCACCTAGGAAGCAAGACATGGAGGTTTCTCTGGCCTCCATGTGCACCCATACATATGAACATGTTTGTGCAAAAACATGTTCATACATGTACACACAAGCACACATACACAATGATAAAAAAATCTAGAACAAGAAATGTTTAAAATGGAATTCTGAAATAAAAGAATGTTACAGTATATAAATTCTGTCAGTGGCACGGTCTTAAAGGAATACAGAGCTATAGCCGACAGACTTGAGGTCAAAGGAACTGTGGAGATGGGAACAGCAACAATTGAGAGAAGATTCTAAGAAGCACATCAGTGGGGCTGGAGAGATGGCTCAGCGGTTAAGAGCACCCGACTGCTCTTCCAGAGGTCATGAGTTCAATTCCCAGCAACCACATGGTGGCTCACAACCATCTGTAAAGAGATCTGATGCCCTCTTCTGGTGTATCTGAAGACAGCTACAGTGTACTTATATATAATAAATAAATCTTTAAAACAAAAAAAAAAAAAAGAAGAAGAAGAAGCACATCAGTGGTTAAGAGCCAAAAACATTTGGCTCAAGTAGGGATAGAAACTGAGACAAACAGAGCCATTCTAAGCCTAGACTCTGCTAACTGTGTAAAGGTTGCTGCAAAAATTAAAGATAAACAGATATAACATTCAGGAAGGTTCTAAGTGTAAAAGTATTAAATAAGCACCAGCTGATTTACCATTAAAAATACTGAGTTATAAATCATATTTTTGAAATATTTTAACATGGATTAGGATCCAATGTAAACAATTAAAAATTAGGATACTAAGCTCAATCTTCTTGTATTTTTAATATTCAAGTAAACCACCAGCAAAATAATCATCTAAGAGGCTAATAAAAAACAGTATGTAAACTATCAACAGAATGAGCAAGGTTAAAAAAAATCCCAGCTAAAATATGTGCCCAAAAAGTGCTGGCATATAAACTTAACATGAATTTGGAGTTATAACTGCAGACACAGAAGGAGGGTGAGAAGCTTCAGTGTGAGCTGTTGACCTGAGTGCTGATTACACACGAGTCCTAACCTGGAGGAAACACAACCCAACTGTAGCCACAGGCAGAGCAGGGTAATTCTGCACAGCTCGCTGCCCCTGCGAACTGCCAAAAGGAGCCAGGTCAACTTTGCAAACAACTCAAGGAACTACTACTCCAATGAGAGCAACATATAAAACACACGTAACTACATAACATACGTAAGTTAACTTAGGGCTGTAGGTGCCAGCTTGCATCTGAATCTCGAAGCTGGCCAGCTGTACTACACCTCTGCGCCACTGTGAGAGGAGGCGAACCTGCACTGCTGAAACAAAGCCTCGCTTTCAAAGTCCAGGTACATTCTAAACAGGAAAGCAGCCTCACAGAACCCTTCTGTCTAAACTGAAACCAAATCACTGTTTACCATGGAAACCATCTGACAAGAGTCAGCCAGCTTCACCTTTGACTGTGAGGATAATTTATCAACGCCAACTCCTAATAAACATCTACTAAGCTGTTTCAGCTCCATCTCACTGACTCGCTGGCCTCCTCGCCAGGAAAACACACACACACACACACACACACACACTCTCTCTCTCTCTCTCTCTCTCTCTCTCTCTCTCTCTCTCTCTCTCATACACACACACACACACACACACACACACACACACACACACACACACACACGCTGTGGAATGAAGGCTTCTCTTTTCAGAGGTAGATGAAGAAGCCACTGCCCTGTAACAGCTTTCCTACCAGGTTTTGCTAGTTGCCGGAAAGTGGTAACCCATGGGTAAGAATGAATGACACCATCATTAAGAGAAAGAAGAGCTGGTGTCCTCCCAAACTGCAGGCACTGTCCTAGGCCAGTGCCTGCTCCAACATGCCTCTGTCTACAGGGAATTAAGAGTGAGGAGAAGAGAAAAGTACACTGGTAACGCTAAAAACATGGAAGTTACTTTAATAGTACAATGAGGAATTTTTCTTCATGGACTTGTCATTAAAG
The DNA here is from genome assembly GCF_021556685.1 of Rattus norvegicus. Classification (NCBI taxonomy): domain Eukaryota; kingdom Metazoa; phylum Chordata; class Mammalia; order Rodentia; family Muridae; genus Rattus; species Rattus norvegicus. Next base: position 169,430,794 of record NC_141537.1, read on the forward strand.
AGCATTCAAAAATATCTTTTAATCACTTAATAAAAACCTCATTTTCTTCTTGGACTACAGTTTAATGACCCTTGTCCTTCAGCTTCTTATCTCCAAGTGGTACCTGCCTGTATGAGACACAGTACTCTGTTCTCACAAGACTTAACGGCAATTTGATTGGCTGTGAAATCTGACAAAGAAGAAAAATAGTATTTAAATATTTAATCAGTATAAATACTGAATTAGTATTTAATATGAATTAGTATTTTTAATTAGTATTTAAAGAGTATAAGAAATAGCATGTTTATTAAATGCTAAATAAATGGGATAACATAAAAAAAATAAAAGATGTCACCAAACATTAGCCATCCCTACAGCTAGCCATCTGAGTGTCTAGCCTCCCAGAGCACTGCCAACTCTAGAGCCTACAAAAGAAATATAAAATTGTTCACGGAGAATCCGACTGCTCTCAGAATCCCCCCCCCCACACACACACACACTTGGGTAATAAGTGTCTTACCATCTTTGCAGGTTTTTCCACTCTCCAGAAGCTTGACCCCAGTTGGACAAGCACACTGATAAAAAGGCTTGACTGGAGACATCAAACACAAATGGGAACAACCACCATTATCAATTCCACATGGATTTGTAGCTGCGGAATATAAATCACACTGATTAATGCCAATGATTAGGGATGACCTCACTCACTCTCGATACACAGAGGTTAACAACCATAACATGAGCAATCGTGATAGACCAAATTCACTACCAAATTCCATCCAGGTGCTGACTACCAACCGTCTGAAGGAAAGGAAATAATTAGTCAACTTACTTAGCATTTTATATCCAAAGAGGAGTAACCAAGAAGAAAAGCAGAAAGAAGGCCCTTGTCCTACTGGAATTTAGAAACTTATCAGTAAGCCAAAATAATAAACTATGAAATGGGAAGAAAGCAAGAAAGCTAAATATTATGTTGCACATTGTCTACTACCATCAAGGAGGGAATTAATCTTAGAGTTTAAAAATGTATGGGGCCGGGACTGGAGAGATGGCTCGGAGGTCAAAAGCACTGACTGCTCTTCCAGAGGTCCTGAGTTCAAGTCCCAGCAACCACATGGTGGCTCACAACCATCTGTAATCAGATCTGGTGCCTTCTTCTGGTGTGCTGAAGACAAGTACAGTGTACACATATACATAAATAAATAATTCTTTAAAAACAGGGGCTGGGGATTTAGCTCAGTGGTAGAGCACTTACCTAGGAAGCACAAGGCCCTGGGTTCGGTCCCCAGCTCCGAAAAAAAGAACCAAAAAATAAAAAATAAAAATAAAAATAAAAGTTCGTATTTATTTAAAAAAAAAAAAATACATGGGGCCTAGCAGGCATCTTGAAGACAGGAGGAGACATTCTCAACATTTTGGGTGTGGTAAAAAGCCTTCAAAATAAAGTTTAGAGACCAGGCACTTGGGGGCAGTAAGGAGAACACTGTTAAACAGAGGCTAAGGTTGAACTGGTAGGAACAGGCTGTGGCAGAGACTATGAAAGCCAAGAAATGCAATCAGGATGTTGGAAAGCCATCTCTTGGAATGAATAAGAGGAAAACGATAAGTTCGGTGCACTAGAGGAGGGGAAGGAAACACAGGAAGGTAGGCATGATGGCACACAGCCACAATCCCCACACTGCGGACTAGAGCTCGAGGTCTGTCTCAGGTACACAGGACCCTGTTTTTAAAAGACTAAGTTGTAGCTCAGTGGTCGGGTGGTTGTCTAGAATGTGCAAGGCCTAGGGTCAGCCTCTAGCACTACAGATTAAAATGAGAAATGAGCAAGAAAGAACAGAGACAGAAAAAAACTGCCAAGCTTGTGAACACTGCAGAAATGGATACAGTCACATAATATTCATGGGAAAGACATGGAGAGCAACATAACAAATACAAGAACATAAAACACAACATCAAAAATAACTAAAATTATCAAACTAGTAAAACTAAGGATCAACTGTGATGTTTAAAATAGGGTTCGGAGATTTTCTGATGAGCCACGTGAATACAAAGTTCACAACAGACTACATAAATATTTATTTTTTCATAGATTAACACATTTATTTTAAAAGGCTTTTATGGGCTCAAGGTCACTGAATCCAACACTCAATATCTGATTATTTCCCCTCTAAATGGAAAGAGTTCATACCAAACAACTCAGAATCCAAGCACTTTTCCTTTTTGGCTATAAAAACTATTTGAAATATACTCAGACACATGCCAGACACTTATTTACACACAACTGCCAAACATTTCGCATTCTCATAAAACTCAAATCCATTCCTCTCCTACAAGAGGTCATTGTCAGAGGACACAGGCCCAAGTCTTTGCAAAGGGGTAACCAGAACCAGAAGCAAGCTGAAAGGAAAACTACATAAAAGGCAGAGGAGGAACACAGGCAAATGCCCAAGCAGGTGGTTACCCTACACACATAGGTGCTGGAATTCACACGCTAGGTTAACAGAGCTTTCCTAATAAGTTGGTATTTTTGAGCACACATCAACACATTCAAGCATAATAAGAAAATAATATCAACAAGAGATGCATTTATGTCTAAACTTAGCAGATGAGCTGTCTCAATTTTAATTCATTTCAGTTCTCCACTTCTACTACCCAGCCCAGATAAGACAAGACATTGCATGGGAAGGCTCTCAGGCCATAAGGTTTTAGACAGTGTCTACCCTGAACCCTATGTGCATGCTTTTCCTGTCATTCCTCCCACTGGCTTTGGATATGCCATTCCTCCTCCTGTGCCTCACTAAAGCCAGACATCAGAGTGCTTACAGAGCTGTTCCAACCTGGAATTTAAAAATCCAGATCACTTACCATTTGGCTGCCTCTGTTGGCTGAAAGCATGTATATCCATGGGAGAGAAGATGTTAGAATGAATTTCACGCAGACCCTCGCCAGTATACTTGTTGCAAGCCAAAATAGAGTGTGTATTCCAGTCAGTCCAGTACAATGTGTCCTCAAATAACGTCAAGGCAAAAGGATGTGGAAGGGAACCTTTAACCACTGCCTGTCTGTTAACACAGAAAGAAAAACTTCAAAATTTTTATTTTATGACTTCAACGCTGAAAAAAGTTCATACCAACATATAAACATACTAAGGAAAACATATGTAGATTAAATTCATCTGTGAAAAGCAATTCAAATGGCAAATTCAAATATATTTTCAAGTTGTCAAAAAACCATACTGAACATTCACAATGGTCCCTACCTTGGAAGTAGGCAAACTAAGTCACAAGACTCAGAAGCCCAGATCTTTTACATTGCTGTGCCCTCCTTTCTCAACAGCTACCTTCCAACTCATGTTTTCTATTCTTCCATGTAACTGATATCATCAGGGAAAAGTAAGCAATGACGAAATCCCAGGGACAAGACTGGCACTAAGAAGCCGACTTAGGGCAACAGGAAGTCTGCCCCTCCTTGATGCTCAAGAACAAAGAGCCTGAGCCTCATTTTCAATCTTATGATTTTAATAAGTGTGACTGAAAATACAGACACGATGCTAAAAACGATGGGCCTCGGTCTAGCTCCAGAACACGGTCACAGAAATGATACACAAAATCAAAGCCAGTTTGCTTGTTTTTATTGTATCATTATTAAAGCCCTCAGTTCCGGCAACTAAACAAAGTCCCCAATTGGCACAGTATGTTCATAATACAGAACTAGAATTTCACGAACAAAACAAACTATAAAAACAAACAGAGAGACTTAGTCCTCACACCACAGCGCTTTGCCCAGTGTCGGGGTTGTGCAATTAGTACATTCTAGACGCACTGAATAACTCATGAATTTAGTCAAACACTTAAGATAATAAATGCTTTTATAGTCTCATAAACCAGTATTTTCAAGTACCCAGTCTAGGGGAGGAAAGGGAGACCAAACACCTACACATAAGCTACTGAAAAGAACAAGGTATCCAATATTAGGAAGAGGCTTAACTTTAGGTTCACAGGACGACCTCAAGGTCTCTAGCATCGAGTGAGAGCCAAGGTCAAGGACAATGGCTACCTCAGTGAAACCAATGCTTGTGACGCGTAACCTAGTGCTGACCTAAAGTGTCATAAACTCAAGACAGAGTTTACGTTAAAAAACTGAGTACAAGATGAAGATGACTTATATTTTAAAGCTGACCTACATCAATTTTCTCCTTAATTTTTCTTCTTTAGAAGATTAATTTTCCTTCTCCTTTTCCAAAAACAATGTTTCCAATAAATGTTCCTAAGGTATTTTCTTTCCCTTTTTAAAAAGTAAACAAAACTATTGTACTTTTAAATAGGTCAGTTTTTTTTACATCAGTCTTCAAAACTGATTATGGTGAGACAAACGACTCTTGAGATGACTCCGGTAACAAAGCAGAAATACGAATGAAAACTGAAGAAGAGTAAACGCCACAGGACTCATCATGGAAATCAGCACTTCATCGACATCCTTCAAACGGCACATTCCGTAACAAAAACCTTTTCAGAAAGTGAGGAAAGTCTTTTAAATTCCTTGGTACATTTCTAAATACAAAGTTAAGATTCAGTCCAAGGAACTGAACACAAGAAAACAAACAGGTAAGGACAGAACACTGCAGAAGCAATAAAGCACACCAAAACCTGCAAACATGGACAAACCAGACCACAGAAGCGGCTCAGTGCTTAAAGCACTGTTTGTTCTTGCAGAGGACAGGGGTTAGGGTTCCAGAGCCCACAAGGTGGTTTATAACCATCTTAACTCCACGTCCGGAGATCCAATGCTGTCTTCTGACTTCTGTGGGCACCAGGTTTACACATGTGTATGAAGACACACACACACGTAGGAAGAACACTTACATATAAAATAAATGAATCTAATAAAAATTTTTAAAGTAAGATAAAAAACATAAATTATATTACTGACCTTTACAAAACTCAAAATCTCTGAAAGCAGTGAAGAGCAACAAAAACAATAGTTAAAACTCTATGGTTTTCCTTGCTTCTAACCTCTTAAAAACAAGGGTCCTTAGACTGAACAAATCCAGAGCTACGTAGGCATGGTGTTACTGTGAGCTGTGTAATGATCCAAATGATGATGTCTGACCCCCCTGTATCTGGTTGCAATCCTAATTCAGAGAAACTCCTGTCTCAATCTTGTGTAAACATCAGCTCCTCAATTGTTCCCTGATGTTCAATAAAGAGAGCTTAACAGCCAATGACTGAGCAGGGAACAGAATAGGCTGGACTTCCTGCCAGCCAGGGGAGGAGGTGAAGAAAGAGGAAATAGGGATTAAACAGTGAGGAGAGAGTCCAGGAGAGACTGTGAGAAAACACCTAGAGCAGAGAAAGCCTTTGTAGACTTTGGGAACAGGGTGGGGGAGCAGTCAGATTAGTTTAGAGGATTAAAATAGAGTAGTACTGCTCTGGTGCTGGGCCTTTACAGCATGTTAGGTAATAGTCCAGTCTCAATTACTCGGAGCTAGCTGGGTAAGAGGAAAACTGTAACACACATATAAAGCCACTAACGGAGTTAAATGCAGGCTGTCCATAAGAAACATACTTTAAACACAAAGATACCGAAAGATTAAAAGTAAATGACACAGCAAACACTGACTACCAGAAATGGAGCAGTGTGAACAGAACACACTAAGCAGGAAAGATAAAGCGCCAGAGATACACACTTTGTGGAAACAGATCAAATGACAAGAACAACAGCTACAATCGCATACACAAAAACAACCTGAGAGTTGACACTATGGAAAGGAAAATAGGAAAATAGTGCCATGAAATGTTCTCTAAAGAATCTGAGTAGTTTGTCGTATTAACCTGCCATCTATGGAACACTCCAAAGAGACAAACATTGCTCTCGAGCACACAGGCGTATCTAGAATGCTAGGCCATGGGCATTTCTGCCTTTTGTTCTTCAAGTCCTCAGAACTGAACTCAGGGCTAGTGCATGTTAAGCAATGCTCTCTACTACTGTGTTATATCCCAATTCCACATGCCAGCTCATTAAACAGCTGAAATCTCAGGGGATGTGGTTCATAAACACAATGCTTGCTAACGCTCATAAGGGCCTGTATTCAATCCAGCACTAAAATGGGCGCATACATACTAATGCATGCTGTGCCCAGTGACAGGCTTATACCACCAGTACTCACTCCAGGGAAAGAGGACTGTGAGCCAGTTGGAACTATGTAGTGAGACCTGCCTTACCAGCCAATATATACTAAAATTATGCAAAGAATACACACTTATCCTGTAGAAACTAAGAGCAAGGACTGGAGAGATGGCTCGGCAGTAAGGAGGACTTACTGTTCTTACAAAGGACCTGGTTCCCTTTCTAGAGTCCCACACCGGCTCATCACAATCCAGGTCCAGGGGCTCAGACACCCTCCTCTGACTTCCATAAACAAGTGCACACAAGTGCACACACGCTCAGGCAGAACACTCATGCACAAAATCAGTGAGTATTTTACAAAAGAAAAAAAAATGGATAAAGAGCCAGAAATTAAATTTCCTTTTCAATTTTTCATTTTCTAACTTCTTTCTCATATTCTTCTAAATAAGCAATGTGTCACAAACACAATGTCTCCTATCTACAATCAGAGCACTCTAGGGGCTATGGCAGAAACATTACTCCAAATCCAAAGCCTGCGTAGTGAGAACCAGCTCAAAATATGAAATACAAAAAGACAAAGAAAAAAGCAACCATTCAAAGAAGAAATCACAAGTAAAATACTGAGCTAAAACAAAACACAAAACAATGTATAAAAATTTATGAGTATCCACCAAAGCCATTAAGTGAGGAAATGTCTCTATTGGGAGACAAATGGCAAATCAGTCTCCTTTCACCTACCTCAACCTGGAAAACTAGAGAAGAGCATGCTGGACCAGAAATAAGCACGGGAGGACAATAAACACACCAGGGAAAAACCAGTGATCGGAGAAGAAAGACCAATAACAAAAAGCTCTTTCTTTGGAAAGATTAACAAAACTGCTATACTGGCAAAGGCAAAAAAAAAGACAAACTGTGAACCTGAAAGACGCCACCAGAGACGAGCAGGGAGCGTCACTGACGGAAATCAAAACACATAGTTACAAGAAGCAACCATAAACAACTCTGTGCCAACAAATTAGTCAGCTTATAGAAATGGAAACCTTCCTAGAAAGAAACCAGCTACTGAAATAGACTCATGAAGGAGGACAACAGAGCTGCACACACAAACCTGCCATTTAAAGTATCCCTAAGAAGAAACAGCCATGATCAGACAACATCACAGATTAAATCACCAGACACATTTACAACGAACCACAAAGTAACTAAGGAGCTCGCTCTGTGAGAACATAAAAGCAAAGGGGGCCATTCCATTCCCCAACTCATTCTTAGAGCTGGTCCAAACTGTATCGAAATAACAAAGGTGTCAGGGAAAAACTCTATGTTAATATCTTCATGAATAAGGTCATAAAAATCTTCAACAGAACAACATCTAAAACAAATTACAAACCATCACTAAGTAGAATTTATCCTGGAAATGCAAGCTAGGTTCAACAATTTAAAAAAAAAACAATTAATGCAATTTACAATGTTTATTTAAAAAGTTATTTCTATAGATGGAAAATAAATAGTAAGGATCCATAAACATCCATGACTTAAAATGAAATCAACAAACCAGGAATAAAAGAAACCTTCTTCGACCTGATAAAACAACGATATCTACAGCTGACATTCCGCTATGCTAATCTGGCAATGAATGCTGATCCCAGAAAAGCAAGAGGAGAGAGATGCCTTCTAGCTTGTGCTGTATCACAGGAGACAGCCGATGAAATCAGAGGACCGCATTATTCACAGAGGACATGATTCTGTGCACAGAATATACTGAGATTATTTTTACCTGCTCTTCCCAAAGTAAATTCAACAAGATCTAAGATAAATGATTCATAAAATTAATAATGAAAAACAATCTCCAGCACAATAAAGACGGGCTGTCAACACAACTGCATGGCTAAAGACATGTGCAAGGCAAAGCCTGGCAACCAGAGTTTGGTCTCCTGGACTGACATACAAGTAAAACCACAGGACCAACTCCCAAAGTCATCCTCTGGTCAACCCACACATATAAATACTAAAATGCTTTAAAAATAAGTAGTAACGAGGGGCTGGGGATTTAGCTCAGTGGTAGAGCGCTTGCCTAGCAAGCGCAAGGCCCTGGGTTAGGTCCCCAGCTCCAAAAAAAAAAAAAAAAAAAAAAAAAAAAAAGTAGTAACATGAAGGCTAAGGATATCTAGCTCAGGGCTGCAGCATGCCTAGCGTGCATGAGGACTTGAATTCTAACTCCAGCTCCTTAGTATGCAGTGGGGCCCTGGATTCAATCCTCTGAACTATGATAAAATGATTATACCATAATACACAAATACATAATACTGAATTACTTAAAATTCTATCAGGGATACATCTTATAAAAGAGTTTAAGAGGGGTTGGGGATTTAGCTCAGTGGTAGAGCGCTTGCCGAGGAAGCGCAAGGCCCTGGGTTCGGTCCCCAGCTCTGAAAAAAAGAACAAAAAAAAAAAAAAAAAAAAAAGAGTTTAAGAGCTAACCTATACACACACACATACAAAATCAAAACTAATCATACATCTGATCTAAGTGTAAGAATTTAATAAGACTCCTGGAAGTTTCTCTGATACAGGAAAAAGTGTCACTTTGCATCAAGCAAACATTCCTAGGAGCAGCAAAAGCAATTCTTTTCTTTTGGTAGGGAATAGAGTTTAATAAGGGCATGGAGAAGGAAGTTAAGAAGGTAGTTAGAGACAGAGAAAGGCAGAGAGAGAGAGAGTAGAGCCGGCCATGAGCACTGGAGAGAGAGGAAGTGGGGAACGGGGAGAGGAGGAGCAGAAAGGAGGACAGAGCTAGAGCAAGAAGGAAAAGAGCACCAAAAGCAATTTTAATAGGAGTAAAAACTGAAAAATTGTACAAATTACACATAGTGAAAACTTTAATATTTGTTTTAAATATGCCATCGAGAAAATGAAGACAAAGCTTGTTGTGACAGAAAACATTCCTAAATCCTACGTCCAATGATGCGGGCTCTTGCTGTCCAATCCTGATGATCATGGGGTCAACATGGGACAGGGAGAGCTCTGACTATTCAGTTATCCTGCGGCCGCCAAAGGCCAACCACGGTGTGGGCCTCCCCTGCATAAGAGATTATTTCACTGAGACAGTGATCCAAAATAATTATCTAACTGGGCCTCAGGAGGAAAATCTAAGCTATCCATTGGGCCCCAAATGATTATGGGTTGGCCAGAAGCAAGGAAAATTAGTAAATCTGTAGGAAAATGAGAGGAAATACAGAACAGAACCAAAACTGTAGCAAACTTGGATACTTGAGTTCTTTTTTTCCCGAAGTTATTATTTTCCTCTTCATTATAAAGGGAATATGTATTTGTTCTCTATGAAAAAATTTAGAAGCATAAAAATATAAAGGTTATTTTTCTAATCTTTTTATTACATCTACTTGTATATCATATAAATTTGTGAATATATACTAATTCAAGCAATCTCAATTATAAGTAAGTGGAAAAACTGGTTTTTGTTTTTAAAATAGGTGAGAAAAAAGTAGATTAATATATAATCCAATGAGATTTGATATTATAATTGGAAATCGGGAAAGGCTGAACCAGCCTGCAGCAGCAAAGAGGAAAGAATTAAGAATGAGAGACCAACAAGGCAGTAGTGCTTGGGGGCTGCAGACAGAGTGAGACAACAGCTCTGACAACAGCAACAGCAAATACGGGTGGGTGTCCATGCCAACACCAGGAGCAGAGGGCATCCTAATCCCCGAGTCTGAAGAGGCTCACAGAGAGCAGGTCTCCCAGTTTGCTGGGCTTTAACGGTTTGTGAGCCCAAGAAAAACTGTTATTTGGAAAGATCCTCCCAGCTTTTGTTTATCTGGGACTGTTTCACTCCTTACTCACTTCTGAAGCTTTGATGGACACAGGATTCTGTTTGCTTTTTTTTTTCTTTCAGCACTTTTTACCTTTTGGTCTACACAGTTTCTTTAAGAACCCTGCCTATTCTCTAATTGAAGTTTCCTCATATATATCAAGTCACCTCTCTTTTTACTTTTAACATTATATATCTTTGGCTTTTCTGACTTTGATTATAATTTGATTTAGAATATGCTCCCTGGCTTCTCACTTAAAAGCACTCACTCCTGCCTTCCTTCAAAGTGCAGGGCTCTCTCAGCCCCAGACAGACCGTTTCTTCACATTCTCAGGGTCCCTTTCCTGTAGCGTCTGCACAGTGAGCGCTGCCCCGCACTGCGTTCACTCTTCAGTCTTTGCTTCTTCTGACCCTGAGGTCTGACCCTGCTGTCTCAAGTTTCCTGATTTGTGGTTTTCTTTCGGTCAAATTTGCCTTTATATTCCCTAGAGACCTTTTATCCCAGGAACTGTTCATTTCAGGTACAGAACATTTTTGCTTTTTTTACTTCACTTTTCTCAAACATCTTCCTGTAGTTCTCTCTCACCGAGTGTCACTGAGACCCTCTGATAGTCTGTTTCTGACATCTCCTATCAGAAAGGAGGAATCCTTTTAACTTCTACCAAACCTTCTGCTGTTCACTCCTCAGCCACTGGTCATTTTAGGTAGGTTTTGTTATTATTTGTGCAGTTGGTTGGTGTTTTGGTTTTGCTTTTAGCTTATTTGTTTTTTACTAAAGTAATTTTGTTTTATTTACAAATTTTTCCGAATTTTAATAATCTCATTTTAGAACTTTTCTAATGTTATTTTCCTTCACAAGTTATATTGGTTTCTCATTGATTTTTAGACATATTTAAAAAGAGGTCTGCTTTCTTCTTCTCAAATTCACAGAGATCTAACTGACTCTGTGTCCTGAGTGGTGGGATGAAAGGTGTGTCCAGATAGCCAGCTCAGCTCTCTCTTTATAAACAAAGCCTCACTAAATCTGCATGTTCAAAACGCTGTGACCACACATGAGGAGTGCACCTGCATGGGAGCAGGGAGGTGAGCATATCTGTGTACATATGAATGCTGGCATGTTGCATGTAGTCACGTGCGTGTGTGTAAGTAGCTGGATGTCTCCTTCCATCACTTTCTTTTTCAGGGGGTGGGGGGTTCTCACTGAACCTAGGGCTGGACTGGCTGGACTGGCTGGCCAGGAAGCCCCTAGGATGGTACTGCCTCTGCTTCCCAGAACTGGGGTACAGGAATGCACTGCTGTACCCCACTTTTTGTGGGGGCAGTAAGGATCTGAACACTGGTCCTCAAGTTTACACAGCAAGCACTTTATCAGCTCAGAAAACAGCTAAGTATTCTTTAAAGGAACAAATTAAAAGCCTATTCCAATTCCCTTTGACACAAAAATATAAAGTAATTTCTTAAAAATAATCAAAACCAGCCGTGTGCTGTGGTTGATGTGAGCACGGCAGGGCGGGAGACTCTCCGCAGCACAGAGCAAGGCTGAGCACTGAGAGTAAACGGAGCCCGGGTGCCTGAATCATGGAGTAAGAGAGTCCTGTAAATGCTGTGACTCGTTCTGAGGGATCCTAAGTCATCTCCTGGCCTCCACACCACAGGCACACCCACGTCTGCACATACACTCATGCAAACAAACGCATAACATTTTAGAAAAAGACAGTCTTACCGATTTGTTCCGTCCAGGTTTGATTTATGGATGAAATTAAGTTTTGCATCTGCCCAATAAAGCTTCCGCTCCTCATAATCCAGAGTCAGTCCATTTGGCCAGTAAATCTCAGTGTTTATTATAACAAAGCGACTTGAACCATCCATTCCAGCACGTTCTATCTTTGGCACTTCTCCCCAGTCTGTCCAGTACATGAACCTAAAAGTCATTAAAAAGAAAAATTAAAGCCATGACATAAGTAACCACAAAATATTTTTTAATTATTGCTATTAGATAAAGCTTTCTCAGAAACAAGAAACTGCAAACGAACCCTAGAAAATTTTTCCCAAAATTTAATAATCCACTACATTAAATCAATAAATGATTCAGACAAGTAACACAAGGACTGCAAAAAACCAGAGATCAAAGTTTATCTGAAAAAAGGACATTTACATTGTCCCATTAATATCCCACAGATTACTTATTAACAAAGGGAAGGTGGCAACTATCAAGACTCCAGTCCCAGGAGACCTGATGCCCTCTTCTGGCCTCTACAGGCACTGCACACACATGGTGCACAGCCGTTCATGTACTCATGCACATACACAGTCTACGGCAGCAGCATCAATAAGAGACAGAATGACATGAAATCGTACATAAAAGAGCTCAAACTGAGAGACACTCTATAAAATTGGCCACTTGATAATAAGGATGTCATGGAAGTCAGGAAAATGCTAAGGAACCAATCTAGACTAGAGGACACCAAGTGTGATAACTAAATGAGGTCTAATATTCTCACTGTGGAAGAAAAAATGATTTTCCTTGATATAAAAGAACACTGTGGGGCTGGGGATTTAGCTCAGTGGTAGAGCGCTTACCTAGGAAGCGCAAGGCCCTGGGTTCGGTCCCCAGCTCCAAAAAAAAAAAAAGAACACTGTGATATGCACCAATTAATAGCACATCTTTTGAAAACTCGCAGAGGTACTATGACTTACTAATGAAGAGGCATTCAGGAAGGTGACTCATCAAGTAAAGGCATCTGACACCAAGTGTGACAACCTGAGTCTTAGCCCCAGAACCCACATGGTAGGAAAGCAGCTCCCATAAACTGTCTCTGAACCTCACATGAGGACTACAGCATTTTTATACCGCATATATACAATAAATGTTTAAGTTTAAATATGAGACAGCCAATAAATATGCTAAAACACAAACAGAATTCAAGTCTGGAGTGACGACAGTGAACTGCCCGTACATGCATCTTCTGGCACTGCCGCTCTTACTTCAGTGCCCAATCAAAGAAACGACAGAGGAGACACGTGGCTCACATATATCCAACAAGTGTGAGAAATATGCATTGTTCCAATCAAGGACAGTCAGGAAAACTCACTTCAGTGCTCAGTTATACGGCCAGCTACTGGAGACTGGCAGCAGCGGTGAGAAGACTGGGGAGGTTTAAAGGCCACAGAGCAGTGCTTGTGCAGTCTTAGCATGGCTGACGTCATTCCCTCTATACTGCTCACTGAGCAGTAAGTCAGTTAAGTGTTTTCACCTATGCTCAGCATTTCAATATCAGTATCTAAGGCATCTGCACCTGAACTCAAGCTGCTTCTAAGTGTTTTGTTGAGTTTACTTCTACAGTGTGTTTAAATGATACGGATGTGGTCTCAAGCAAACGTGACCGTGCTTGCCTTGAGCTCACCGCAACAGACTGTCCTGGAACTCATGGTGTAACTCCTGCTGACCCTACAGGCAGACTCCACCACACTAGGCTCTTTCTACTCTTACTTTTCTTTGAGGCTGCCTCATGCAGGCTGACCCCAGGCTAACTTTGTAGATAGGGATGACCGTGAACACCTAAATTAATTCTAATTCTCTTGCTTCCACCTCACAAATGCTGGGATTACTGGCCTGCACTACCATGCTTCATTCATCTCTGTTCTGTTACACTCACACTTTGATACACACATCAAACGTAACTTAGGTGGATTATTCCAGCTGACATAAAAACCAAATCAGTAAAGTTCTGTTGTTCCAGACTACTTCTTCGAAGCCCCTACCTCTTAGTCTCCGCCTTCCAACACCAGCACATTATGAGTGTTTTAATGGACCAACTCACTGTGATTCAGCCAACTCTGAACACTGTAACGTCAGGGACCAAACCTTCAGCACACGAGCTACCGAGCTACGTAAAGGACCCTTTATATCCAAACTGTAAGAAGTAACAAACTAGCTAAAAGGATATTTGAACTCATCAACATGATAAAGAATTTCTCAGAATGCATAATAGATTTTTGCAAATCAATAAGAAGGCAACCAATAAGACATTAAGTAGGTGACAAAGAGACCTAGCTGAGTGGGAGAGCACCTTCCTAGCACTTGTAAATCTTAAGTGTAAATCCCAGGGCTGTTAAAAAAAAAAGGGGGGTGGGGGGAGGTAGGGTTGACAGTCATTTCATCAGATATTCAAACAGCTTATCGGCTTGAAAACAGGGATAACCATAATACTTTTAAGTTTTGGCAAGTATGTGGTGAGGTGGGAATATAAAACACAACTGAGTTCTGGGTTTGTTTTTTATATTAAACCTGGATTTGTCAGATAACCCAGCAATTTTTCTCTCTCTCCAAGAGATAAGAAGTACACTATTCATACATACGGACTTATACATGAATATCCATATAAATATTACTCATAGGAGAAATAGAAACGTACAAATCTTTCATTAATACATGAAATAGAATAATATTCAGCAATGGAAAGAAACTACGTACTTCACACACGGATGAGTGTGTGACAGTTTAAAAACTACCACCGTAAAGTGAAAGCAGCAGACACAACAAAAGCTGTCTGATTCCATGCAAATCAACAGTGCATGAAATCAAACACACAAATAAAGGAAAGCAGCAGCTGCCTGAGGCAGCGAGGGCACGCTCCTCTGCCAGGTGCCAGGAATGCTCCAAACCTGTGCCTTCTGTCAGTCAGGGGAACGGTGGGTGGGAGGCGGCATTTTATAGTTTGTCCTCACAAACAGCAGAGCCAGCAAGGCCATGAGGGATACTGCGATTGTCCCTTATAGGAGTAAGAGACTCCTGCGGGGACAATGGAGGTTTCCCTTTGTGAACGAAATTCAAGCCACAAAGCTGAAACTGACCTGGTCAAACCCTCCGCAGGTTCTAAGAGTCCTTCATAATGTCACTGAACATAGGTACCAAAAACATACTGTGAACACAGAGAAAAGTGGTTGCAATGCATTTAAATAATCCCATTAAGTAATTTATAGTATATGCAACTGACAGCAGGTGACAACCACCATCTTTTGGGGGGAAAAAGTAACAGGGTGCTGATGCAAGAAAGTAAAGAAACAGCAGGCGTCTCCAACGATTCCTGTAAGCCTCTGGGCGGAAAATGAGGCATCAGAACATGAGGCATCAGAACACTGCAGAATAAACACAGTCGTTCCGATACAGGGATCTGACCTGCTGGTTTGCAGGCGGCACTGGAAAGCAGTCTAACAGGGAGGTGTCATTTTCAGTTACAGGTTGTACAATTCAGTTACAAATCCTTTAATCAAGAAGCACTTACCAGAAAGACAGTGTGGTACAGTGTCTCCCAGAACAGAAGCTCTGCCACTCCCTAGAGTGACCCAACCACTCAGAGGCCCTCCCCACACCGCACCGGCTCTTTCTCATGCTGGGAGTAAAGGGCAAGCTCCTTAGCACCATCTAGCTCTGGTCAGCTGAGTTCCTACCGGAGTCTTCTGCTTCCACACATCCACAGGTCACCTTGCCACGATGTGGCCGCTTCCCTCTACACACTACCATTCTTGCAGTTTAACTCCAATACCCTCTCCCTAATGTGATCGATCATTGCTCCTTTATAAACTTCAGAGTATCTTACACTCATAGAATTTATTGCTTCTGACACATTTAAGTTTTCCAAATTTTTCTGAATAAGAAAAGGTAGAAAAGTCAATGTTTTTCACTTCTTGAAGAAACAGAAGTGTTCCTTTTTCTGAAGTCCGTGTCTTCCCACATGATGACTCTCCTAACGCTTCATTTTTAGGTTTATGTGCACATCTGTGTGTAGGCACTGTGGTGAGCTAAGCTGCCCATGGAGGGCAGAGCTAATCCCCCGGGAACTGGTTGCAGGCAGCTGTGACCCACCAGTCACGGTGCTGGAAACCGAAGCTGGATCTTCAGCAAGAACATGTGTGTGTGCTCTCACCCACGGAGACATCTCCCCTCCACCCTCTACATGTCGGTTCTTAACTATCTATACAATTATCTATACAATAACTTCTATCTGAAAGATTTATCAAAAAAATAATATTTAAAGACTAGGTTGGCAGAGAGTGAGCAGGGATTCACAATGAATTTGAGAGTTTGTGGCAGGATATCATTACAATTTGATATGCTAATTTACAATCAAATGCCACAGTTTCAGTAAAGATTTTAATGTTATTTTGGATCTAGACCTCTTCTCCCTTATATATTTCAGAAGGCAGTTGAGCCTCAGCACCTGGGTTGAGCCTCAAAGGAAAAAACATTCCAGGAAGAAGGTCCACTCTGGGGAACAAATATGTGTACACGGGAGCCCCACAGCATAGACTCTATTATTACTACAGCATTAAACAGAAGGCTGAGAAAAGGACACAGAAGTGGTCAAATCACTAACTAGGTCTAGGAACTCAGAGAGAGGCCTAAACTTGATTTTTTTTTAACGGGGGAGAGAGGGATGGATGCCCATGTGGTTTGGAGCAGGGTCTGTTTTTCACTGCTGCATACACTAGGCTACTTGGCAGCTTCTGCCTTACTGGGCTTCTGAGAATCCACACTGAGACATCTCTCCAGCCCCAACCCGTGTTCTTAAGACACTGGGAAGACATTAATGCATTGGCCGATTTGCATTCTATACACAGGACCACAGCAGCTAATTCTACTTAGAGAATAGACCCACAGACATTACTTAGGAATCCACTCTGATTTCCGTGTGGAAGTGTGGGAGAGCAATGAAGCAGTAGCAGTGTCGGCAGAACAAGAGGGACACTATTATAGAGGCCACCTTTCCAGAACCATCTCCTACTGTCTCCTGCTTCAAACCCCATGCAAGAGTAACAGACGTCTTCCTCTTGCTGGTGACTTCTTGTGGTACTCCCTTCACAAAGACAGAGGCACAGCTCAGCCAAAAACGCTAGACAGTATCCCTGGCCTTGTCTCTGTCTGACCCTGTCCTAAACACAGTGATTCAATGTTCTTCCCAAAAGATATCATACAGCTCCTTACCTCCGTATTTTAGCATATACCATCCTATCCTACCCTAACTTAAAATGCCAGCGAGCACACTAATAACCCAAGAGTTGCAGCGTCTCCCATGCTGGTCGCTCCACACAATTTAAAACAGATGCATGAGCAGCTACTGAGAAGCTAAACAGGTATCAACCCTGGAGAGCAGAGGGCCTACCTGTCCGGCTTGAGCGTTTTTTTGTTTTGGTTTTTTTGATGGAGGGAGGCGGGGGGTGGGGGGTGTGGGGAGCATATCTTATGCAAGCTGTCACAACCCCTGCATGTTTGTATGTGCAACTGACTTTGGTATATTCAGAAAACAGTTTCCTTTAAGTCATCTACCACGGCTGGCTCTAACAACATTTCCGCCATCCTGATCTTAAATTCCCATGAATAAAGGTAATGTGTGTCCTAATCATGTGGCAGACTTGCTACTGATTTAACCTTGGGGAACTTTTTAAAGATGTCTAAGCTTTGATTTTGTAACCTGTGTAAGTAGTAGCCAGATACTGACATGCTTTAACTTTTTCCTTAATATCTTAATAAAATGAAGAGACCAAGTAGATTGTTCTTTGAGACCTGACTTATTTACAAGTTTGTTTGTTTCAATTGTGTCATCTCCTTTTATAGTCACTATCATCTCTTAATCATCCTTTCAATCAATATCAGGGGAAAAAACACAAGCAAGACTCAAACTGTAGCAAAACTGTGCCCGAACCCCAGGGGCATCCTTCTCCCTCACAAAATGCTGTCACAGATACTTGACACTGGACAGGGAGGAGCCAGCCAGCAGCTAAACTACTTCCCTGTCCTTAACCCTCCACTTTATGAGGCAGAGCCACATCTTGAAAGAACAGAAACAGAACACCAGACATTTGCTTTCCAATCCTCCCCTGCAATCAGTGCACAAACCGAATCGGTCACTGCCAATCAGAGAGACGAACCTCAACTTGTGACTGTGATGCAAACATCTGCATTTAGGCTCAGGCTCAAGGACCTGGAGTTGGGAGGTGAGCCTGGGTCAAACAGCAAACTCCAGGCCAGCCTATGCCAAACAGAATTGTTTTTATTTCAAAAGCAGAAAGGAAAATGAAGTGTAAGAGGAGGAGGCCGAGGCAGAGGAGAAGGAAGCAGCAGAAAGCACCACAGCACTTTGCTCCCAGGGAGGCTGCAGGTCCCTCGCCCTGATTAGTCCTTCTTTAACCCGATTTCTGCAGGGAGCCACAGGAGTTCCAGGGCTGTGTGTCAGTGCCAACAGAGGACAGCATACTGCTAACAGTGCTGCCCACAGGAGCCACCAGGGTGTGCTCTGAGCACTGCTCCCAAGAGAGCCCAACCCAAGTTCTACTGCTCAGGAAATTCTACAAGTAACTCAACAGCTTTGTTTAACCTACAATCTTTTCGTGACTAAACTAAAAAAGGTTCTCTTTTATTAAAACTATGAATGCTAACACACTCTCTTAAACCCAAAGTCATCCCAACAATCCCTTTAGAGCTTCCTGCTTCTAACAAAGGGAACTTTCAAGTCACACAGTTTCCCACAATCAGTCTGCCAATGGTGGCCTGACTTCCCTTGCTGTGCAGGGACCAAGATGATATCTTGATGAAAACGGATAAGGGAGCAAAGGCAGACGAAAAGGCCAACCTAGCATTAACGTGATACTTATTTGGTCACCATAGTCAGGGAAACAACAGGACTGAGAGAAACCATGGCGGTCAGCCTTACCCATACATACATTCGTAACCATAAGGAGGGGAGGCTGCAATACAGCTATGAGAGAGCCACTTAGTTCTTAGATATTTAAAAGCTAAAATTCTTATGAGCAAGTTCTCTTTAGCATGTTTTCCTCCCTGCCTCCGAACACACAAACAACAGCAACTACAGCAAGTATGCGCCTGCACAGGAATTTCCATCCTTGGCAACTTACTAAAAGCAGCACTGACCTGGATTCTTCCCCCAGATATTCTCATTTCATTTTGGCCTGAGCTGGAGCCAGGAACCAATGTACTCTTTTTTAATTATTTTTGTTAAGAGTACAAAGTACTACATTTCATTATGGCATTTTCATACAGAACTCGTTTTTGTTGATCTTCTCCCCCAACTCCAACCCCACACTCACAGCCACATATGTGCATGTACACACATTAAAAGCTAAGAGCTACAGAGGACGCAGACCACGTGGCTCTTTATCTTTCTGAGTCTGTGTCACCTCACTGAATCATTCCAGAGACATCTACTTCAAATCACATTTGTATTTTTCTTTATGGCTGAGTGAAATTCCATCCAATCAAACAGAAGCTAGGAAGATGACTCAGTGGGTAGAGCACTTGTTCGGTGAGCCTAACTATCTCGGTTTAGACCCCAGTACCCATATAAAAGCCAGACTCAGCAGGGCACATATCTGTAACCCTAGCACATTCCAACCAGGAAATGAGAGGCAGAGACAGGAAAACCACTAGAAGCTTGGGAGCCAGGTATATGCAGGTGTGTACAACCAGAGACCCTGTCTCAACATGTGGAAGGTGAGACTACACCAGCACATGAATACATGTGCACATGTGTGTACACACACACACACACACACACACACACACACACACACACACACAGGAAAGTGTACAGAGAGAGGGAGATGACAGACAGACAGAGACAGAGACAGACACTGAGTTAGTTCCAGACAGGCAGACAAATATGGTGGTCCACACCTGTATTTACAAGCAAGACTCTATCTTTAAAAAAAAAGAAAAGAAAGGCTGGAAGGAAAAAAGTTGCCACAGAATTCTAATATATCGAGACAAAGTTTAACCAGTAAAGCAGAATGTAATTCTTCTCAACACCTGTCTACCCATCATGCTCTGTTCTTATATGGTGACATTAATGAGCTGGACTCATTAACCAGCTGACTTAAAACACTAGCCTCAGGTGGCCCAAAAGCTCTGTAAGCCCACATAGTGTATCAACACACAAAACAAACCCGCCCACACATCAGCTTTCCACTTCTTGGAATGTCTGAGAATGGGAACTTTAAAACTTCACGAAGACCACTTAAAATTTAACTGAAAATATTTAGGGTTAGAAAATATCCCGAAATTCTCCTGTAACCTTTTAAGACTTTTTAGTAGCTGATTCTTTATAGAGAGAGATTTTAGTTTGTAATTCATCTGATATACTCTAGTTTGTCTTTGCTAATAAAGCTGGTGTAATAACTGCTCTTTAAATTTTGTCTTTATAGAAAATACAGTCAAATGGCAATGTTTCGATCACTCAAA
This sequence comes from Rattus norvegicus, assembly GCF_021556685.1. NCBI lineage: Eukaryota > Metazoa > Chordata > Mammalia > Rodentia > Muridae > Rattus > Rattus norvegicus. The sequence continues at coordinate 169,450,980 of NC_141537.1, forward strand.
ACATGCAACTTACTATAGTCTCTTTGACACTGTGCTGCTTTAGTATTAGTTAACTACCTTTGGCTACATGAAAAGTATGGAGAAGTTTGTAAAAAAAAATGAATTTTTTAAATAATTAAGAAATTTGTCCATTTCTGAATAAGTCAAGTAAGAGACTAATTTCTTAGACCTGGAGAAATGGCTCATCAGTTAAAAGCACTGTTCCTCAGAAGACCTGGGTTCAATTCTCAGCATTTAGATGCTGGCTCACAAGCATCTGTAGCCCCAGTCCCAGGGCAATAGGCACTAGAAACCAAGACTGGGCAGCAGATATGCACATGTTTTGCACACACAGGCAAAACACCCAACACAAAAAATAATATTTTATAAGAAACCAATTCTTACAACTTAAAAAAAAACTGCATTACTCAAAAAGCAACTGAAGTAGGTGTGGTGTCCACCTGCAATCTTAGCCCTCAGAAAGCTAAAACCGAAGAAAAACAAGTTTGAGGCCAGCTTGGACTACACAGAGACCCTGTTCTTTAAAAAGGAAGACGGAAAGACAGATTTGAACATTTAGATATGTATTTCATTTTGAATATTCATAGCAATCAGATGAAAGGCACTCACTCAAGAGAGGAGAAATAGAATACACTGGTTAAAGGGGAATTATGGCACAGGAGTTAAGAGCACTAGCTGCCTGCTCTTACTGAGGACCAGGGTTCAATTCCCAGCACCCACATAGCAGCTCATAACTATCTGTAAGTCCAGTCACTGGGATCTGACATCCAGGCAAAACACACATACACATAAAAATAAGTAAATAAGGGGCTGGGGATTTAGCTCAGTGGTAGAGCGCTTACCTAGGAAGGGCAAGGCCCTGGGTTCGGTCCCCAACTCCGAAAAAAAGAACCAAAAAAAATAAATAAATAAATAAAATAAAATAAGTAAATAAAAATTTTAAAGGGGAATTGTGGAATAGAAAAGGATAAATTGTGGTGAGGAAGATGAGGGCTGGGAAGAGGAGGGAAGTGGGAAGGATAAATGACACCAAAGAGTTTTAAGTCACATGGAAACCTACTTCTGTAGAAGCTCCTAGAATTTATCTCTACACATACATTAAAAGGGTCAAAATGGTGTTACCTTGTAACAGGGCAGCAATGCCACTACCAGACACCATAAGCTAACAAAGAAAAAAGCCTTGCCCCAAGAATGAGTTACTTCCTCTAAAGTTGTTGACCACTGAGGTCTCTAAAGACCTCCAAACATTATAGGCTGTTGCCAAATCCTGGTTACCTTTCAGAACCAGATGGTAAGATTCTATTGCTGAAGACAGTACATACTCCAGTCTTAGAACATGAAAAATGAAGCTGGCACTCTCCTGGAAACTACATCCCTACTGGCTAGCGAAGTACTACGCATGCTACAGAGGAGAAACATAATCGCCAGTCTCACCAGGTATAAGCCCTCTGAACACAACCACAGCCTGTTAGGCCTAACAAGACAATACGTCTGGCAACTGCGGCACCAACGTTATGGGAGAAACCAACCACTTTCTACTAGGACTCTGGGCTCACTTGAAAAGATGAAATCCATACCCAGCACCATCATCAGTCCAGGAGCCTATGGCTGGACAGTCACGGACTCTAAAAGAGAACCTGCTATTATTATTCTGCTAAATAGACATACTAAATAAACTAAACTCTAATGACCTGCCATTATACCCCACCACTGTGAGACTGCTGAGATTAGACTCCACCCAATGGGAGCACACACACACAGACACACAGACACAGACACAGACACAGACACACAGACACAGACACACAGACACAGATACACACACACAGACACACACACACACAACAAGTGAACTTTCTAAAGTCCCAGTGTGCTTACTGGTTTGGATCTGGGTATACCTTTTTTATACTTTTGGGTGTTTTTTTTTTTTTTGCAAAAATCCACCTTGCTGAGATACTGTTGCTTTGTTCCCGGGTTCCTTTGTGCAACAATGAAATTATTCTTTGCTTCTAATGGCGTCATAATCAAGCAGTATGAATTGGCAACTTAATCTCTGATTTCCTTAACCAGTATTAGAATAGCTTGCCAATTTCTAATTTAAATTATGCTGTGTGTCTGGTTAAAACTGAAAGTGTTAATCAGCATGGAAGAATTACCATATCGACTACAGCATCTTGCAATCCACCAACACAGAGTACCTCTTAGTTTATTAGTTTACCTGGGTCTTCTCTGACTTAAGCTCCCCCTCTGAAGTCTACAGCAGAGATTTGCACGTTTCCTAGTTACATTCATACTTAAGCATTCCATGTTTTATTACAAATTACACTCTTAACATTTTAATTCTCAATTGTTCCTTGCTACTGTATGTATGTATGTATGTATAAAATGAAGGATGGATGCACATGTGCCCCACACTAGTGCGCAGTGTAGGTCACAGGACCACGTGGTTAAGCTGGTTCTCTCCCTCCGTCTTTCCACGAATTCCAGGTGTCAGAGTCTGGTAAGCAGATGTGTGCAGCAGGTGCCTTTAGAACCTCACCAGCCCTAGTACTGCTTGGTATCCAATCTTACAACCTGTGATCCTGCTCAACTCACTTATTAGTTCTAGTAACCACTTACAGTGTTTTTTAAGATTTGTTTTAAGTGTCTGCATGTGTATATGCATGTGTGCACAAGTGTTCAGGGGGTCCACAAGAGGACATTAGGTCCCTTGGAACTAGAGTTACAGTGATTGTGAGTCACCAAGCATGGGTGCTAGGAGAGGAATTCCATTCCTCTGCATAAGCAGCAAAGCTCTTACAACTGAGCCTCCTCTCCGTCACTGCGGGTCTTTATGAATACATAATTATGCTGATAAATGGAACCATCTTCCCAAACTGTACTTCTGTGCTTTGCCTCTTCCTCTCCTCTCAGTTTCCTTGTAGGTCATACGCCCTTGTACAAATCGCAGTTCAGTGAGTGCTAATCTTTTTCCTACTGCAATGTATCACTAATTAAGATCTGCTCTTACAGCTTTAGCATGTCTTTGATAGGATGTAACTGTATGCACTTGTGTATAAAACTGAAACTAAAGGATGGATTTTACTGTGTATAAATTATGTCTCCGTTAAAATTTTAAAGATCTGTTTAAAAAAATACTTTCAAAGCATCAGCAATGATCTACCTTATTAATAAGTTAGGTCAAAAAAAGCCACACAAGTCACACGCTCCTGGAACATGCTGAAAAGTCATAAGAATTGCTTCCACAGTTCCTGTTTCTAGGAACAACTAAATGCATACACTTTCTCGAAGACAAGCAGCGACCAGCAATCTGCTGACCACACCATGTTTTTACACGGCTCCGTAATTAAGAATGATCTCTACATTTTTTTTAAGAATTGAAAAACAAACTCCAGAAACAAAAAAAAAAAAAAGAAAAACATGTAACAAGGACCATATGTGGCCTGCCAAAAACTAAAGTATTTACTATTTGTGCCTTTATAGAAAACATCTGCTATCCTTCTCTAAACCATGCTACTCAAAGTGTGGTCCTTGAGCCAACAGGCTCGGGAAAATCTCAAGCTCTGTCTGAGCAAAGAATCAGTAACAAGAGAACAAAACCAAAGTGTTATCTTTCCTGATGATGCTCTATCAGAAACTGCAGTCAGTACATAATATATGAAACTCTAAAGAACACTAAGGAATACTCCAGATGCCTATAGAGCAACTGGCAAATTGCTTGATCAATTCAGAAAAACATCAATTAAATCTCTATATGTGACTCTATGAAGACAAAATTACAGGATAGCCCAACATCAAAATAAAGTATTTAAAAATATCCTTCCAGATAATTTGGTAATCTCACACACCAATATCTACGGTGCCTTGAATCCTCACACCACAAGCGTTTTTATCAGCACCTCCAAGAAAAGCTTGTGTCTAATTAAAAAGCAGGTACATGTACTGTCTACACAGATATTGTAGAATGCTTTTCTTTAGGAATAATGGAGAAGGAACTCCACATTTATATTTAACAAAGTTATAAATACCACAGAATATTAAAGCCAGTCTGTGATCGAGGGGTTCCCATCAACACAAACTTCTCTCACACTGGACATATTCAGCAATAAGGTTTAGTAACGCAGCTACCTGAGTCTAGGATCTCCTGCCTCCCCCAGCCTGGACCCCTTGTCCCTGACATCCGACAATTCTGATTTACTTCTTAAATCAAAGGTTCTCAACCTTCCTAATGCTGTGGTGACCCCTACCATAAGAGTATTTTTGTTGCTACTTCACAACTGTAATTTTGCTACTGTTATGAACTGTAATGTAAATATCTAATATGTAAAAAATCTGATATGCAACCTCTGTCAAAGGGTCATTTAAAATCCCTCTGGAGGTCACAGCTCACACATCGAGAACCACTATCCTACATGAAATACTCAGTATTGACAATATATAATTTCTATTCAATCTTCATTCTGTATTAACTCCAGTAAAAGCTTTGAGATTAATGAAATAATGTTTAAAGGGTATGCTTTTCCTCTATTAAACTAAGTGGTTAAAAGCAGTTACTACTCTTGCAGAAGACCTAAGTTCCGTTCCCAACTCCCACATGGTGGCTCACAAACTCCAGTTCCAGGAAATCAGAAACCCTCTTCTGAATTCTGCTGGCACCAGACACCTGGTGCACATATAGAGATGCAGGCATAACACTCATACTCATTTTAAAAAAAAAAAAAAACTATTTTTAAAAAGAAAAACAAGTTGTCCTTTTTTTTTTTTTTTGGAAAAAAAATAAAGGCAATATGCAGCATGAGGAAGGAAACGTGACCTTTTCGTCCTGAGATGGATCTCTAGAATGTAAAGTATCACCTTAGAAAGACTCTAAAGAACACGGTCAAGACTCAAGGCCACCCTCACCCGTGCGTCCGTCTGTCGGTCCAGACTCAGACTGCTGAGATAACAAGCTCCTTGCGTCCACTCATTGTCTTACTTTGAACTCAGAAGTGAAAGCTAGTTGGTGGCACAATGAAGGAGTGGGTTTGGTTGGTTTTTATTGCAGTTAACCTCTCTCTTTCTTCGTGAGCTATGGATACCTACGAGTACTAATAAAACTGCTAAATTCAACAAGTATAAGGTTCAACGCAGTCTGCAAGGGTTTCATCAACGCCCTCAGAAGTCAGATAAGGCAAGCACTAGTAGGCTTTGATAAATCATCTCCCCTTCTCAAAGCCAGGCCACAGGCTCATGTAGGACAACCCTCTCTTCATCAGCAGCTGCTCACCCTTGGATTATGGAGCCTACTTGCCTCCAAATTTATTTTGGCCTCTATGCTTTCTACCCTGGCTTTGAATTAAGAGTGTAAACATATTTAATCGATACTAAAGAATTAGGGCTATGTGGTTACAACCCTACTTTGTAACAGTATGCACATCTGCTAGCCATCAAAAATCACGAAAACTAATACCAGGTTGTTATAAGCTGTTGATTAGTGTCATATGAATATAATTTCATTGCTGTGTCTGGCCTATTTATTTGTAAAAATAATTTTAAATGGAATAAAGGACAGAAGAGAGGCTTCGTCTCAACTGAAAGGGAATGAGAATAAACATATACTGAGTTTTGAAGACATCAAAAACTGTTACATAAAAGCACCTCAAACTGACAAATTAAATACAAGCTACTTTATACAAATTTATTGCATTACAAGCATATTTTCTATGATTAGGTAAGGATAAAAATCATAAAAATTTTCAAAATCTTCATAAGTTCTTATTTTGATGTAAGCATTCAAGCTGAATCTAGCTTTCCAAAAATAAAAATTCAGAAGTTTTTTGGCTGCAATAAAGCTATATTGAATTAGTTTCACCCTTTACAAGATGTGACTACGGAAAAATATAATATATCAGAACCGAGCTATAAAACCCAAATCTATATTAAGTCACAATTCACTTTATGATCCTTAAGCTACTGATCTGTAAGTCATTAACACACACACATTAAAAAGAAAATAAAATATATTAAGTAATCTATTATAATGATAATGTAGGCACATCCATCTTCCACTTCTCAAAACTCAAACTCATGCACACTCAAGTTCTGGACGTTCTACTGCTCGTCAGAGTGCATCAAACCGACCATCTGAACAAGCAGCATGAGAGGCAGAGCTGAAGACCTCTGGTAAGCAGAGCTGCCTCCCAACTATGAACCACACAAGTCAGAGTTTCTAGTCCTAGTAATTTAGTAACAAGTTAACCAGAAAAAAGTACTACTTTTTAACTTGATTTGTACAGACAGACAAAATAAAATACATAAACACCTCTTTCAGCCCAGAGCTAGGATATCAAGGAAAGGGGTGATCTTTGGTGACCAAACGTGAAAGAAAAAAGGCAAAACTTGCTAGACTGAGTGGACAACAACCCTAGAGAGTTTTCTGATCTAAAAGGCTTCTTTGGTGGTGGCAAATCAAGGAAGAAGACAAACTGTGGAACATATTCAAGTCTTCGTTAAGATTCCCTCACAAGCACTGACTGCACGACAACCGAAAAGGACAGTCTGCCCACAGCACTTCCCTCTGGGCTTAACCCACTGGAAAGCAGGTAAATGAAAAACGCACCAAACACTGTGTACACGCAAAGTGCCCTCACGAAGGCTGAGGGTTTGAATTTATCATATACAGAATAGGAACTCCCAATTCCAAAATTAAATACAGAGCCAGGCATAATCATGCTTGGACCTAAGAGGCTGAGACAGGAGAATGCCCACAGTTAAAGGCCAACTTGTGCTAGAGTAAGAGACCTTGTATTCCCAAGCAGGATTATGAAGTTTAAGACTATCCGAGACCACAAAGACCAGTCTCAAACAAACAAACCAAACCGAACATCTTATTCTTTACCGACACAAAATGTCCCTGTTCTTACTAAGACTGTGACTGTAAAACCTATGCTGCCGGTTAGGAATGTGGCTGAAGGGAGACTGCTTACCTACCACTCAGAGGCCCCACTTTCAAGTTGACAAATTGGCAGCAAAAAAGCAAACAAAGACAAAAGAGTCTTACAAAGAAAGCTTTCATTAAAAAACAAAGCTCTTAAGATATCATGCTATATAAAGTCATTTAGTACAATGTTCCCTTTCACTATTCCCTTAATGAAAGTAGACTTAAAATATGGAACAAAAAAAAAAAAAAAATCAGACAATTCACTCAGCAAGCAAAGGCAAGTAGACCTCTGAGCTGGAGACCAGCCTGGCCATCACAGTGAGTTCCAGGACAGCCAGATCAACACAGCTGAGAAAAACAAAGAAAGAAACAAAGACAGGCAAATAAATTCACTAACTTGAGGCAAAAT